>NC_059109.1:129187534-129487534 GCF_020740685.1 Jaculus jaculus | reverse complement strand
GTGGTACCATTGTCCATCCTCCACCCAGAGAGGGACCCGCCGTATGCTTCTCAATCCGCACACCTGCCCTTGACCTTCATGTGTCCCACAGAAAGTTGTCTTTTATGTCTGGCTTCCTTCACTCAGCAAAGGCCTCTTCAGAACCCCCTGTGTGCCACATGGGCATCTGCTGCTTGCCCCGGCTTTGGCTCAGTGAGAGTCCACGGTGACGGTGCCCGGTGTCTTCTTGATCACCATTGGCTGTTTCTTTGGTTCTGGGTTGAGGCTGTTCTGAATGTAACTGCTATGAACCAGCTGACAGGTCTCCTTGCAGACACATTTTATTTCTCCTGGGTCCATTGGCAATAATGATTTATTTTGGCCCGACGTGGTGGCAACATACCTTTAATCCCAGCATTCAGGAGGCAGAGGTGAGAGGGTCATGGCGAGTTCGAGGCCACCCTGACACTACATAATAAATTCTAGATCAGCCTGGACTAGAGCGAGATCCTACCTCAAGAGACCAAAAGAAGCCGGGCATGGTGGCGCACGCCTTTAATCCCAACACTCGGGAAGCAGAGTTAGGCGTATTGCCATGAGTTCGAGGCCACTTTGAGACTACATAGTGGCTTTCAGGTCAGCCTGGGCCAGAGTGAGACCCTGCCTTGAAAAACCAAAAACTAAATAAATAAATAGGTAAAATAAACTGATTTGTTTTGGTATGGGGACCACTGAGGGGACTCGCTGGTCTTGTGCAACTGGTTCATGCGTGTTTTTCATGTCCCTAACTTTGTCCTTTTTCCTTCTGGGTTCGATTTTGTTTTGTTTGAGATTCGAGGGCTTTTGGAGACAGCCTCAGTACGTAGCCCAGGCCGGCTCGAGACTCTCAGTCATCTTGCTTCGACGTCCCAAATGTGGCACTGTAGGCATGTGTCCCCGCACCTGCCATCTTCCTTGTGCCCATAGCTCTTCCTCAGGATAAGCTGAGAGTCAGCTGTGAACATGAAGTTATTTCATGCCTGCGTCAGTCTTTGAGGCTGTCTGTCACACACGCGCACACGCACACACACAGGCACGCAGTACTAGCATGAACTGGAAGTCAACAACATGATTGCCCCCACAAAGGTCTCCCTAATCTTTGCCCAGTCCCCCCATTGGTATTTGGGGGGGTCTCACCTAGAAGCAATTCCTTCCTTGGTCTCCCTTCATTCTCATGACCTGGGCACTTTTGAGGGTGACAGGGCAGTTGTTTCGCACGTTCTTAGAAGTTAGACTTGGGGTCCCCTGCTCTACGCCGACACGGCAGGAGGGTGCTGGGTTCTCAAGCATCCTGGCAGCTCACAACACAACTCCACCTTTCTCCTGGCTGGAAAATGAGGGCAGTGAACGATTTCACCCACAGAACTAGTACCAGGATGAAGTGCGACGCAGCTTGAGGCCTGCTTTTGCAATAGTCTCTCCCTACAACATTGGGCCACCCCACTGTGGCCCTCTCCCGCTCCGGACCTCAAGAAACCAAGAAACCTCAAGAAACCAAGGACCTTCGTGGGACACAGCCTGTGACGTCTCCTTCCACACCTATAACTTTCAACTGAGGGCAGACTTCCTTCCTTCTAAGGGACAGCTAACATCCCAAGATATTGTTGGTTGTCACAATTTTGACAGGAAAGCCAGGCATGGTGACACGCATCCACGGTCCCAGCAATCTGGTGACTGAGGCAGGAAGATGGTAAGTTAGTGGCTATGTGGGGAGACCTTCTCTCAAAAAAAAAAAAAAAATGCAGGCAGGGGAGATGGCTTAGTGGCTAAGGTGCTTACATGCAAAGCCAAAGGACCCAGGTTCGATTCCCCAGGACCCATGTGAGTCAGATGCACAAGGCGGCGCATATGTCTAAAGTTTGTTTGCAGTGGCTGGAGGCCCACTTTTTCTAATCCCTCTTTCTCTCTACTTCTCCCTCCCTCTCTCTCTCTCAAGTAAGTAAATAATTTTTTTAATGCAAGCTGGACATGGTGGCACATACCTTTAATTCCAGCACTCAGGAGGCAGAGGTAGCAGATTGCTGTGAGTTCAAGGCCACCCTGAGACGACATAGTGAATTCCAGATCAGCCTGAGTCAGAGCAAGACCCTACCTTGAAAAAACAAAACAAAACAAAACAAAACAAAAAAAAAAAAAAAAAGAAAAGATGCTAGATAGATCCTAGAGCTCAGGAAGCTGACAGAAGTATTGGCATGAGTTCAAGGCCAGCCTGGGCTATATACTAAGACCCTGTCTTCAAAGTAAAAAAAGGAAGAAGAAAAAAAAAAAAAACGGGCTGGAGAGATGTCTTAGCAGTTAAGGTGTTTGCCTACAAAGCCAAAGGCCCTTGGTTCAATTCCCCAGGACCCACGTAAGTCAGATGCACAAGGTAGCACATGCGTCGGGAATTTGTTTGTAGTGGCTGGAGGCCCTGGCATATCCTCTCTTTCTCTCTCTCTCTCTCTCGCTCTCTCTCTCTCGCTCTCCCACTCGCTCTCCCTCTCGCTCTCACTTTCTCTTTCTGTCCCTCATTCCCTCTCTCAAATAAACAAAAATAGAATATTAAAAAAGAAAGAAAGAAAAGCCAAGTGTAGTGATATACTCTTATATCCCAACATTCAGGAAGCCACAGCAAGAGGGTCACCGTGAGACCAGCCTGGGCTACAAAATGAGCTCCAGGTCAGGCTGGGTTAGAGTGAGACCCTGGTTCAAAAAAGAAAGAAAGAAAAACTGACGCGGTGTGGTGGCACACGCCTTTATTCCCAGCACTCAGGAGGCAGAGGTAGGAGGATCACCATGAGGTCAAGGCCAGCCTGAGGCCATATAGTGAGTTCCAGGTCAGCCTGGGCTACAGTGAGACCCTACCTCAGAAAACCAAAGGAAGAAAGGGAGGGAGGGAGAGAGGAAGCCCACTGGAGGAGGGGCTCACAGCATGCTGAGCTGGAGACCAGAATGACGCCCCTCAGAGCACAGGATGAACAGCCGTCCGGTTCTGAGTGTCATCAGTGCCCAGTCCTGTCTTTGGCTTTCTACCAGAGCCAGCTCTGACGTCCAGCTGTGGCCACAGCTTGAGGGAGGACAAGCACATCTGGTCGTGTGCCCGAGACTGTTGTTTCCTGAGCCCATGAGGGTCAAAGTCTGTGCCACTGGAAGGGGTCTGAAGATGTTATAACCTCTGGGGAGCCGAGTATGGGGAGATTATGGGGGGACTGGCTCTCCTCTAAATATAAGGGGCAGGGGCTCCCAGTGTTGTGGGGGGCAAAATCTTAGGATATAACTAAGTTGATGATGATGAAATAACAAAAACTGGGACTCCACTATGAGAAAAAATAAATGAATAATAAGGCTTGGGGTTATGCCAGGCACTATGGCGCATGCCTTTAATCCCAGCACTCAGGAGGCAGAGGTAGGAGGATTGCTGTGAGTTCGAGGCCAACCTGAGACGACAGAGTGAATTGCAGGTCACCCTGAGCTAGAGTGAGACCCTACCTCAAAAAACCAAAAAGAAAACACACACACACATGCACACACACACACACACACACACACACACACACTTTTAAAAAGGAGACTGGAGAAATGGCTTAGCAGTTAAGGCACTTGCCTGCAAAGTCAAATGATACAAGTTCAATTCCCCAGGACCCAGGTAAGACAGATGCACAAGGTGGCACATGTGTCAGGAGTTCATTTGCAGTGGCTAGAGGACATGGCACACCCATTCTCATTCTCTCCCTCTCTCTCCCGCTCTCTGCCTCTGCCTCTTTCTCAAATAAATAAATAATGTTTTTTCAAGGTAGGGTTTCACTGTAGATCAGGCTGACCTGGAATTCACTATGTATTCTCAGGGTGGCCTCGAACTCAAGGCGATCCTCCTACCTCTGCCTCCCGAGTACTGGGATTAAAGGTGTGCGCCACCACGCCTGGATTCAAATAAACTAAAAATATTTTTAAAACAAACTTTAAAAAAAAAAACAACAACTAAAAGCAAGGCCTGCAGATCTGCCCTCCAATTGGGTCAAAGTGTCAGGTAGGGGACAAAGAAGAAAACCGCGTCCCTTCTGGGCTTCCCACCAATGCAGGACCCGAGTCACGCAAAGGCACAGGCAAAGCCGCCACCAGGGACGCCCTGAGAAACAGCTGGCCCGAGTCCTCGATGTGTCAAGGTCATGGAAGTCGGGCAGAGCCCGAACTGCTGGCTTAGCTTGAGGGACAAAGAAGAGACAAGGACAGCATGTGGGTCCCCAGCCCTCCACGTAAAAGACAGGACGGCTGTGTGCCTGTGTGGGTGTGCGCAGGCGCGGGGACCATGCCGGGAACCCCTGCATTTGGATGACTACAGCGAAGCTAGGGAAGCAAGTGCTGTTTGCGGGATCTACGCGGAAGCCTTCAGTTAGGCCGGGTGTGGGGTGTGAGCCCATAATCTTAGGAGGATGCCAAGTTCAAGGGCAACCTGGGCTACATAGGGAGACCTTTGCTTAAATAATTTTTTTTTCTTTTCCCGAGGTAGGGTCTCACTCTGGCCCAGGCTGACCTGGAAATCACTATGTAGTCTCAGGGTGGCCTTGAATTCACAGCAATCCTACCTCTACCTCCGAAGTGCTGGGTTTAAAGGTGTGCGCCACCACACCCGGCTCAAATAAAATAAAAAATAAATAAAAGGACTGGAGAGATAGCTTAGTGGTTAAGCACTTGCCTGTGAAGCCTAAGGACCCTGGTTCAAGGTTCGATTCCCCAGGACCCACGTTAGCCAGATGCACAAGGTGGCGCATGCGTCTGGAGTTCATTTGCAGCAGCTAGAGGCCCTGGCGCAACCATTCTCTCTCTGTCTCTCTCTCTGCTTCTTTCTCCCTCTGTCTGTCATTCTCAAATAAATAATTAAACAAACAAAATTTAAAAAAAAAAAAAAGAGCTGAAGAAATGTTGATGGAGCCAAAGAAATGGCTGAGTAGTTAAAAGGTGCTTGCTTGTTAAGTCCGATGGCCTGCCTGGGTTCAGTTTCCCAGCACCCGCGTAAAGCCAAATGTACAAGTGATGCACGTACTTGGAGTTTGTTTGCAGTGGCAAGAGGCCCTGGTGTGTCTATTTTCTCTTGCTCTCTCCCTCTCTCTTTCTCTCAGATAAATAAATAAAAATAAAACAATCTATCAAAGAAGCCAGACATCAGCCCTCCTGCATTGTCTCACTTCTACCAATCACAGCAACTGCAAACCAGTGTTTGCCATTAGAAAGCTGGGTACCAGGGCTAAGCATGCACCAAGCCCTGGGTTAGACTGACTATGGTGGCTTATGTCCGTCATCTCAGCATCCCAGAGGTAGAGAGACAAGAGGATCAGGAGTCCAAGGTCATCTTCAGCTACATGGAAAGTTCTAGGCTAGCCTAGTCTCAAAAGAGAAAAAAATTAAGGTACTGATATTCCCTGTATGTGTGTGGAGAAGGACTCCTGGGTGTCAGAAAGGCAAGCATCTCAACCTGCACCCTGGGAACCCCCGGCCAGGCAAGCTGGGAGCTGAGTACATGGACCACATGTGCCTCCAAGATGTGGACGTTACGCCAAGAAAGAAACAAAGAGCAAGCCAGGCACCATGGCGCACGCCTTTAATCCCAGCACTCGGGAAGCAGAAGTAGGAGGATTGCTGTGAGTTCAAGATCAGCCTGAGACTACATAGTGAATTCCAGGTCAGCCTGGACTAGAGCAAAACCCTACCTCAAAAAAAAAAAAAAATAGAGCAAGGAATACATGTCAGACGGGCACATGGGACTATGGGACGTGGAGAAAATGGCCTCAGGACCTGGGGTAAGAAGACCCACACAGGTGCCGAGCAGTTCCCTTGAAGACACATGCCCCTGACTTTCAGGGGTGAATGGTATTTGTCATCAATCCCCATGGGGAGGAGAGGACAGTCCCAGTGGCCCTGACTTGCCCCTGTGTTGACTCCTCCTCATCCCCTGATCTGCCCACCAGGCCTCCAAGGCGTAAGTCCCTGGCCACCTCTGTCCCTGCCAGGGCTGCTGGGTTGGGTCAGAGATCTGGTGACGGCTATAAAAATAAAAACTCACTGGGCCACCTCCCTGGCCTCCAGTCTCGCCACCCAGCCATCTCAGCGGGGCTGGCCTTGGCTGTTGGCAAAGGTGCCTTCCAGCCCTGGCAGACTGAGGTCCCAGGGGAGCAGGTGTTGGCGTCTGGGCATGGGGTGGAGGGGTTATTTGGGGTGGCATGGGGCGTCTGGTCCCCATACAGCTGCCAACACACTCTATGAGGCCCAACAGGACCTGGTCCTCTCTGTTTGGCACTCATGACACCCCTTCGTGGACTGGGTTCTGGCCATTCCAAGGACCTGGTTCAAGCCTGACTTGAAACACCTTTTGATTTCACCAGGGGAAACCAGAAGACAGACATAACATGTCTTCACGGCCAAATACCCGCGCACATAACTTCTCTCACTAAAACCAACAGAAGAAGCCCTCCCACCGGGTCAATCCTTTTCCCTACACAAATCTCACATGGGCACTCAGGGGCAACAATGTCAGTGGAGCAGGAAGTCTGGGCCCCTCACTGTGACACGCGTGTCACCAAGCAGCAAGGACAAGTTGATTCCATTTTGGCCGCTCTATCAGAAATAAACTCAGCTGCCAGGAAGCCAGTAACAAAGATCTCAACAAAGGCTGGAGAGACGGCTTAGCAGTTAAGGCACTTGCATGCAAAGCCAAAAGACCCAGGTTTGATTCCCCAGTACCCACATAATCCAGATGCACATGGTAGTGCATGCATCTGGAGTTCATTTGTAGTGGTTGGAGGCCCTGGCATGCCCATTCTCATTCTATCTATCTATCTATCTATCTATCTATCTATCTATCTATCTCTATCTCTATCTCTCACAAATAAGTTTTTAAATATTTAAAAAATATATATCAACAAGCAGGGTTTCCTTTTTTTGTGGGGGGGATGTTTGAGGTAGGATCTCAGTGTAGCCCAGGCTGACCTGGAATACACTCTGTAGTCTCAGGGTGGCCTCGAACTTATGGCGATCCTCTTATCTCTGCCTCCCGAATGCTGGGATTAAAGATGTGTGCCACCACACCCGGCTTCTAGGGATTCCTTTTTTTTTTTTTTTCTCCATGTGAACAAGCCCAGAGGCAGGCAGGCAGGACCGATATGTGAGCTCCAACAGCTGGCAAGACTCAAATGCCCCTGCATAAGGCTTCTAGCTTCCATAGTTCCCTCCAGGCTCAAGATGACTGTTGTAGCTCTGGCCATCAAGTGTGCGTTCCAGGTGGAAGGTAGAAAGAAGTAAGCGATGCTGTGCAGCAGAGGAGGAAAGCAAAGGACGGCGCCTACAGCTGAGTCAGCCCCGGAAAGAAGTTCACTCAGTGGCTCTCCCACCACTGCCATTTATTGACTTTTATTTTATTTCTTTTTTATTTTTTTGGGGGGGGGGTTTGAGGGAGGGTTTCACTCTAGCTCAGGCTGACCTGGAATTTACTATGTAATCTCAGGGCGGCCTCGAGCTCACGGCGATCCTCCTACCTCTGCCTCCCGAGTGCTGGGATTAAAGGCGCGCGCCACCACGCCCAGCCACAGCTGCCATTTATATCCCATCACATCCCTAGCTGCAAGAGAGGCTGGAAAGCGTAGTCTCTACATAGGAGTTGTTCCCAGCAAGAGAAGGGTCGCTAGAGGTGAAGGGCAGCCGTGAACAGTGAAAGGGCCACATTAGCTGCAATGAAGGAAAGGGAAAAAAAAAAAAAAAGAAAGAAAGAAAAAACACTCAGAAAGCTTCTAGAAGTGCAACACCCTATACAGAGGTTGCTGCATGAATTCACCTATTAAAACTTTTACCAGACACTCCCAGAAATGTTATTAGCTTCTGGTTCCAGGCAGGGAAAGTAAGGCCCAGAGAGATGCATTCGCTTGCTCAAATCACACAGCCAGGAGACGGTGGGTTGGGACGAGGGTGCAGGAAGCCTCACTGTGCCGCCCGAGGCTTAACCCACCGCCAGGTGACGATGACGTCGGCTCACACATGCCCCGAGCTGGCTCTGTTCTAACTACATCGCGCGAACTAACGCGGGGTCCGCCACATCCTTCTGAAGCCAGTGCCACGCCCCCCTATTCAATAAGCAAGGGAAAGGAGGCACCGACAGGTGAAGCTAAGCGCCTAAGGCCGCACAGCAAGGGTGAACAGGTAGGCCTCTGGGTGCTGGAATCCTAGGTGCTTTCAACTTCCCTCTTTGACCCTCCACATTCTCTGACCCTCCCCCGTGACCACATGTTACTTTGGAAGTGAAGTAAAAAGAAAATTCCCATCAGGTGTCCAGCCTCCTGCCCGTTTCCCCAAGCCTGAGGCCACACACGGGTGGCTGGGCCTCCCTCTGTCCCACAGTCATGGCTTCCCAGAGAACTCTCCCTCTCTTGGCTGCCCGCCTCTGCTCCTCCAGCACCCCCTGCTCTGCCCGGTCCCTATTCCCACCTGGCCAATGGCTCCCCGTGGCTCCAGGCCCTGGGTCACAGGCTTGGGCAGCCATCGCCATGATCCTTCACCCATTGCACTCTGCCTCATCCCCTGGGCCCGAGGGCCCTGTCGTGTCCGTCAACAGACTTATCAGGGACCGCTGGCTGCCAGGCGCTGGCAGGGACACCCACTTGTTCATCCTCAGAACAACCTCCGTTGGCCTCATCCTGGCTTGGAGGCACCGCGGGAACGTCCTGTCACCCCCTGTCCTCCCCTGCCACCTCCAGCCTCTGCTGCCTCGGCTCGTGTCCACCTCAGGGCCTTTGCACTTGCTGCCTCTTCTGCCAAGGGTGTCTCCTGACCTCCCCTCCCCGGGCATCTGCATCCACTCTCCCCCCTCCCGTTTTTTTTTTTTTTCCTCAAGGTCTTTATCGCCATCTCAATGAATATGTCAGCTTACTCTTATTGATTTCTTGCTTTGTTTTGTTTTGTTTTTGAGACAGAGTTCATATAGCCCAGGCTGACTTAGAACCCCCTGTATAGCAGAGAATAACCTTGAAGTCCTGATCCTCCTGCCTCCACCTCCCAAGTGTTGGGATGACGGGTGTGGGGCACTGCAGATCCTCCATCAGCTGCCTATCTTGGGCCCTCAACGGCTGACCAGACGTCTCTTCATCCACGGGTGAAGGAGGCCAGGCCCAGAAAGGCCGACCACCCCGCCTGCGGTCTCCAGCCGGCAAGGGACCAAGCTCAGATCTGTGCCAGTCGCTGCATCGACCCCTCAAAGGGGCTAGAGCTGTGGGCACCTGTTCGTCTGCCCCATGGTGAGGCCATACCAGCAGGGAGAGGCCTAGGCCTGAGGCACACATGGCCTGGGTTCAAATCCAGCTCAGTCATGCTTGCGCTCTGGAATAGAGCCTTCTGGGCATCTGCAAGCATGCACACCCTTCACTTTTTCACCCAACGTGACGGCGCCTCTGCTTACTCTTGCAGACAGTGCGCCCTGTGGTTTCCGTCCCTGAAGGCACCGCTGAACTACCTCTCTTCCATTTCAAAAGTAAGTCTTTTGAAGGCAGGAGAGATGGTTCATCAGTTAAGGCAGTCGCCTGAAAAGCTTGAGGGCCCAGGTTTGATTCCCCAGTACCCACGTGAAGCGGGATGCACAAGGTGGCACATGGGTCTGGAGTTCATTTGCAACAACTAGAGGCCCTGGCGTGCCCATTTTCTCTCCTATAAGTAAATAATAAATATTTTATTTAATTTTATTTGCTTATTTGAGAGAGAGAGAGAATGAGTGTGCCAGGGTCTCTAGCCACTGCAAACAAACTCCAGACACATGTACTACCTTGCACATCTGGCTTATGTGGGTCCTAGAGAATCAAACCTAGGTGCTTTGGCTTTGCAGGCAAGCACCTCAACCACTAAACCATCTCCTCAGCCCATAAATATTTTTTAAAGTAAGTATTTTGTTCTCCTCAGCAAAGGATGTCCCCATGCTGAGCCTCAGGTCCCCACACACCATCAAAAGGGACTCCTGTCAATTGCCTCAGAGGATACAGGGGGAGTCTGACCACCCAAAGGCCTGGATCCCAGCACCCCAGCCATCCTGGCCTGCCCTCAATTTATCCAGGAGCCTGCACTGCCCCGCATGTGGCCAAGGCCAATGGCCTCATCAGAATCCCCACAAGAGGGGCAGCAGCAGGTGGCCGTCAGGACATAACATGTCTGGCGTTCCTGCAGGTCCATTAGGGCCAGGCAGAACTTGGGGTGGGGGTGTTGGGAGGGGGTAGGACACCCACCAAGGATTGGTTTGGGGACACAGGGAGTAGGTAGAGCCCAAGAAATCAATTTACTCTGCTGCTCTTGAGGCACTGACCTTGCCTCTATGCCTCAGTTTCCTCATCAGGGAAGGGGAAGGGAAAATAGCAGTAGATCACTGGGGGTTACAATGTGCTCCCCCCAGACACAAAATGGCCTGGATATCCATGGCCTCACAGTGCCTGACACTACCTACACAAGACCATCATAAGAGGAGGAAAAGATGATGACATCAAAATAAAAGAGAGACTGAGATGGGGCAGGGATATGATGGAGAGTGGAGTTTCAAAGGGGAAAGCGGGGGAGGGGAGGGAGGTTATTACCATGGGGTATTTTTTATAATCGTGGAAGTTGTTAATAAAAAAATTTGAAATAAAACACCTAAGTACGCAGGCTGGTGACCAGAGCGGAGACACTCAGTACCCTACGACTCCGTCGGCTTCAAGTGGCCCAGGCAGGTCATCTCTTCTCAGAAGCCCTCAGGGACCACCCCTCACCTCCCTGCCCACTTTTCCTCCTTCAGAGTCCTTGCCCCCACCTGTCATTATCTTGTTCCAGTGTCTGTCTGTCCTCATAAGCTGTCACTTCCACCTCAGTCGCCACTCAACTCCGACTCTGGCAAAGGAGTTGGCACACAGCAGGGGCTCAATAAACGTTTGCTGAGTACATGAAACATAACTGGGAGAAGAGATCTCAGGGCTGGGAGGATGGCTCAGTGGTTAAGGCACTCGCCTGCAAAGCCAAAGGACCAACATTCGATTCCACAGGACCCATGCAAGCCAGATGCACAAGGTAGCGTCTGAAGTTGGTTTGCAGCAGCTGGAGGCCCTGGTGTGCCCATCCTCTCTCTCCCTCTCAAATAAATAAAATATTTTTAAAAACTAAATAAGGGGACTAGAAAGACGGCTTAGCGGTTAAGGCGCATGCCTGCGCAGCCTAAGGACTCAGGTTCGATTCTCCAGGTCCCACATAAGCCAGATGCACATGGTGGCGCATGCGTCTGGAGTCTGTTTGCAGTGACTAGAGGCCCCGCCATGCCCATTCTCACACACACTCTCTCTTCCTCTCTCTCTAATAAATAAATAAAAATAAATCTTGTAAAACAAATAAACTAATAAGGCTGGGTGTGATGCACAGGCCTTTAAGACCAACACTCGGGAGGCAAAAGTAGGAAGATCGCTGTTGAGTCTGAGGCCAGCTTGAGACTACTTAGTGAATTCCAGGCCAGCCTGGGCTAGAGCAAGACTTCACCATGATAAGCCAAAAAAATAAATACGTAAATCTCAGAGGTGAAGCCTAAACAACCCCGGCGAGTCTGAACAGGACGGGGGGAGGGTGGCATTCCTGCTAGAAGAAACAATTCCCCCTCCTGCTCCTGTGCCAACTTCTGCCCTTCGCTGTGCAAACTTGGACGAGTCACTTCCCCTCTCTGAGCCTCTTTGCGTGGCAGAAAAAATAAAATGCCAATAACAGAAGAGCTGGAGTCAGGACAGGGCCCCAGCTTTCCCTTCTGACACGCACTTTCCTCCCGGGTAAAGTCACCGGGCTGTGGGCTGGTTGCATAACAATACGGTGAGAAATCAAGTCAACCCTCCGGTCCTGAGCAGACAGGGCGAGAGTGAGAGTCTGGGCTCCCAGCGGGCCTACGTGGCCAAAACCCACTGGAAGGGGGTGTAGGGGACATGGCTGTCCCTGGCAGGCAGGAGACAGCAGGCTAACCAGGCCCAGGCCCCATAAGCTGACCTCACACTGCCATGCCCCCCATCCAGGAGCCCCACCCCCAAGCCCTTAAGCTCGGTGGTGTGGTCCATGGGGTGGATGTCACCTCATCCAGGACACCTCTCATGTCCGTTGGCATGGCCCCCATCAATCCTATACTGACCTGTCAGAGCCCTTGGCCCTCCCACTGCTTCTCTGGAGACCTCAGAACCCCTTAGCTGGTTTTGAACCAGGGTCCTTCACTCGAACTTGGGTGTCTGACTGTGGGGCTGGGCAAGGAGTCCTCCAGGAGGGGCCCACGATTTGGGATGGGGGCAAGGCCGACAAATCTACCTCAGAGCCCCAGACTCCCTACAGACTCGGGAAGTCAATGAAACCTTCATTCCACCTTGAGCAGAAATCTCACTTCTGTGGCCTCAAGTTTCCTCTGCTGGAAAATGGGTACAAGGCTTTGCCTGGCTATCTATGTAGATTCAAGGGATTCCATCCCTAGAAGATGTGGCCTTCCTCTCCCCAGCTCCACTCCTAGCAGCAGAGCTGATACGCCCTCAAAGGCCCTGAAAGACGCCACCAAGATGCTGGGCCATGGGTTTAGACTGATCTGGGCTTTAGGGTCTCCACAGGCCTCCAACAACCTTAGCATTAGCTCTGTGGCACGGGGTACCACAAGTCACCATTCGTGCCCATCCTGGAGGCTCCCACAAGGAAAGGGAAGGAACAGCGGCCTCCATTCTCAAGCCTCGGTGGCAGCCATTCCCAGGACCTGAGGCAGCCCTCCCGGCTCTAATGCGGAGGTCACAGGGTGCCCACCTCCCATGAGGGTTAAAAGAGAAGCGGGCAGCCCAGGGTTCGCCAGACACCAGCCCCCAAGCACGCACCCGACAAGCTCACCCAGCAGGGGGACCCGGGTGCCAAACGCCAGGCACCTCACAACAAAAGTAAGAAGAGCAGGCGCTTATATAACCCCTCTGGTGTGCCAGGCGCCATGGGACATGGAGGATCCACTAAGTCTCCTCGGCTCTCAGGAACGCTGCCCTGCTGTAGTGGGCTACGGAGAGCATCTGAACGGGAATAAAAAGGAGGGGCGGTCCAGGCTCCAAACCCAGCTCAGCCACCCTCAGCCAGCAGGTGAGGCGGTGGGAGGAGAGGTCGGCGACCACCCTCCACCTGGCCCCATCTCTCTCCAGCTGCGGAGTCACACAGATCAACCAGACACCCCAGCTGATTCTCCCACACACCCATGCACACTCACCTCTGTTTGCACACACACCAAGCCCCCTCCTACATCACACTCAGCAAAAGAATCGGTGCGCTGCCCAAGACCAAGACCTACAAGCCGTCTGTCTTACAGTCTGTCACTGCCTGGTCCCCAAACACAGGACAAGGGCCACAAACTTCCCAACTCCACTGAACAGAAGCAGGACACTATGGACCACAACCCCAGAAGCTAGGCTCCCTCCCAAGCAAAGTTCTCCAGCCCAGTCCCCAGCACCCAAAGGTGCTGAGTCACCCTGAAAGCCTGACCCAGCACTCTTGCTGCCTTTACTGGGGGTGGAAGGGGAGAGAGGGAACGGCACCCCATCTGCCAGGGGAGGAACAGGGAAGGAGGAACCCCAGCTGTGACACCCCCATTCACCCTCCACACAAACCCAAAAATAGCCCTCAAGCTCCCTACACACCAGAAACACAAAAAACCTCCCATAAATCCGAAGCCAGGAGGTGGGGAGGAAAAAAAAAAAATAAGTAAATAAAAGGGCAAAACAAAACCCAAAAGCCAACTACTGCCCCCAAAAGGCTTGTCACCGTTCTGGAAAAAAAAAAAAAAAAAAAGTTTATTAAAAGTGTCCTTACTTTAATGCTTGAAACGGAAAAGATTCCCAAAATATACATACGCCTCTTTTCTCATAGAAATAGATTTTTTTTATAATACAAAAAAAGACCAAAAAAAAAAAAAACCAACAACAACAACAACAAAAACAACATCAACAGCGAGAACCCCGTAGGAACATCTTTAAGCGATTACTCAGGGCCCCGGCTGACAGTTACACGTGGGTTGCGTCAGTCCCGTGTCCACACGCGCTCAGCCACGTTTAACCGATTGCATCAACTTTGAAAGCGGCCCGCCCCGCCGGCCCGGCCCGGCCCGGCGCGGGAAGGAGGGAAGGACAGGAGGGAAGGAGGGAGGGAGGGAGGGAGGCACGGGAGGGAGGCCGGGGAGCCGAGTTCGAGTCCACCCTCCCAGGCGCTCTGCTCGGAGGGGCCGGAGGGGAGGCGAGCGGGCGGGCGCCCGGGTCCCCGCGCGCTAGCAGTGTCCCGACGAGGCGAGCAGCGGCTCGGGCAGCTGCTTGAACAAGTTCCGCAGGGTGCTGAGCTCCCGGGACAGCTGCTCCACCTTCTTCTGCAGCCGCTCGTTCTCGGCCGTGAGCTCCAGCACCTTGTGCTGCGTCTCCAGGTTGCGCATCTTGGCCTTGTCGCGGCTCTTGCGCACGGCGATGTTGTTGCGCTCGCGCCGGATCTTGTACTCGTCGCTGTGCTTGTCCACGGCCTTCTTGGCCTTGCTCTTGGGCGCGGGCGCGGGCGCCGGCGCCGCCCCGGGGTAACAGGCGTTCGCGGGGGCCTTGACGTCCGCGGGACTCGGCGTCCCCGGCGGGCTGGACGACGACGACGTGGACAGACTGCCGCTCGAGCCGCTCGGCACGGCCTGGTAACCCAGGTAAGCGCGCAGTGCAAACGGGAAGCCGGCAGCCATGCCCGGCGCGGCCTCGTCTTTACGCTTGCAGTCCGCGGGTTCGAATCCCGGCTCGGCTTTCAGCTCGGAAGAAGAAGACGACGACGACGACGGCGGCGGCGGCGGAGGAGGAGGAGGCGGCGGCGGCGGCGGCAGAGGCGCAAAGCACCCGGGCGGGATGGCCGCGCCCTTGGCGGCGCCCAGGCGGCCCAGGCTCACGTAGCCGTAGTCGGCCGCTTTCTTGCAGTTCTTGGCGCCGTAGTCGTCGGAGAAGAGGTCGGAGAGGAAGTCGTGGTGGCCGGAGGAGGCGGGCGCGGGGGCGGGCGCGGGCGGAGCCGCGTCGAAGGCGTCCGTGGCGGCGGCGGCGGCGGCGGCGGCGGTGGCCGGGGCCGGGGCCGGGGCGCCCAGCGGCTCCAGGTAAGGACTGAAGTCGATGGCGCGCTCGTGCTCACCGATGCTGCCCAGCTCGGCGGCCGGGGCGCGCGGCGCGGCGCGGACCGCGGGGGCCGCCTTGCCGCCGTACGCAGCAGCCAAGCAGTCCGCCTCGTAGTAGAAGTTGGCCACTTCCATGGATTTAAAAGCGGGCGGTGGCGGCGGCGGCAGAGGGAGACATGCTGGGTCCCAGGCCACCAGGCGTTGCATGAACGCGGGAAGCCCGGGGGAAGGACCGGGCCCGCTGGGGTGGCGCGACCTCCGGGGGGATGGTGGTGGTGGTGGTGGTGGTGATGATGATGATGATGGTGATGGTGGCCCGTCGCCGTCCCGGGTGGCCTCGGCCGGGTGGTGGTGGCGGTGTCGGTGGTGGTGGGTGTGCGTGCGCGCGCGCGCGTTTGGGAAGGGTGGTGGGCTCCGCTGCTGCTCGGCCGGGAGACCCCCCTGCCCGGTCCCGTGCGCGGCTCTCACTCGCTCAAGTTCCTCCCGAGCCTGCTTATTTATAAGGCGGCCCCCCTGGCAACGGCTGCGTCACTCGCGCCGGCTCCTCCCGCCGCCGCCACCGCCACCGCCGGAGCGCGTCCGCCCCGCTGCCCCGGGAGGGACCCTGCGGCTGGACGCGCGGCTTGGGGGTGGGGGGCGAGGCCTGCGGGGTGGCCCTCCTCCTCCTCTCCGCCCCCCCGGGGGGGGTCTCGATTCCCCACTCCCCACCTCGGCTGTCCTCTTCTTCCTCCCCCCTCCCGACACACACGCGCGCGCACACACACACACACACACACACACACACACACACACACACCCAACCCCCGCCCTGGGGTGGGGGGGGAGACCGGGAAGGACGCGGGGAGACGCGAGCCCGCCCCCCGGTCCGCCTCTCAGGGCCCCAGGCGACCCGAGAACGGCCGCAGTCCGCCCCCTGCTGGAAGACTGGGTGGCTTCCCGCGTGGGGGGGACACGAGCCAAGAAGGGCGCTTATCCCTGGGGCCGGACCCTGGAGACACCCGCCCCCCCCATCTCCCGCTCCCTCGTGTGACCTGTCCCCACTCTCACCACCAAAAACAACAACAATGTCCTCAACTCTTGGGAAGAGAGGAGGACCCCACGCCTGGGGGGTGGGGGGGAGAATGTCACATTGAGCCATAGGGGGACCCCAGGGTGGGAGAGCAGGGCGGGGATGCGCTCTATTGGGGGGACCTTTATCGGGGTCCATGTTCCCTCCCCAGACCCACCCACCGCACCTGTCTCGCAGCCAGGACCACACCCCACTCCCGCCCAGACCTAGGGGTGGTGGGAAGATAGGGTGGGGGGTGCCAGGCTCTGCCACGCTGTGACTGTGGGTGACTCACTGCGCTTCTCGTGAAGGCTGTCGTTGCCGTTGGTAGTGGGAACGTCCCCGCTATACGCACCCAGTACAAAAACTTCAAACCCTGTGGGCCAAGCAGCATGTTGGATACAAACTGACCCCCACCAATTAACCACTACTGCGTACCCAGAGTGGCATGGCCTCCAGCTCCCTAAATTCTCATGCCAAGAGATTGTCTGTTTATCCTGCCATTTGGGTGAGGTCAAGCCCAGCACCATGGGGGTCCATCCGAGAAAGAAGGGGCACTCTCTTTTAGGGAGTAGGCTAGGCCTGACTCCCCAGGTCCCTTTCTCACCCCTGCAATCTGGGGAGACCGACTGTAGCCAGTGTTGGACTTGAACTGGCCCCAGCCTGGACCACCTGCCTGCTGGATGGGAGAGGGGCAGCTCCCCAGAGCCACGCTTCTGCCGCTCCTAGCCAGGCCATGCGGGCAGAAGCTCCCAGGCTGCCTGGGGCTGACCCCCGACCCACTGACCCCAGCCCTGGCCCCAGCAGGCTGGCGGGCATTACTCAACCTTCTACGTTATCTGCTGAGCTGGGGTGACCTCCGCCCCCAAGAGCCAGAGAAATGACATCTCTCTGTGCCCTTGGGGGTGGGGGGCAGGGAAGAGACTGGATAAGACGCTGGCCCTGCCCGAGGCTTTCTGGCCTTCCCAGCAGCCTCTGGGCCGGGAAGGGATAGAGGCCCAGAGAGGCGTGGCAGCTATTCTGCAAAGTGGGACACTCAGGGCCCAGCTGAAAAGCCCTCCCCTCTCCCACCCACTTCCTAGCCTCTCAGCCACCAGTAGCCCAGTTTTCTCAACACCCTCAGTTTACCCCACATTGCAGGCTCCATGAGAGGCTGACCCTGGAGGAGCAGAATTCCCCAGGTCCGGCCAGTGACTGAGCACACTTCCTGATCCCTTAGGAACTGGAACACAACGCGGTCCTCCAGCCCTGCCCCCAGGCAGCTCCTTGGGTCTCAGCCCAGCTGGCCTCCTCCAAGAAGCCCTCCTGGACTCCCATCATGGGTCCCCCTCCCCCCATCACTCCTTTCACACCCAAGCCTCCATTAACATTGCTCCCGTGACGCTGCATCTGGCTGGCTGTCCCTGCTGTCCCCTCTACTCCAGCCCTGTCAGGGAGGCACTTCTCTTCCTGTCTCTTTCTTTCCTTTTTACTTTTATTTATTTGTTTGTTTGCAAGCAGAGAGAGAGAGATGGAAGAGAGACATACAGTGAAAATGGGTGTGCCAGGGCCTCCAGTCGTGACAAACGAGCTCCAGATGCATGCACCAGTTTGCGCATCTGGCTTTGGAGGCAAGCACCTTAACTGCTAAGCTATCTCTCCAGCCCCAGTTTCTCTTTCTTTTGTCCACTGTTCACTTCTTTTGTTCTCCTGGTGCCTGGGTCAGAACCTGGCACACAGAAGGTACCCAACGAATGGGCAAAAGGCTGAAAAGAAGATGGGGTCCCCTGTCCCCACTCTAGGCTCTCTGTGTATCATCACGTCTAATCGCCGTCATCATTTGTAGGGGGGGCTGTTACCTGCACTTTACACATAAGGAAACTGAGGCTCAGCAAAGTTAAGTTTGTCAGCCCAAGGTCACTATAAAAGATGACAAGGGACAGGTCTGCATAGAAAAGCTCAGACTGTCCCGGGGTCACACACGGACCGGATTCAGCCCAGCAGGGGGCTGGGCTGTCTCCCTGGTAGGTTTGCTGTCCCTGCTTCCCCGGACCCCCCTCCGGCTGAGCCACCCAGGGGTCCTACAGAGGCCTGGGCTCTGCTTCTTCCCAGCCTCCTTACGCAGCAGGCCCTGCCTAACCTCGCCAACACCGCCCAGCCCTTCCCCAGGGAACCCTGAGACCCCAGCAGGACTGAGTGGCTGTGGAAGCCAGCCTCCGCCACCCATCCAGGGCTGGCACCTCCCCTCTCCCAGCTTCTGCCCTCGTGGGGCGTTAGAGGAACCCAGACCAGACAGGGAAGATCTGAGCTCCGCAGCCTACAGCCAGACCAGCACACGGATGGTCCAGTTTGACTCCGTTGTGGTTTATGGAGGGTTCGGGTGGCTATGTTTTATTTTATTTTTAATTTATTGTTTGCAGTGTTGGGGGTGAGCCAAGGTCCTTACACATTCTAGGCCACCACCGTACCACTGAGCTACATCTCCAACCTTCTTTTTACTTTGTATTTTGAGATAGGGTCTCACTAAGTTATCCAGCCTGGCTTGGAACTCCTTCTGTAGCCCAGGCTGGCTGCAAACCAGTGATCCTCCTGCCTCAGCACTCTGGAGTAACTCTTCAAGTGAATTCATGACTAACATGTAGAAACTGGGAGACCACATCCCAATCAAATTCCTGGCTTCACTTTTAAAACCTAAAACCCTGGGTGTAGACCAATGGGGAAACAGGCCACAGTGGCCCAAGACTTCCCCCAACATCACAGCAAAACTGAGGAAGGACGGGCCAACCTTCAAGGCCAGATCCCGTTTCCACACTAAAGCCTGGCTAGGGTGTAGCTCAGTGGTAGAGCGCCCACCTCGCACATGTAAGGTTCTGGGTTTGATTCCTAGCACCAACAAAGAAGGGCAGAAGTAAATTGCCACGCCTTCTCTATGACACCTCAGTTTCCCCACCTGTCACGTAAGGTTGCTGGAGATGAGAATGCTTGTCCCTGCTGAAACTGCCCGGGGAAACTTGCGCGTGTTTGTGCTGCCCCCTCGTGGCAAGGACTGGAACTGCAGGGGAGACTTTGAGGTAGCCTGGAGTTGGCACACTGCTTACTACACAAGACCGGTATAATTTAAGGAGGGAAAGATGATGACATCAACTGCCAGCCATGGTTAAAATAAAAGAGAGACTGATTGAGAGAGAGAGGGAACATGACGGGGAGTGGAGTTGTAAACGGGAAAGCGAGAGGGGAGGGAATTATGGTTTATTGTCTATAATTATGGAAATTGTCAATAATAAAAAAATTAAAAATAAATAACTTTTTAAATGGGCTGAAGAGATGCCTTAGCAGTTACGGCACTTGCCTGCAAAGCCAAAGGACCCAGGTTCAATTTCCCCAGGACCCATGTAAGCCAGATGTGCACAAGGTGGAGCATGCATCTGGAGTTCATTTGCAGTGGCTAGAGGCCCTGGCATGCCCATTGTTTCTATCTATCTATTTCTTCCTGTATTTACCTCTTTCTTTTTGTTTGTTTGGTTTTTTTGTTTGTTTGTTTTGGTTTTTCAAGGTAGGGTCTCACCCTGGCTCAGGCTGACCTGGAATTCACTATGTAGTCTCAGGGTGGCCTCGAACTCACAGCGATCCTCCTACCTCTGCCTCCTGAGTGCTGGGATTAAAGACGTGCACCACCACGCCCGGCTCTGTTTGTTTGTTTTTTGAGGTAGGGTCTCGCTGTAGCTCAGGCTGACCTGGAATTCACTATGTCATCTCAGGGTGGTCACGAACTCACAGCAATCCTCCTACCTCTGCCTCCCATGTGTTGGGATTAAAGTGTGTGCCACTACTGCTGGCTATATCTACTTCTTTTTAATAAATAAAATTTGTTAAAAAGTTTAGTTGTTAGCCAGGCATGGTGGTTCACTCCTATAATCCCAGAACTTGGGGGACTGAGGTAGGAGGACCATGATGAGTTCAAGGCCAGCCTGGGCTGGAGTGAGACCCTATCTCAAAAAAAAAAAAAAAAACTTTTGCTGATGAAGCTGGAAGATGTGTGGATGGCACCACACAGGTGAAAGTGAACTGGGCCACGTCCAAACGTAAGTCTTCACGAGGAAGCCGTCACCCCAGCACTCAGGTGTGGAGGCAGAAGGATCAGAAGTTCAAAATCACCCTGGGTTATGTAGTGAGTTCAAAGCCAGCCTGGGGGTTCCATGAGACTCTGTCTCCAAAACCACAGATGTTGAAAAAATCCAGGCTAGGGAGGAGATGGCTCAGTGATAAAAGGTGCTTGCAAAGCCTACTGACCCACATTCAGTTCCCAAATCATCAATGTAAGCCAGGCCCAAAAAGTAGGGCAAGGGTCTGGTGTTCGATTGCAGTGGCAAGAGGCCATAGTGTGCCCACACACACACATAGGTGCAGATAAACAAATAAGTGAATTAATGAATAAAATTCTAGAAATACAGCTGGGCTGGGGCATCTTGTGACTGACTGGTCACCAGTCAAGCTGATGAGCTTGATTTTAGCAACCTTGACACTGGTGAAGATTCCGGGCCTTCAGGATGCCCTCCTCCCCCTCTGCGTGCTGTCCTTGGGGCTGGGTCAGACCTCCGATCTGGCAGGAAGGAATCCCACAGAAGTGACACAGTGACCCTCTCGGTTCCTCGAATCCACAAGGATCTATCCTTGCTTCTCCCTTGAGGTGGGAAACGTTTGCTTTACAGTGGGAATTCTGCCCAAACCGGCCACAGCTACCAGAGAACACCGTGGGAGTGAGAAGCTGTTTGTTTCCCATGTCACCCAGCGTGGTCTTTGGTGGGTAAGCAGAAGTGTGCAGTCTTGGGGGAGAGGTCATCATGACCTCAGAGGACACCAGGAGCCGGGGAAGCCGAGCCATGAACTGGGATGGGTAGTGATGGATGACAAAATTCTGTGGGGAGCATCTTTACCCACAGAGCCAGGGTGCGCCCACCCCCAAGCCACGCCCCCTCACCACCACTCGGCCATCCCATTGGCTGCTGTCAGAAGACAGGCAGTAGCTGAATGTCATGGCTCATGGCTGAGTCCCAGGCTATCACGGGCTACGGAGTGGGTTTGTCACCGCCATGACAACCTCCGGCTGTGATTTGGCCAAAAAATGGGAAACACTTCTGGCCTTGAAACACCAGAACACCAGTTTATTTGCAAGGACACACATGCTTGCAGACAAATGGACTCCCGCCAGCACTTGTGACATGACATGGGTGGCTGTCCCTACAGAGAATGCAAAAGGAATGAGGTGGCCCTGTGAGAGAGGAACTGGACAGTGCTGTCTGACAGAACTTTCTGGCATGTTGGGAATACTCTCTCCCTGCGCCACGTCAGCCACTGGGGTTAAACAAGCACCTGAAACTTGGCTAAGGCTATGGGACGGGTGAGTTCATTTATTTGTTTTGAGACTGGGTTTTGTAGCCCAGGCTGGCCTCAAACTCCTTGTGGTAACAATGAACTCACAGTCTCTCCTTCCTCCACCTCCTGAGAGCAGGATTAGTAGTGTGCACCACCACACCTGGCTTAAATTTTAGTATTTATTTATTTATTTGCAAGCCAAGAGAGGGAGGGAGGAAATATGGGCGTGCCAAGGCCTCGTTCCACTGCAAACTAGCTCCAGATGCATGAACATCTGGCTTTACGTGGGTGCCGGGGAATAGGACCCTGGCCAGCATGGTCTACTGAGTCATCTCCCCAACCTGAATCTTAATATTGAAGTCATCGCCTGTGGCTAGTGATCACTGTGCCGAAGAGCACACATCTAGAATGATCTCTAAGGTCTTGGGTAAATGGAAGAGGGAAGGAAGGAAAAACAGCTGGGCATGGTGGCACATACTTTTCATCTCAGCGTTCGTGAGGCAGAGGTAGGAGGATCTCTGTGAGTTGGAGGCCAGCCTGAAACTACAAAGTGAATTCCAGGTCAGCCTGGGCTAGAGGGAGACCCTACCAAAAAAAAAAAAAAAAAAAATTAATTAGGGATGGTGTTTGCCGGCAAAGCCAAAGAACCCAGGTTGAACTCCCCAATACCCACTTAAGCCAGATGCACAAAGTGACGCATGCGTCTGGAGTTCACTTGCAGTGGCTTGAAGGCCCTGGTGTGCCCATTCTTTATCTGCTTTCCCTCTCTCTCAATAAATAAATAAAAGTCAAGAATTTTTTAAATTAATTAAAGGGTGAGAGAACTTAAGTTAGCTCACCATTTCAGAGGTCTTTTGACTTGGCTGCTGGGGCCCGAGGCGGGGCTGAGGCATCATGGTGGCGGGAGTAGCAGAACAAATGTCTCCCTATAGCACTGAGGAAGCCGAGAGAGAGGATCTAGGGACAAGATATTCTCTTAAAGACACACCCCAGTGACTCTGTGGGATCCCCGAGGATCTGCACCTCCCCAAACACAGGCAAGGGGGTCAGGAAGGTGCTCAGATATTTGTGGTCCCACCTTAGGAAAACACACTTGTCTCCTGGGCCACCTCCCGGAGCAGCCGGCTACCTGGGCTCCTTTTGGGTACCTGCAGGTGCAGTGCGCAGAAGTACCGCCAGGGGGAGCGCCACCTGCGACCTAGGCTGGCATGTGTGCGGGGACATCCCACGTTGGTGCCCTCGGACAGAGCGACGTTGGCTGGTGCTGACCGGCTCCAGCGCTGGCCCAGAGGGGCCTCCACGTGCTGACCACCCGTCCCCTGAGCTCTCCCTGCACCTGCCACCCGCCCCAAACTCTTGATCCTCCTGTCTCCGCCTCCCGGGTGCTGGGATTACAGGTATGAGACACCTCAGCCCCTACAATCCACCTTTAAATGTATTAATTTTAAAACAATTCAGACTTAGAGGAAAGTGTAAAATATTTTCCAGAGTTCCCAAATGTTAACAATTACATATCATTTCCACCTCTTAGTATTTTTTCTGACCTTTAAAGGATAAGTGGCCAATGCCATGAGTCTGTCCCCCCTAAACACCTCCAGTAGACCTCCTAAGAACTAAGAGATTCTCTTCCCTGCAGCCGTGGTGACGCACGCCTTTAATCCCAGCACTGGGGAAGCAGATAATAGGATCTCTGTGAGTTCGAGGCCACCCTGAGACTACATAATGAATTCCAGGTCAGCCTGAGCTAGAATGAGATCCTACCTCAAAAAACGAAACCAAAAAAAAAAAAAAAAAAGATTCTGTTCCCCACAATGTCTGGAGCTAGAGATGATCAAATGTTGTGACCTACCTCTTGGTTCCTCTGGTGGCATGAATCGATTGTCCCCCCATAAACTCATGTGTTCTGAATGCTTGGCCCCAGCTACTGGTAGTTGAGGAGGTGGCACCTTGCTGGATGAGGTGTGTTGTTGGGGGAGGGCTTGGGGTCTTATAGCCAGTGTCCCCTTGCCAGAGCTCAGCAGAGGTGATGTCCGGCCCCTGCTCTGCCACCCTTCCCTTACCATCGTAAAGCTTCCCTTTGAGACTGTAAGCAGAAATAAACCCATTTCTCCCACTGGCGGCTTCTAGTCAGTATTTCTTTTTATATTTTATTTATTAGAGAGATAGAGACAGGTATAGAGAGAATGGGCACGCTAGGGCCTCCAGCCACTGCAAACGAACTCCAGGTGCATGTGACACGTTGTGCATCTATCTGGCTTACATGGGAACTGGAGAATCAAACCTGGGTCCTTAGACTTTGCAGGCTAGTGCCTTAACCGCTGAGCCATCTCTCCAGCCCTTCTGGTCAGTATTTTGTCCCAGCAGCACAAAGGTGAGTACAACAGCTCCTGTCCATTCAGCTGTCACCGCTGGCCCAGCAGTGTCCTCGAAGGTCCCAGTGAAAGCCCCCTGCGTTTCCTGCCCTGTCATGGCTAAAGCAGTACTTCTTCCTTTGTCATTCGTGACCTTGAGAGTTTTGGAAAGGATATGCCAGCCATTTTTTACCATGTCTCTGAGTTTTTGAGGTTTTCAGTGGTTAGACTCAGGCTCTGCACCTTGTTTGGGACCCACAGAAGTGACACCGTCCACAGTGCTCAATGTCAGAAGCCACAGCAGGTCGCTGTGTCCCCTTGCCACGAAGATGGTTCTGACACCCAGTTTCACAGCAGACAATGATTAAATATTTTTAATTTTTTTTAATGTTTTTTTAAATTTTTAATATTTTTATTTATTTGAGAGAGGAAGAAGCAGGTAGAGAGAGAAAGAGAGAATGGGCATGCTAGGGCCTTCAGCCACTGCAAACTAACTCCAGATTCATGTGCCTCCTTGTGCACCTGGCTTACATGGGTCCTGGGGAATCGAACCTGGGTCCTTTGGCTTTGCAGGCAAGCTCTTGAACGGCTAAGCCATCCCTCCAGCCCTGAACTTTTTTTTTTTTTTAAGAGATAGGGCTTGAACCCAAGGTCTAGTGCAGGCTAGGCAGACACTCAGTCGTGAGCTATTCCCCTGTTCCCTGTTTTTGTTTATTGAGACCCAGTCTCACGGTGTAGCCCAGGCTGACCTCAAACTCCCAATCCTCCTGCCTCAGCCACCTAAGAGACGAGGGTTCCAGGTCTGCAACACCATGCTGGGCTCCACTTGCATTTTGTGGGCGTCCGTCATGAGCATGAAGGGTGACCCCTCCTCAGGGACACAATCGCCCCCTCCCTGCCGCTGCCGTTCTGTCCTGCGTGTTGTCGCCATCCCCACAGTGCCTTCAGGGCACTTTATTGGCATGCTGTCCCCCACCTATATAAGCCCCCAGAGGACAGGAAGCCGGCCTGTCCCCGCTGCACCCTTCGCTCCTCCAGGCCATGGCGTCCAAGCCTAGGCACTCATCGGGAGCTTCAGAGGGCGCCAGGGCGCTGAGGAAGTCCCAGATCTGCCCACAGGCCCCTAACTCAGGGCTGGTGACGCTAGGATTTGGTCCCAAGTCTGCTCCCCTAACCTCCGATCCCAGGTCACCTCCAGGCCTGGCCTTTCTATGCTGAAGTTCCACTTACATACGTAGCCAGGCTGGGCTGCAGAACCGTTTCATACCAGCAGGTGTCACAGTGGACTCACGATGCCCACAGCCAGCCACCCAGTGAGCCAAACTAGTGCCACGCTTCTTCATCGCCCTGGAGGCTGTTCGTGGGGTGTTTGCGCTACAAAGGAAGCTGCAGCCGCATTTTTGTACCTTTGTGCGCAGGCTAGAAATAGAATTGCAAACAGAAAAAAAAAAAAAATGCGAGGTACTAACTAATGTACTAACTTGCTAAGCCTGCTTTACAAATAAAGAAAGTAGGTCCCAGGGCTGGGAAAATGGCTTAGCGTTAAGGCATTTCGATTGCCCAGGACCCACGTAAGCCAGATGCACAAGATTGCGCATGCGTCTGGAGTTCGTTTGCAGCGGCTGGCGTGCCCATTCTATCTTACTCTGCCTCTATCCCCTCCCCCTCTCTCAAATAAATAATGTAAAAAAAATAAAGATAAAAATAAAGAAAGTAGGTCCCAGAGAAGCCACATAAATCAGCAGAGACACAAAGCAAGGAGAGCTAGGTTAGAACTACTTACTCTGGCCGGGAATTTCTGCTGCACTAAGACATTGCTCCTTTTGCTATTTAAATATTTTATGTATGTACATATGAGCAAGGGGGCTGGGTAGAAAGAAGCAGAGTATGTATGGGCGCACCAAGACCTCCTGCTACTGCAAACGTACTCCAGATGCATGCACTACTTTGTGCATCTGGCTTTACATGGGTGCTGGGGTATTGAACCCTGGCAGTCGGGCTTTCCAAGTAATCTCCTTTAACCACTACTAATCCATCTCTCCGGCCCCTCTTTTTGTTATTTTTTCATTCATTCATTCATTCCACAAAATGAATTGGGAAGATTCAGGCTCAATGTTGTAGACAGGTTCAAGTAAATGTCTCCTTGTCAAGAAGTTTATTTTCTTTCTTAAAAAAAAAATTCTATTTATTTATTTGCAAGCAGAGAGAGCTAGAGAGAAGAGGAACAAAGAGAGACAGATTGTGTGCACCAGGGCCTCTAGCTGCTGCAAATGAACTCCAGACGCAAACGCCTCTCTGCATCTGGCTTTATGTGGGTACTGGGGAATTGAACCTAGGTTTGAACCTGGGTTGTTAGGCTTTGCAGGCAAGCCTTAGCCACTGAACCATCTCTCCAACCCAGTTTTTTTTCAAATTTTTATTAACAACTTCCATGATTATAAAAATTTCCCATGGTAATGCCCTCCCTCCCCCACTTTCCCCTTTGAAACTCCACTCTCCATCATATCTCCTCCCTATCTCAATCAGTCTCTTATTTTGATGTCATGATCTTTTCCTATTATGATGGTCTTGTGTAGGTAGTGTCAGGCACTGTGAGGTCATGGATATCCAGGCCATTTTGTGTCTGGGAGGAGCACGTTGTAATGAGTCCTACCCTTCCTTTGGCCTTAACTGCTAAGCCATCTCTCCAGAACATTTCCTTTCTTTTTAAAGTGTTTTTATTGATTTATTTTAGGGCAAGGGATCATATGGAGCCTCTTGCTACTGCAGATGAACTCCAAAGGAGTGTGCCATTCTATGAATAGGGCTTTATGTGGGTACTGGGGAACTGAACTCTAGCCAGTGGGCTTTGCAAGCAAGGGTGTATTTTCCTGTCTCATAAAGGAAAGTGCTCTAGAGAAGAGTGGCGGCTTTTTGGTTTCAGGGATCCAGGTTCTTTCTACCTTCTGGCTCTTCTGTCTACAATTGGCAGTTTCTACCCTTTGGTCCCAAATGGTTGCTCTAGCACCTACCATTACATGCACATCCCTGTCAGTGGGAAGTAGAGGAAAAGAAATTAAAGTTAACCTGTGTCAGACCATGTGAGGGCTGGGGAGATGGCTCTGTGGGCAATGCCCTTCCCTGCAAGCATCAGGAACTGAGTTCGGATCCCCGGTACCGACTTAAAGCTGGGTGATGTGACGCCAATGCTGTCACCCCAGGTGAAAACAGGAAAACCAACTGGAAGCTCACAGGCCAGCCAGCCTGGCAGACGGCACCCCATAAAGAACCAGAGACTCTGCCTCAGACAAGGTGGAAGGCAAGGACTGACCCCCAAAGTCGTCCTCAGGCCTTCACACATGTGCCTGGACTCAGACACCCAGAAACACATCTTCACACACAAACATACACACGTGCACCTGGACTCACACACAAACACATCATACACACACACACACCTGGACTCACACACACACCCTCATCACACACACTGCCATATGCAGCTCTACAATGCTGGAACGGATATCCAACCACACAGTGTTTATGGAGGAAGGGATTGATTACAGCTCACGGATCCAAGGGAAGTTCCATTAGTGGTGGAAGCAGCTGTTTGCTTTCATACATCCACACAGAGAGAACAAAACGGTAGCAGCCGGGTGTGGTGGCGCACGCCTTTAATCCCAGCACTCGGGAGGCAGAGGCAGGAGGATCGCCGTGAGTTCGAGGCCACCCTGAGACGACACAGCAAATCCCAAGTCAGCCTGGGCTAGAGCAAGACCCTACCTCGAAAAATCAAAACAATTAAAAAAAAAAACAAAAAACGGTAGCAAGCAAAACACTAGCACCACACCCAAACCTGCCAGAGCTCAAAACCTTCTGCACACCTGTGGGCTGGAATTCAGATCCCATAGCTAACAGAAGGAATAAGACAATCTGGCTGTGATGGTCATTGGTTAAGGTAGCCAAGCAGGGCTGGAGAGATTGCTCAGCGGTTAAGGCCCTTACCTGCAAAGCCAAAGGACCCAAGTTTGACTCCCCAGGACCCACATTAGCCAAAGTAGCGCATGCATATGAAATTTGTTTGCAGTGGCTGGAGGCCCTGGTGTGCCCATTCTCTCTCTCTCTCCCTCCCTTCCTCAAATAAATAAGTAAAAATAAAATATCTAGCAAAATAAAAAGATAGCCAAGCAGTCACGCTGTAGTGGGTTCCATCACCAGTTCCTATCGCTGGCATGCTGTCAAGCCATGGGGTGCAGGAGGCTGGGGAGAGCACGGGCAGGAGTTTGGGGTGAGGGTCACCATCCACTCTGGCCCTCAGCTTCCTTCTTTGTGAAATGGAGAACGTACAGGGCGGAGGGCAGACGGGACATCAATGCTTAGGACGGTAGTTTCTGTTTGGCAAGATTTAAGGAGTTCTGGAAATCAAGCTTGGTGGCACTTGGCAAGGGGAGGATCATGAGTTCCAGGACAGCTCGGGGCTAATTTATCTCAAATAAAACATGAATGAATGAAATAATAAATAGTAACAGTTAATTCTGGGCTGGCGGTGATGGCTACACGTTCTGGGGTATTAATGCCTCTAAATGGCAAGATGATAAATTTTATGTGCATTTTACCACAATTTTAAAAATGGGGTGACCCAGGCATGGTGGCACACACCTTTAATCCCAGCACTGAGGAGGCAGAGGTAGGAGCTTCACAGTGACTTCAAGGCCAGCCTGGGACTATAGAGAAAGTTCCAGGTCAGCCTGGATTAGCGTGAGACCCTACCTAAAAAAAAAGAAATAATAGTAATAAACCAAAAACTGAAACGGGCAGGAGGTGGCAGCTATTTTGAAAGGGCCAGCGCTGCCACAGCTCCCAGAGGCCAGCAGTGACTCAGCAGAGGCCCCATCCTCCACCATGGGCCAGGAACCCTTCCACATTAAAAAGCTGATGTCTAGCTGCCCCCAGCCTGGGGTCACAGCACTGCCGGGGATCAGTCACAGCCAACCCAGGATGCCGGGACCCTCCCCTTCCTGCTGTCCAGCCCCACTGAGGGCATGATGGCCCTGCTTCATGGGTTGGGGGGGTCATTTCAGTTTTGGGTACCTGGAAACAGTGCAAGCCTTCCTGGGCTCCCAGGGGCAGTGGGGGCAGCTGTTGTGAACATACTTGTTTATTTGGTTTTCTGAGGTAGGGTCTCACTCTAGCCCAGGCTGACCTGGAATTCACTATGTAGTCTCAGGGTGGCCTCGAACTCACGGTGCTCCTCCTACCTCTGCCTCTGCTGTTGTTTAGTTTGAAGATCCTGCTTTCTTGTAGCCCAGGCTGGCCACAAACTCACTATGTAGCCGAGGATACCCATGAACCCCCAATGTTCCTGTGTCCACATCCTCAGTGCTGGGATTAAAGGCATGTGCCACTATACCCAGTTTATGTGGTGCTGGGGATTGAACCCAGGGCCTCATGCATGCTAGACCAGCACTCTACCACTGAGCTGTGGCTCCAGTTCCTCAGCTGGTTATTCTATGGTTGTTTGGTTGTTTGCCCTGGGAGAAATGGAGCTGCTGGGGTGATTATATATCCCCGGGGGCTCCGGTGGGACAGAGAGGTGTCGCCCCCACTTTTATTCTTCCTCCCTTTTCTCATTTTGAGTTTGCTGCTGCCTTTCTTTCAACCTTTTTTGTTTGTTTGTTTGTTTTATTTTTCGAGGTAGGGTCTCACTCTAGCTCAGGCTGACCTGGAATTCACTATGTAGTCTCGGGGTGGCCTCAAACTCACGGCGATCCTCCTACCTCTGCCTCCTGAGTGCTGGGATTAAAGGTATGCACCACCATGCCCGGCTTCTTTCTTTCTTTTCTTTTCTTTTTTTTTTAAGATTTATTTTTAAGACGCTTGACAACTACCACAGGCACACTGGGTATCATTCATCAATCTGCCTACCAGAAGCTTTTTTTTATACCTTTTTAATAATGAACTCTTCACAAAATTGTTTGGCAATGTACTTGGAGGAATGGGCTCTTTAAGCTAAGAAGCTGTTCTAAAAATTAACTTTATACAGTTAACTAGAACTATAATAAAAGCATGGTCTTTGGTTAAAAACAAAAAAAAAATTTGCTTTTGTTTATTTATTAGAGACAAAGATAGGGAGAGAGAGATGGAAAATGGGCACACCAGGGCCTCTAGCCACTGCAAACACTCCAGATGCATGCACCACCATGTGCATCTGGCAAACATAGGACCTAGAGAATTGAACCTGGGTCCTTAGGCTTCACAGATGGCTTAACTGCTAAACCATCTCCAGCCCTCACTTTTTTCTTTCTTCCTTTTTTTTTTTTTTTTTTTTTTTTTTGGTTTTTTTCAAGGTAGGGTTTCACTCTAGCCCAGGCTGACCTGGAATTCACTATGGAGTCTCAGGGTGTCCTTGAACTCACAGTGATCCTCCTACCTCTGCCTCCCTAGTGCTGGGATTAAAGGTGTGTGCCACCACGCCTGGCTCCCTTCCCCCCCATCCTGAGGTAGGGTCTCACTGCAGCCCAGGCTAAACTGGAATTCACTATGTAGTTACAGGGTGGCCTTGAATTCACGGCAATCCTCCTACCTCTGCCTCCCAAGTGCTGGGATTAAAGACGCACACCACCAGGCCTCTCTAATGCTTCTTCTTTTCTATCTTCTCTTTTATTTAATTTTTTAATTTTTATTTATTTTCAAGGAAAGCGAGAGAATGAATTAGCATGCCAAGGCCCCTAACCACTGCAAATGAACTGCAGACACACGCACCACTTTGTGCATCTGGTTTTATATGGGTACTGGGGAACTGAATCCTGGTCATGAGGCTTTGCAGACAAGTGCCTTAACCACTGAGCAATCTCTGTAGCCATTTTTTTTTTTTTTTTTGAGACAAAAATCTCACTATGTAGTCCAAGCTGTCCTCAAACTCCTAGCAATTCTCTGCCCCCCAAGTACTAAGATCACAGCCACTTGGCTGGCCCCAATTTCTTATGAACTCCAGCCCTGTTGGCATCTGTCTTGGGGCCGCTTGGCCTGTGCTATGTGGGTTGTATAGCTGTATCCCTGGCCTGTATACCTTCATGAGATAGGGTCTCACTGTAGCCCAGGCTGACCTAGAATTCAATCTGTAGTTTCAGGCTGGCCTCGAACTCACAGTGATTCTCCTACCTCTCCCTCTGTGATTAAAGGCATGCACTACCATGCCCAGCTTGTTTTGTTTTGTTTTTTTACATTTTTACTTATTCATTTATTTGACAGGGTAAGAGAGAGAGAATGGGCATGCTAGGGCCTCCAGCCACTGCAAATGAACTCCAGATGTGTGTGCCCCCTTATGCATCTGGCTAACGTGTGTCCTAGGGAATCAAACCTGGGTCCTTTGGCTTTGCAGGCAAACACCTTAACCACTAAGCCATCCCTCCAGCCCCCAGTTTGATTTTTTTTTTAATTACTATTAATGAAACTCCAGCTTTCCAGCTCATCTCCTGAGAGAAACACTTTATGTCCAGGCTTCTGTACAGCCAAGTGCTGTAGGGCTAAGTTCTAACCAATGGAAGAGAGGAAGTGTTAATTCTTTTTGTTGTTGTTGTTGTTCATATTTTATTTATTTAAGACAAAGAGGCAGATACATAGAGAGACGGGATGGGTGGACCAGGGCCTCCAGACACTGCAAACAAACTCCAGATGCATGCACTACCTTGTGCATCCGACTTACGTGGGTCCTGGGGAACTGAACTCTGGTTCTTAGGCTTTGCAGGCAAGTGCCTTGACTACTGATCCATCTCTCCAGCCCAGGAAGTGTAATATTTTTGGACCTCTTCGGCATATAGCAAAATCGCTGGAGCATACACAACCGTGGTTGACCTTGAAGTGGAAACTTCCTATCCAGGATGGTGGGATGACCAGATAGAAGGCACCGGTAGTGGTTTGAATGGAAAATATCCCCCTCCATAGCCTCACGTGTTTGAATACACAATCCTGACTTCCGAATAAGATGGCAGCATAGGAGCCACGCCAAAGCAGCCTTGGGAGGGAACCAAGCAGAAAAACAGCGAAATATACTCTTCTACCGAAAAGTGAAGGCGTATAAGTTATTATCAATCACAGCAGAGAAGCAGGAGAGACCAAGATCTTCCAGAAAGGAGGAAGCCAGCCTGAATCCCACCAAGGTGCCAGCAGCCCCGGGTACAGCGCTGCAGGCTCAGAAACCTGGTGGAGGGATCTTCCTCTCACACCAGCCTCCTCCCAAAGCCAAGAACGCTGAAGGGGAAGACAGCAGAGACCAGCTGAACCGCTGCTGCAGGCGACAAAATGGGACCAGCCGAGCAGCTCCGGTACAACTCCAGGCATCCCACACCGCCTCCCACCCCCCAACTACCAGGGCCGCAGTGAACCTCCCCCCCCCCCCCACCGCCACCCCACCGCAGGCCATCAAGGACAGCCGATCCGAACACAGCTCAGCTCACAGGGATCGAGGTGGGCACTCAGCATTGGTGAGATTGGAAGCCATCCCAAAAGGTGACAGGTCCCACTTACACCAAGGCCTGCACTGGAAGTGCTAATCTCTCTTTTCATGGCAGGGCAGGTTATGAGTTACATATTCTTGGTTGGCTTTACCATTCTCAAATAAGTTGTATTTGGGGAGCTGTGTGTGTTGGCACATGCCTTTAATCCCAGCACTCGGGAGGCAGAGGTAGGAGGATCACCGTGAGTTTGAGGCCACCCTGAGACTACACAGTGGATTCCAGGTCAGCCTGAGCTAGAGTGAGACCCTACCTCAAAACAACAACCAAAAAAAGATGGTATTTTGGAGATATTATTGTTACCTTTGGCATTCCCTAATTCATAGGGCTTTTGTCTTTTTCTTCTGTATTACTGAGAACAGATTCTAACAAGAAATCTCAACCTCCCAGTTGACAGGATTAAGGATTTGGGGCAACACACACCCTTAGGGACTTTGGCTGTATTAGATGATCTGTTTGTTTTAATCCCCAGTCTTGCATAAATTGTCTGTGCTGGGTTGGATTGAATGTGTATAGTGCTCAGTTAAATTTTAGAATTTGTCAGTAAATTCTTCCACCCAGTCTACTAGAATACTAGAAAAGCAGGCAGACTAAACACCTAGGATCACTTCTGCTGTTTGGCGGGGTTATTTGGAGGGCTGGGTATAAGAGCTACATTTGGCACCATAAACTCTACCCTGAAGGCATGTAAATAAAGTTGGATTTACATGGCGATAACTGGAAAACCCCAGCATCAAATTAACTCAAGATGCAAAAATATCTACATTGTAATACAAGAAACACACACACAAAAAAAAATCAAGACAATATAATCCCACCAAAAATTTTAAATCCATCAGAAATTACCCCTCCCCCATTGAGAGGGTTTTAGAAGTGCCTGATAATGATTTCAAACAGTTATTTTATCTATGCTCACAGAAGAAAACAAACTCCTGAAGGAGAACACAGGAAACCAATTTAATGAAATAAAGAGGCCAATACAAGACATGAGTAAGGAAATAGAAATAATGAAAAAAAATACCAATCAGAAATACTAGAAATGAAAAACAGAGTAAGTCAAATAGAAAACTCTGTAGAAAGTCTCACCAGTAGGATGGATCAAGGAGAAGATAGAATATCTAAACTAGAAGACCAGCTGGCAGGTCTAATACAATCCAGCAAAGAAAGACAAACTAATAGGAAGGCATTGGGAATTTCAAGACATTAGGACACTATGAAGAGAACAAACATGAGAATTCAGGACATAGTAGGAGAAGAATTTCACTCCAAAGGCACAGCAGGTATTTTCAACAAAATCATAGAAGAAAACTTCCCCCAAACAGGGAAAGTGTTGCCAATGCAGATACAGGAAGCCTATAGAACACCAAACAGACAAAAATCAGGAAAGAACCTCTCACCATCAGATTATAATTAATCTGGAAACACACAAGCCAAAGAAAATATACTGAAAGCAGTTAGAGAGAAAAATCAAGTCAGATACAAAGGGAAGCCCATCAGGATCACAGCAGATGACTCAACACAAACTGTAAAAGCCAGAAGGGCTTGGAATGATGTATTCCAAGTTCTGAAAGATAACAACTATCAACCAAGGTTAATTTATCCTGCAAAGCTATCCATCAAGGGCTGAAGAGATGGCTTAGCGGTTATGTACTTGCCTGTGAAGCCTAAGGACCCTGGTTCGAGGCTCAATTCCCCAGGACCCATGTTAGCCAGATGCACAAGGGGGCGCACGTGTCTGGAGTTCGTTTGCAGTGGCTGGAGGCCCTGGCGCACCCATTCTCTCTCTCTCTCTCTGTCTCTCTCTCATCTGCCTCTTTCTCTGTCGCTCTCAAATAAATAAATGAACAAAAATTTTTTTTAAAAAAAGCTAACCATCCAAATAGTCTGAGAAATAAGGACACTCTACAACAAAAGCGAGATAAAGGAATGTGTGAACACCAAACCAGCTCTACAGAAAATACTTAAAAGGATCCTCCATGCACAAGAGAAATAAAAGCATACACATAAGGAACCAGGAAAAAAGAAACCATATTCAAATACTAGTTAATACAAGAGAGTAAAGGAAAAACAGGAAGAAGTATAAAACAAGAAGAATGGCAAGAATAAACACACGTCTTTCAATAATAACTCTTAATATCAATGGCCTCAGTGCCCCAACCAAAAGACACAGGTTTACAGACTGGGTTAAAAAGCCAGGCGTGGTGGCACACACCTTTAATCCCAACACTAGGGAGGCAGAGGTAGGAGGATCACCATGAGTTTGAGGCCATCCTTAGACTACATAGTGAGTTCCAAGTCAGCCTGGGCTAGTGTGAAACCCTACCTCAAAAAAACAACAACAGCAACAAAAAAAGGGCTGGAGAAATGGCTTAGCAGTTAAGGTGTTTGCCTGCAAAGCCAGAGGATCCCAGTTCGACTCTTCAAGACCAACATAAGCCAGATGCACAAGGGGGCACATGCATCTGGAGTTCGTTTGCAGTGGCTAGAGGCCCTGACATGCCCATTCTCCCCCCCACTCTTTTTCTCCCCCCCCATCAAATAAATAAAAATAAAGAATACTTATTTTTTTAAAAAGCAGGATCCTCCAAGAAACCCACCTTTCCATAAAAGACGGACACTATCTTAGGGTGAAAGGTTGGAAAACAGTGTTTCAAGCAAATGGGCCTAGAAAACAAGCAGGTGTTGCTATCCTAATATACGACAGGGTAGACTTCAAACCAACATTAGTTAGGAAAGATAAAGAAGGTCACTTTATATTGATTAAAGGAACGCTCCCCAGGAGGATATTACAATACTAAGCATATAAGCACCTAACGTGGGGGCTCCCAAGTTCATCAAGCAAACACTGTTAGAATTAAGGCCACAGATAACACCAAATACAGTTGTAGTGGGTGACTACAACACCCCACTCCCATCAATTGAAAGGTCATCCAGGCAAAAAAATAAACAGAGAGGCATCCGGGTTAAATGAGGTCATAGAACAAATGGACCTCACATATCTGCAGAATATTTCTCTCAAATGCTGCAAAATACACATTCTTTTTTATTTTTTTTTAATTTCAGCATTTCCACTTGGATTTTATTTTGTAACTATAATAATGCGATCCCAAGAATTACAATTAATTTACCAATAATGGACATACACTATACACTACCATGGCAAGTGAATCTAATTAAATTCTCATTGTTTTCTTATTTATCTTATTGAAGTTTCCTTCTAAGAAAACAGCTTGTACCTTTTTGAGGCAAATTTTAGAGTGAATGCATTCTTTTTAGCAGCACATGGAACATTCTCTAAAATAGACCATATATTAGGACACAAAGCAAACCTTAATAGAGGGAAACTGAAATAATTCCTTGTACTCCATCTGATCACAGTGAAATCAAGCTCCAAATCAACAGCAAGAAAAGCTTTAGATCATACACATCAGGGAAATGCAAATTAAAACTAGTTTTGTTGTTGTTTTTTTCAAGGTAGGGTTTCACTCTAGCTCAGGCTGACCTGGAATTCACTGTGTAGTCTCAGGGTGGCCTCAAACTCACAGCAATCTTCCTCTGCCTCCCCAGTGCTGGGATTAAAGGCGTGCACTCTGATGCCTGGCCTGCTTTTTAATTTTTTTTTTATTAGAGAGACAGGGAGAATGGGCACGCCACGGCTACCAGCCACTGCAAACAAACTCCAGATGCACGTGCCACCTTGTGCATCTGGTTTATGTGGGTCTTGGCGAATCGAACCTGGGTCCTTTGGCTTTGCAGGCAAGTGCCTTTACCTCCAAGCCATCCCTCCAGCCCTAATGCTACTTTGAGATTCCATCTCACTCCTGCCAGAGTGGCTATCATCAAGAAAATACATGGCAATAAATGCTAACAAGGATGTGGCAAAAGAGGAACCCTTCTACACTACGGGTGGGAATACTCAATCCCCAGCTGGGGGCCACTATTTGGGAAGGTTGTAGAGCCTTTGGGAGAAAGAACCTTGCTGGAGGAGATGTGTCACTGGGGGTGAGCCCAGCCCTGCTTTCTAGTGCCACTTCCTCCCTGCTGATGGAATGCTTGTGTGCCTGTCCTTGCCACGATGACACTGTCCCTCAACACTGTAAACCAGCTCCCGCATGGTGGCGCACGCCTTTAATCCCAGTGCTTGGGAGGCAGAGGTAGGAGGATTGCCATGAATTCGAGTCCAGCCTGAGACTACATAGTAAATTCCAGGTCAGCCTGGGCTACAGCGAGACCCTACCTCAAAAAAAGTGTGTGTGTGTGTGTGTGTGTGTGTGTGTGTGTGTGTGTGTGTTCCAGAAATAAATCCTTTCCTCCCATAAGCTGCTCACGTCGGCTGTTTTGTCCCAGTAATGAGAAGGTGACTGCTACAGACAGACACTGTCACCTACCCTTGCATGAGAAAACCACACCTGCCATGTTCCCACCACTGTAACTTTGGGATCTAGTGACCGATGCCCCGCTCACTGCCCCCACCTTCCCTCCTCTCCTCAAGTGATCTCTTTTGCCAAGTGAACTTCCCGAGCCTCAGGCTTTCTTCCTGCAAAATGGAACCCAAATGTAAGATACCTGACACATCGTTAATGGCCACCTAAGAACGATGGTCCTCCCTTTCTGTCCTGAACCCTTTTTGACTTCCGTCTCCATGATCGAAACATTTGGGTGGGTTTGTTTGTTTTGTTTTTTGAGGTAAGGTCTCCCTCTATCCCAGGCTGACCTGGAACTCACCATATAGTCTCAAGGTAGCCTCGAACTCACAGCGATCCTCCTACCTCTGCCTCCCAAGTGCTGGGATTAAAGGCATGTGCCACCAAGCCTGGCCCTACCCCACCTTCTGGCACAGCTAATTCTGCCCTGGGAGGGGTCCCAGAGTCTGTCTCCCCACACCCCCCCCCCCCGACTTTTTCAGAGCCAGATGGCCAAGAGTGTTGGCACAAAAACATGTAGTGGTTCGGATCATTCCTCCCGCTGCCAACCAAGTGCTGCGGTCAAAGGCGTGTGCCACCACGCCCAGCCTAAGCATTTTTAAAAGACAGCAAGATCAAACAGAACCGTCGCCCCGTGGCTGTGAAGGCCAGCAAGAAGTAGAGTGCGCTTGGGATTACTTCCTGTGAACGCAGGGCCTGCCATGCTTTTAATGTCGAACTGTCCCTAAGGACCAGCCTCCCTCCCACCCCTAAGGCTCTCTTCCCCCAGAAGGTTACCATGAGACCAGATGGCACCTTCATGTCCAAGTCCACTGTGACTGGACCATCTATAACCACGTGCTCACCTCTGACCCAATCCCTGTGAGCCAGGCTTCGGAACTAAGGGGTCAGTCCCAGGCAGAGAGGGGCCAGGGCAGGGAGATTCCCTGGAAGTTCAGGGGCTTGTTTCCACCAAGGGGAGAAGACTGGTGCAGCCGCCAGGGACGCAGGCCAGCATCCCCACAGCTGCCAGGTCGAGAAGGCATGTTTAAAAGATTTTATTTGGGAGAGAGAGAGAATGGGTACACCAGGGCTCTAGCCATTCAAGCGAACTCCAGACACATGTGCCACCTTGTGCACCTGACTTTCATGGATACTGGGGAATCGAACCTGAATCCTCAGGTTTTCCAGGCAAATACCTTAACCGCTAAGCCATTGTAAAGGGACACAAGAGACGAGGTTAAAAATTCTCCTGTGGGGCTGGAGAGATGGCTTAGCGGTTAAGCGCTTGCCTGTGAAGCCTAAGGACCCCGGTTCGAGGCTCGGTTCCCCAGGTCCCACGTTAGCCAGATGCACAAGGGGGCGCACATGTCTGGAGTTCGTTTGCAGAGGCTGGAAGCCCTGGCGCGCCCATTCTCTCTCTCTCCTCTATCTGTCTTTCTCTCTGTGTCTGTCGCTCTCAAATAAATAAATAAAAAATTAAAAAAAAAAATTCTCCTGTGTAGCCCTTGCCTCTAGGCACACATATTGGTCACTACCCAAGCTGATCTTGACAAATAAGGAAGTTTCAGGGATCATTGTGAAATGCAGGTGCTTTCTGTATTCTGCACCATAAGGAATGTCCCTTGTCTGCCGACGTGACTCACATAATGAGGACCTTGTGATTTCTTCTGTTTAACAGTAACCCTGTGTAACGTTGTCCTTTGTGATTTAACTCCCATCTTGTTTTCGCAATGAACATCTTGTGATTTTCTACGGTGAAAGCTGACTCCTGGAGCAGCCCAACACCGCACTCAGAGATCCCAGCCCCTAGGGCGTAGTCCTAATGCATCAGCCCTTCCCAGCATCCTGTGACTCGGTAGTCTTACCTGTGTGACATTGAACCCCATGACACCATCTACCTCTCCAGCCCCTGGGAAGACATTTTCAAGAGGACACTGTGAGGGAAAGGATAGGTCAGACAAGCAGTGTCCCTCAGGCTCCTCTGGGGCTGTCCACACACAAGGACCTTGGCCCACACCACGCCCCACCCGGGTGCAGGGTGAGGAGATGACCCGCTCCAGCGCTTGGCTCTGGGCCACTTCCGACTGGGTGCAGGTACTGCTGGGGACCCAGTGAATGGCTGGAGGAGCAAGTGGCCTAGGCTGGGCACGCACAGTCTCCTGGGGGACCCCAGCTATTCTGCTCATATGACCGCATCATATGCTCTTGAAGCCTGGGAAGACTGTCCAGGCCCCTGGCCCTTCTACTGACTCTAGTCTGAGCCTTTTGAGGACAGTTGGGACTCCAACCTTTTTTAAAAATTTTTTGTTGTTTGTTTATTTTTATTTATGTATTTGAGAGTGACAGACAGACAGAGAATGGGCGCGCCAGGGCCTCCAGCCACTGCAAATGAACTCCAGACACGTGCGCCCCCTTGTGCATCTGGCTAACATGGGTCCTGGGGAATCCAAAAGTGCCGATGTGTGTGGGTCCATTTTTAACACTGGCCACTGAGCTGATATCCCCCCCCCTTGCAGAGCTGCCATTTGAGGCCGCTGGCCTGCTCAGAGCCTTCTCTCTTTTTTTCTTTTTTGTTTATTTTAAATTATTTATTTGACAGTATCAGACAGAGCTGGGCATGGTGGCGCATGCCTTTAATCACAGCACTCGGGAGGCAGAGGTAGGAGGATCGCCAGGAGTTCTGAGACTGCATAGTGAATTCCAGGTCAGCCTGAGCTAGAGTGAGACCCTACCATGAAAAACAAAAAACAACAACTACAAAAAAAAGTGGCAGACAGAGAAAGAGGCAGAGAGAGAGAGAGAGAGAAAGGGGGAGGGAGAGAGGGGGAGAATATGGATGCACCAGGACCTCCAGCCACTGCAAATGAACTCCAGACACATGTGCCCCCTTGTGCTTCTGGCTAACATGGGTCCTGGGGAATCAAACCAGGGTCTTATGGCTTTGCAGGCAAACGCCTTAATGGCTAAGCCATCCCTCCAGGCCTCCAACCCCCATTTTTTGTGTGTGTATGAATGGCTTTGGATTTTGTTTTTGTGTTTTTTTTAACATTTATATTTTTTCAAACTGTTTAAAAAGTATTATTAGGGTTTTTGTTTTTTTGTTTTTTATTTTTATTTATTTATTTTTTGAGGTAGGGTCTCACTCTGGCCCAGGCTGACCTAGAATTCACTATGTAGTCTCAGGGTGGCCTCAAACTCACAGTGATCCTCCTACCTCTGCCTCCCAAGTGCTGGGATTAAAGGTATGTGCCACCACACCCAGCTAAAAAGTATCTTTAGTTTTTAGTGAACTTTTTCTTTTGAAAAAATGTTTTACTCCATAAAAATGTGGTATAAATAAAGCATCTTAGGGATGGGAGAGATAGCTTAGCAGTTAAGTTGCTTGCCTGCAAAACCCAAGGACCCAGGTTTAATTCCCCAATACTCACATAAACCGGATGCACAAGGTGGTGCATTCATCTGGAGTTTGTTTGCAGAGGCTGAAGGCCCTGGCACACCCATTCTTTCTCTCTCTCTCTCTGCCTCTTTCTCTCTCTCTCTCTCTCTCAAATAAATAAATATATAATAAAATATTTTTAATTTTTTTGTTTATTTTTATTAATTTATTTGAGAGCGGCAAAGAGAGAAAGAGGCAGAGAGAGAGAGAGAGAATGGGCACACAAGAGCCGCCCACCACTGCAAACAAACTCCAGGCATGTGCACCCCCTTGTGCATCTGGCTAACGTGGGTCCTTAAGCTTCACAGGAAAGCACTTAGCCACTAAGCCACCTCTCCAGCCCAAATAAAATATTTTTAAAAAATAAGTAAAGCAGGCTGGAGAGATGGCTCAGCAGTTAAGACACTCACCTGCAAAGCCAAAGGACCTAGGTTCTACTCCCCGGGACCCACGTAAGCCAGATGCACAAGGTGGAGCACGTGTCTGGAGTTCGTTTGCAGCGGCTAAAGCCCCTGGTGCTCCCATATCTATCTGCCTCTCTTTCTCTCTCTCTCAAATAAAAGAAAGAGAAAGACAGAGAGACACTTTGATTCCACCTGGCCTTCCAGTTCAGTTTCCTGCCCCTGGTGAGGCACCTGAGACTTGGGTCTTCCTCAGATTCTAAACTTCCAATTAAGATGAGCGTTGTGGTGGCGCATGCCTTTAATCCCAGCACTCGGGAGGCTGAGGTAGGAGGATCACTGTGAGTTTGAGGCCACCCTGAGACTATAGTGAATTAAAGGTCAGCCTGGGCTAAAGTGAGACCCTACCTTGAACCCCCCCCCCCCCCAAATATACTCAAGGAAGCTGTCAATATTTTTAAGGTTTTTGCAATAGTCTAAATTTTATGATGGATTCTGCATGACCATGCTCACTATTGGAATAAAGACAGGACTGGCTCTTCTTTCTAAATTGAGCAGGTTTCATACAGACAGATTTATTGGTTCACTTGTAAACTAACAGAAGTAGTCCACTGATCATGAAGTGGAACAGGTTTTGCTCAGATTAATTAAACTTTTTAAAAACTTTTTTTACAGGTAACTTCCATCATTATAGACAATAAACCATAATAATTCCTCTCCTCCCCCACTTTCCCCTTCAGAACTCCATTCTCCATCATATCGCCTCCCCCTCAATTAGTTTCTCTTTTATTTTGGTGTCATCATCTTTTCCTCCTATCATGAGGGTTTTATAACCAAAAGTGATAGTTGCATTAAGATATGAATATGGCCAGGAGTGGTGGTGAATACCTTTAATCCCAGCCCTCGGGAGATAGACGTAGGAGGATTACCATGAAGAGAGACTAACAGACAGTAGGGGAATGCCAGGGCCTCCAGCCACTGCAAACAAGCTCCAGATGCATGCACCACCTTGTGCATCTGGCTTATGTGGGTCCTGGAAAGTCGAACTGGGATCCTTTGGCTTTGCAGGCAAATGCCTTAACCACTAAGCCATCTCTCCAGCCCAGGCTTACAGGTTTTTAAAAAAAATATTTGAGAGAGAGAGTGTGTGTATGTGTGTGTGCACATGCATGCACACATGCATGTAGATGCACCATGGCCTTGTGCCACTGCAAATGAACTCCAGATGCATTTAGCTATACCTAGGTACTGGGAAACTGAACCTGGTTCAGCAGGCTTTGCAAGCAAGCACCTTTAACTGCCAAGCCAGCCCCACTCAGTAGCACAGGCTAACCTCCAACTCACAGCAATCCTCCTACCTCTTGCCTCCCAAGTGCTGGCATTAATGGCATGTGTCACCATGCCTGGCTTTCGAAATTTTTTTGTTTGAAATATTTTTCTTTCTTATTTATTTATTTATTTACAAGAAAGAGACAGAGAAAGAGTTGAGAGAATGAAAACGTCAGGTCCTCGAGCCACTGCAAACAAACTCCGGATACATGTGCCAGCTTGTGCATCTGGCTTACGTGGGTCCTGGGGAATCAAATCAGGGTCCTTAGGCTTCACAGGCAAGCACCTTAACCACTAAGCCATCTCTCCAGCCCTGAATTTTTTTTTCAAGGTAGGGTTTCACACTAGCCCAGGATGACCTGGAATTCACTATATATCTGAGGATGGCCTTGAACTCACGATCTTCTTACCTCTGACTCCCGAGTGCTGGGGTTAAAATAATACACCACCATGCCCCACTTCCTGAAAATGTTTTTTTTTTTAATTTTTTTTTTTTTTTGAGAGCGACAGACACAGAGAGAAAGACAGATAGAGGGAGAGAGAGAGAATGGGCGCGCCAGGGCTTCCAGCCTCTGCAAACGAACTCCAGACGCGTGTGCCCCCTTGTGCATCTGGCTAACGTGGGACCTGGGGAACCAAGCCTCGAACCGGGGTCCTTAGGCTTCACAGGCAAGCTCTTAACCACTAAGCCATCTCTCCAACCCCTGAAAATGTTTTTAATGTAACTAAGATCATGTCATTCCTCTACTCAACACTCTACAGGAAGAGACATTCTAAGCAAATATCAGAGACCCTGCTACCCCTGAGGAGGTCCTGCCCCACCAGCCTTTTCTCTCCCCCTTGGTCACCTCCCTATGGTCTCAAGAGCTGTTTCCAGAACACACAAACATGCTCTTACCTCAAGACTTGTCTAGCGGTTCCCTCTGCTAGGGAAAATTTGTCTCTGGGATTTGTGACTCATTTTTCTCCTTCTGGTCTTGACTCATATGTCATCTTGTTGTCATTCAGTTGTTGTTTTGTACGTGTAAGTTTGTGTGTGTGCGTGTGTGTGTGTGTGTGTGTAAGCATGGCACATCTACATGTGGGTGTAGAGGTGTGCACCCAGTGCACACACATGTGGCGGCCGGAGGACGACCTCAGCTGCCTTCCTCTACCACTCCCCACCTCGTTTCCTTGAGATAGTCTGTCACTGAACCCCTGGAGCTGCCACTTTTCAGGCAGGCCGGCTGACCAGCAATGCTCTTGTGTCCACTCCCCACTCCCTCACAGGCGTGTGCACCCATGCCTGGCTTTTTCCCTGGGTGCTGAGGATGGAGCTCAGGTCCCCTTGCTCGTGCAGCCAGCGTTCTTACCCGCTGGGCCATCTCCCCAGCCCCAGATGCCACCCTCTTGAACAGATCTTCCCTGTCCTCATTCCTACCCGTGCAGTACAGGTCTCTGCCCAGCTCACTGATGTCTGCAACTACAGAACCAGCCAGGCTATGCTTCACACACTTGAGTTGAGAGGGCCGTGAAGCGAACCATTTTCTCATGCTGTCTGCTGTCAGCCTTTTACTGCTGGCCACGGAGGGCTCCTGAAGCTGGCAGGAACAGGCCGTCCCAGTCTGCATGCTTACAGGCTCAGGGGCACAGGCAGCCTGGGAGGGCATGAGCCCCAGCCCTCATTAGAAGCTAAAATCCACTTGTTCAGTTAATCAATGATGTGAGGTAGCCAGCTGCACTGGAATTCCTGGAGACTTGGGCTGCAGCCTATCTCTGCCAATCCAAGGTGGCTCTTCCTTCCTGGAAGGAGGTGCAGGAAAGAGACAAGGAAGAAAGCTGGGGCCTGACTGGGGACAGTGACCACTGTCTGAGGAACACTCAGGAAATAAATAGGGGGCGGTTGACAGCAGAAGAATCCGGGGCTTAAATCCCCAGGGAAGAATAAAGATGGAGCCTCGGACTTCAATCCAGAAGGGGATCTTACCTCATTCTGGGCTCCTCCCCGACTCTTCTAGGGCAGCTCACATTTAAGCACACTGTATGGACTTTAAGAGAGGCTGCACTGTACTTAATGTTGGGTTCAAAACATTCTCTGAGCCTTAATCATTCAGCAAGCATTTTTTCCCCCTTTTCTTTCTTTAGCTTCTAATACCTGCCCGCTGCTGACCCAGGCATGGAGGTTCCCAAGAACAAACATGCCCTGCACTCAGGAGTTGTTTTATGGTGGGGAAACAGTGACTCCAACCAAGCCCATTGATGACAAGGGCTGTGAGGACAAAACAGGGTGATGTCACAGTGACTGGAGGAGGGGCAGGCCGTCATGAGGGGCCTTGCTAAGCAGCCAGCGTTACTGGTTAGGTTTTGTTTTGGTAGCTCACACTGGATCCTCTGGCTTCAGCCTTCCTAGTGGTGGCTGTGTGGGCGGGTGGGTGGTAGAGAGAGAGAGAGGGAGACTGGTCTCATTCTGTAGCTCAAGCTATTTTGTACTCACTACGTTGACCAGGCTGGCTTTGAACTCATGGTGACAGGCCTGCTTCAGACTCCAGAGTCTTGGATGACAGGCGTGCACCACCACGCTGGCTCCATACTTCAGGTGATTAAATGAAACGTCACTTGTCTGGCTCTGGGCGTGTTGCTGGAGAGCTATTGAGCGCTGGGGTGACCCCAGCTGTCATCTCCATCACTGTGCCGTCACTCGAGAGAGGCTCGGGGTTTCCGGGTCTCAGTCCGCAGCAGATGCGCACCAAACCTCCGCTCGCCGCAGGCTGGAGCAAGCATGCCCAGTGCGCACCACACGCTCCGGACACACAGTAGGCGTTTTACAGTGCATGCAGAGAAGAAACGCCGGCCCCGGGGCGGGCAGGGGCGGGGCAGGGCCTGGACCCTGTGTCCTCGCCGGCGGCACGCGGAGGCCGCGCGTAGCCCGCGGGGGCTGGGGGTACCAGCCGCCGCCCCACGCTTCCGCGCCCAGCTGCGCCCAGCTGCGGACCCGCCCTCGGCGCCGCGGTTGGCTGCGGCTCGGCGGCCTCTGATTGGGCGGCGCGGCTGGAACGCGTGCTCCGATTGGCTGTGACGCGCGGTCCCGCCAAGGCCCCGCCCGTGCGGCCTGGGCGCCGGGAGCCGGCCGGTCATTGGGCGGCGGATTTCCGCGGCCGCCGCCGCCAGCAGAGCTCCGGACGGGCCGGGCGGGTGGCCATGGCGGGCGTAGAGGACGTACCGGGCCGACAGCCGGGACTGGACGAGGACGAGGCGGCGTACTGCCGGCGCTGGGGCGCGCAGCACGCCGGGGCCCGCGAGCTGGCCGCGCTCTATTCGCCAGGTAGGAGCTCGGGCCCCTCCGGGCCTGCAGCCAGCAGCCCACGCTCCCGGGGCCGGGACCCTGCCTCCCCCCCACCACAACACCCACCCGCGCAGCCTCCACCCCGGGGAGCGACCTCGGGCCCCGGCTTCCAACTTGCAAAGAGTGGCTCCCATTCTGGGGATCCCCACCCTACCCCGGCGCGCTTTCCCAGCCAAAGCTTTGGGGTGCAAAGACACTCCCGGGTCTAAGAACTGCCCCGTGCGCTCCCCGGGCGATCGGCAGCGCCCATGGCATCGGTATATCCGGGATTCCATAGCCCCGGGGCACCTTGGGCTGCGCGAGCGCTCCTGGGCTCTGCACCTTCGCCAGGGCCACTCTCTGGCCTGCCTGCCCGCCCTGTGCGCCCCTGGACCCAGGTCCAAGGCGGTCAAGCCTGAAGAAGCCCACCCCACCGCCCCCGGCTCAGGCATTGTTCCCTGGCTCCCTAAAGTCACATCCTATATCCTGGGTTTCCCAGGTCGAAACTGGGACACCTCATCCTTACCCCAGCCAGGCACCTGCTCTGCAGACTGTGACCTCCCCCAACCTAGGAACTGTCCACCCCTTCATGTCTGCGATCCCTAACTTGGAGCTCGCGGAGGCAGAGTGCCAGCCGCCCTTCTCCCAAGCCCCATCCTAGTTACCGCTTCAGTGACTGTAGACAGTGATCTCCCTTCCCCCTCGGCACCCTCTGGTAGGGAGATCAGCCTTCACTCCTTATCCCTGTATTGTGCGAGGGCCGGGTGGTGAGAGCCTCCCCAACAGCTCCGACTTCGGTCCCTGCCCCTTCCCCACACCTATCAACCTTTCCATTAGGACCTGGGGTGGAGCCCCCGTATGCCCCTCCATGTCACCGCTACCGAGAGCCTTGCTGTGGCACTGCCCATTTCGCCAAGGCCAAGGTTCAGCCCTGGTTTCTTTCCCTTTTAACGCGTTCTTGCTCCAGCAAGCACAAGTCCCGTCCTGGATCTCACACTGCCTCAGTGTTCCTGAGGAAATGCCTTTGCAGACGCCTGCCTTCGGGTGACTGGGAGCCTCTGCCAGGGGTCTTATTCCCTCAGTCTTAATGTCAAACTTTCTGCCATCTTCCCTTTGGCCTGGGCAGCCACCACGCATAGCCCTGTCCTGGGTGGGGCTAGAGACACTACCCCTTTGGCTCCCTGCCCTGGCCTGCCTGGGTTTGATGCCTGCTCAGCCTTAAGTGGCACATGACCTTGGGCCATTTGCTTTTCCTTGTTGGGTACTAGATCGCTGGATATCATCCCAGCCTTCCAGCTCCAGGCTATGTGTGATTTTTTTTTTTTTTCCAGCTTAATTTGAGTGCCTGGCATCTTTAGCCACGGGTCTCTCTTTAGGATAGAAAACCTTTTGCTCCTTGCTCCCCTTGGGGGAGTGGATGGCATTCAAGCTAAGCCACTTGGGTCAAGCCCCGCCCCCTTCCCAGCTTCCGTTTCCTGGGCTCTCACAGGGATACCAGGTGAAGTTTATCTAACCCCTTAGGTACCCGCCTAGTTCACCCTGCAGTCTGCCCTTGGCTGTGTGCTCAGGAGCCAGCAGCCTTGCCTCACTGCTCTTCAGACTCCTGCCCTGGGGCCAGGGAGTTGAGGACAAGGATTCAAAGGAGCCAGTGGCTGCTCCTTGCCCCGTACTTGCTTTCAGCTGGCCCCAGTTGTATCCAGGCATCCTGAACCTCCCTGAGGGCTGCCTCCATCCCTGTTGCCTGTGTACCAGTTATCTGTCCCTGGCTTCTGCAAGCGTCCTTCTCTGAAGAATAGACCGGAACCTGAGGCTGTAGGCAGCCTCCTGGGGCCCCAGGTTCATAGCCAAGGCCTTCTCTTCAAACCCGGAGGGAGAGACTGGTGGAACTGGTTCCTCCAAATTCCTCTCCCTAGGCCTCCCTGTGTCTGCTCTGTCCACCCAACTGTGTGGCTTTGGGAAGTCCCTTGACCTCTCTGGACCTGACCTGTAAAAAGAGAGATAGGCTCATTATAAATTGAGCACCTATATTCAAGTCTTCGTTGTAGGCCCTGAGAGCAGAGCAGCAGATAAGACCGAAGACTGGAGCTGGCATTTTCGTGGGGAGATAGTGAGCCCCCAAACAAGAAAACAGGGTGAGGGGACATTTAGAGAACAGGCAGCTCAGGTCTTAATGAGCAGGTGGCATTTGAACCCAGACCTGAAGGGAGGGAAGAAGGAACTTTGAGAATATTTGAGGAAGAGAAATTGCAGTTGCCGTGGTCCTGAAGTAGGAGCGTGCCCTGAATCGCTATGGAACCCCGCGGAGCCTGGGGCCTGGGCCGAGTGAGCAGGAAGAGTCGGGGGAAAGTTCCGGGATTCTGAGACTGAGTTCTTGAGATTCCAGGAGCCAGAGGTTGTTGGGCATTTGACAGTTGGTAGTGATAAATTAACATAGCCAGCATTTATTGGGCGCTGACTGAGCATACATTTTCTTCCCGTGTCGTTTTGGCCTTGCTACAGCTGTGTGAGGTGCACCTGGTACTGACTCTATTATCCCCAGAGGGAGCTGAGACCCTGGGCAGTCCCCCATCCCCCCCCACCCCCACATACATGTTCCTCTGAACTCTGATCCTGTTTGGGATTAGGTTGATGTGGCCGCAGCAGAGGGGAAGGCCTGGCACCTCAAGAGCACCCAGCCCGTCTCTAGAGATATTTCATGAGGCTTAGCAGAGTGATGACCTGTCCCTGGTCACATTGGGGTTAGCAACACACCACGGAAGGTGTGTTCTAGGTTCTCAAGTCTTTTAAAAAATTATTTATTCGCAAGCAGAGAGAAAAAAGGGAATAGACACATCAGGGCCTCGAGCCACTGCAAATGAACTCCAGATGCATGCACCATTTTGCATTTAGGTTTTCTCTGGGTATTGGGGAATTGAGCCCAGGCCTTTAGGCTTTGCAAGCCTTAACTGCTGAGCCATCTCTCCGGCCCGGTTATCAGTCTTAACCTTGGCTCCTAAGGTGCGGGAGTGACAGGAGCTCCGGGACAGAAGCACTGCACGTGTTGCAAGGCCAGTGGCAGGCAGAGAGGGATGGGTGAGCGCAGCTGTGAACCGAGTGGGCTGGTCCGAGGGAATGGCCGTGGGGGAGGGAGAGGGCTGAGGCATTGGTCCTGGGCCCGGGGAACCCAGGAGCCGTAGAGAGTCCTCTACAGTGCTTCACTGTGGGTTGGAGTTTACCAGCATGTGAGTCATGGGCCAAATACCAGGGACTGTGAGTAGCCTAGTGAACTTGGGGTCTCCTGCCTGCTAGGGCAAGGCAGCAGGCAAGGCATGTGACCAGCTCCCACAGACGTTAGCGGAAACCTCCTATCTGTGCCACTTCCCTGACTGTAAAGATGCTGGAGCCTGAAATGACATTTTAAAAAAGAAAAAAGGGCTGGAGGGATGGCTTAGAGGTTAAGGCACTTTCCTGCAAAGTCAAAGGACCTGAGTTTGATTCCCAGTACCCACATAAAGCCACATACACAAGGTGGCGCATGCATCTGGAGTTGCTTGTAGCGGCTGGAGGCCCTAGTATGTCCATTCCGTCTCTCTATCTGCCTCTTTCTCTCTCTCTCTCACATAATAAATAAAGATTTTTTTAAAAAAGATGATGGAGCCTGAACAGTTCTGAGTCCAGCTGTCCACCAGCCTGGCCAGCTAAGGGTACCCTCTGTCTGCCTTGGAGGTGTTATCCCTGAGGTGGGGCCTGGGTTTCACCCTGAAATGAACCTGTCCAAAGGCAGAGCACAGGGCTTGGAGCCACCACTCTGGGCAGAGCTCTTTCTATCCCTTCATCTTTCTGTCCGTGTTGTTCCTATGAGTCTCACCTGTCTCTACCTCTGGTTCCTTTTCCCTCGTCTCTGCTTGTCCCTGTGCCTCCTCCCACGCTCCCTGTCTCTCCTGTCCCCCATCTGTGTGAAGCCCAGGATCTCCCCATAACCCGAGACTCAGTGGATTAGGTTATTTGGGATGAGAAGAGGTAGGTTGGTGTCCAGCCACCTCGCGGGCACCCAGGCCATTGAGTGGTCATTGCAGCAACTTGTTTCCACATGTCTCCCCACCGGAGAACAGGGCCCATCCGACCCACCTGAGTCCTGAGCAAAGCCCCTGCCACACCCTGCTTCAGCCCACCCACTCCTGCGGTGACTCCATTTGGGCCATCTGACCTCACAGGCTTTCTGGGCTGATGGTCCCAGCTGATCTGGTCTCATGACTCTGGACAAAAATCACGTTTTCAAATGTCCAAACAGAAATTGGCCACGAGATTTCCTTGAGTTCTAGGCCACCTGAGACTACATAGTGAGACCTTGCCTCGAAAAACTTAAAAAAAAAAAAAAAAAAAAAAAAGAAAGGAAGGAAGAAAAGGAAAAGAAATTGGCCTTGATAGCCATGACCTTCCACTGCCTAGCAATACCTTCACAAGACAATCATAATAGTAGAAAAAGACAATGTCATCAACATAAAAGACTAATGGGGGGGGGGGATATGATGGAGAGTGGAGTTACGAAGGGGAAAGTTGGGTGGGGGAATTATCATGGTTTATTGTCTGTAAGTATAGAAGTTGTCAATAAAAAATTATACATTAAGATCCAGGCATGGTAGCACATGCCTTTAATCCCAACACTCAGGAGGCAGAGGTAGGAGGATCACCATGAGTTCAAGGCCACCCTGAGACTACATAGTGAATTCCAGGTTAGCCTGGGCTAGAGTGAAACCCTACCTTAAAAAAATATATATACATTAAGGACTGGAGAGATGGCTTAGTGATTAAGGTGTTTGCCTGCAAAGCCAAAGGACCCAGGTTCAATTCCCCAGGACCCACGTTAGCCAGATGCCCATACATCTGGAATTCATTTGCAGTGGCTGGAGGCCCTGGCGTGCCCATTTTCTCTCTCTCCCCCTCTCTCCCTCTCTCTCTTTCTCCCTCTCTCTCCCTCTCTCTCTCTCTCTCCTCCCTCCCTCTCTCTCTGTTAGATAAATAAAAATAAATGTGCCATGCATGGTGGCACACACCTTTAATCCCAGCACTCGGGAGGTAGAGGTAGGAGGATCGCCGTGAGTTCGAGGCCACCCTGAGACTCCATAGTAAATTCCAGGTCAGCCTGGACTAGAGTGAGACCCTACCTCGAAAAACCAAAATAAAATAAAATCACTTTTTCTCTGCAGTGGGGAAACAGTCCCTGGCTCACAGTAACCACTTCAGGCACGTGCTAGGTGCTCAGTGACAAAGCACATGCTCACATGTTTTCTGTGACTCAGAACCGAGGTCATCAGTCTGCGGCAGGACGCAGATGCAAAGGGAGAGGGGTTCGGAGCGGGGAATGCTTGGATCTCAGGGATGTTCTCCATGAGGGCCAAGCCCAGCCCTCCGTGCAGAGTCTAGGGCCCACACACAACTCAGTTTCCTTGTTGGAAAAGCAGGTCCTTCCCTGAAAGAAACGGTTCCTTCCCTGAAAGAAATGACACTTAACAGACCGGCCACAGCGGAGGGCAGCAGGAGGGCACGGGGAGTTGAGGGAACTTGGTGAACCTGCAGTTCCTGCGCTGTCAGTGTTCTCAGGGCAAGCAGGAAACTGAACGTGTGGCTTTTAAATTTAGCTCATTTTTTAAAGGAACCAAGCCGGGCCAGGCGTGGTGGCACACACCTTTGATCCCAGTGCTTGGGAGGCAGAGGTAGGAGGATCACCATGAGTTTGAGGCCAGTCTGAGACTGCATAGTAAATTCCAGGTCAGCCTGGGTTAGAATGAGACCTTACCTCGAAAAACTAAAAAAAAGAAAAAGAAAAAAACCAAAAGTAAACCTCACCAGAGAGATCATGCTTACAACCACACTTGTACCCACGTGGTGGGCACTGGCCATTGGCATTGTCACCTTAATCTGCTCCTGGGCTGTGGGCTCGGTCCACCTTCAGTCCCTGCAGGTGGCCAGGCAGCTAGGCAGGGAGGGTCACCTGTTCCTATCTCTTCCTGTGTCTCCTCCCTCTACCACCCATAGGGTTTCCTGCGTCTGAGCCCAGGCACCCTACCCACAAACAGGAATGGGAAATGGTGGTGACTTTAACCAGGCCTCATGGCAGTGTCCTCGGCCCAGATGGCTGGGGTCAGGAGGTCTGGAGACCCGTGTGGAACAGCCAGAAATGGTAGCCTGAGCTGGGCCAGGCCTGCTGCTGCTGTTACCCTTCTGGGAGTCTTGCCTTTCTCTGCCTCCATGCCCTCCCCTGTACTGAGAGTCAGAGGTGTGTGACCTCACAGTGTCCCTCCCCCTGCCTCAGCCTTTTTAGGGACAGCTGCCTGGTTCAGGTCTGGGGTGGGTCAGGACCCTCCCACCTCTCTGAGGGAGGGGGGATGGACATAGGGTTTTTCTGAAAGATTTTGATCCTTTGGAAAGGTTGCTCGTTCCCAACAAAGTGCCAGGCCCCTGGTGAGAGCGCCATGCAGTCCTGGAGGGTGAGCCCCATGTTGGGGAGCGCAGAGGAGGGAGGAGGTGTGCTCTTCCTAGAGGTGGTTTCCAGGCTGGGATCTACAGGGCCAGGGTTGGATCAGCCAAGGGCAGTGTGGCAAAGGGACAGTGGCTGGTGATGGAATTGGTACCATTAAGGGTCTTAAGCTTTTGGGACCAGCTTTCTAGGAGATTAGCACAGGTTCTCTCAGCCACGTAGTGCATTTATTTCCTCAAAATTTTATTTTTCACCAGGCATGGTGGCACATACCTTTAGTCCCAGCACTTGGGAGGCAGAGGTAGGAGGATTACCATGAGTTCAAGGCCACCCTGAGACTACATAGTGAATTCCAAGTCAGCCTGGGCTAGAGTAAGACCCTACTTCAAAAAATAAAATAAAATGACTTATTTTTTAATTTGTTTTTGTCGTGTGTGTTGGCTTACGCTTTTAATCCCTGCACCTGGGAGGCAGAGATAGGAGGATCACTGTGAGCTCAAGGTCAGCCTGGAACTGCAGAGTGAATTCCAGGTCAGCCTGGGTTAGAATGAGACCTTACCTCGAAAAACTAAAATGAATGAGACTCTACCTCAAAAAGTGAACAAATAAAAGCTTTTTTACTTATTTGAGACAGGCTGGAGAGATGGTTTAGTGGTTAAGAGAAAGAGAATGGGTGCACCAGGCCCTGCTGATACATGTGTGCCCCTTTAGGCATCTGGATTTAAGTGTATACTGGGCAATTAAACCTGGAGTCGGGTGGGGTGGTGCACACCTTTAGTCCCAGCACTCGAGAGGCAGAGGTAGTAGGATCACCATGAGTTTGAGGCTACGTGGTGAATTCCAGGTCAGCCTGAGCTAGAGTTAAGACCTTACCTCGAAAAAAAAAAGAGAGAGAGAGAGAGAGAATTAAGATTTGGCATGGTGATGCATGCTTTTAATCCCAGAATTTGGAAAAACCAACAATAAATAAATGAACAAGGGCCGGGGAGGTGGCACAGATGCACAGAATGGCACTAATGTCTGCCATTCACTTGCAGAGGTGTGCCTATTCTCTCTCTGCTTTCAAATAAATGAGTAAAAATATTTAAAAAAAAAAAGTTGTCAACCGGGCGTGGTGGCACACGCCTTTAATCCCAGCACTCAAAGAGGCAGAGGTAGGAGGATTGCCAGGAGCTCGAGGCCACCCTGAGACTACATAGTGAATTCCAGGTCAGCCTGGGCTAGAGTGAGACCCTACCTTGAAAAACAAAGCAAAAAAGTGGATGGGCTAGAGGGATGATGCGTGCCGGCAAAGCCAAAGGACCCGGGTTCATTTCCCCAGTACCCACGTAAAGCCAGATGCACAAGGTGATACATGTGTCTGGAGTTTGCAGTGGCTGGAGGCCCCGGTTACACCCATTCTCTCTCCTTTCAAATGAATATTTTTTAAGAACCTGTCAATAGAGTCTGTTTAAAGGGAGTAAATGAAGTCCGTTGGCCCTGGCTGGGGCCTCGCACATGCTCGCAAGTGAGGGCTGTGCCCCCGAGCCGCACTGCACCCAGCCCCATTTCTGGCCCGTTGGCTGCCTGGCAGCACCTTGTCTCTGCACTTGCTGTCTCCCAGGCTGCAAGTGCCCACATGCCAATGCTTTCAGAGGCGCTTTCCTGGCTGTAGAGTCCATAGGCAGTGTCTTCACGATGGACACTCGGATGGCTTCCAGAGTTTTGATACCTCTGTTAAAGCCACAGGGAGCGACTGGCTTGTCCCAAGCTTGTGTCTGTGAACTGTGGCAACGTTTAAAGTGGGACATACACACCCGGGTCCCGAGGTCTGGCGCCTGGTCAGCCACCTGCTGCAGCCCTTAGGCCCACACTGCTGCCTGCCTGACTGCAGACAGCCAGGTCATAGACAACCCTAGGAGGCTCATTGTCTGCAAGGTCCTAGGTCACTTTGAAATCCTGGGGGAGGGTGGGCAGGCTCCAAGCTTTGGGAAGCAGATCCGAGGCTGGCTGGTGCCTCTGCCTCCAACTAGTGACCTATCCTAGGAACAGGTGGACCAGAAACCTTCTAGTTAGGACAGAAAGTGGTCATTCACGGTCTCTTGAGGGTCCCAAGGGAGTCAGCGTCAGAGCCCTTCTGCCAAGGAGTTTATACTTTCAGAGCCAGCCTCATATAGGCTTGCAGCCTGGGTCTGCTTGCATGAGATGGGTATTTGGGAGTGCTCGGCGGGGTACGCTCCTACACAGTGGAGGAGCCCACGTCTCGGGCCCGCACCCAGCCTCACTCCTCTCTCCGCAGGCAAGCGCCTTCAGGAGTGGTGTTCCGTGACCCTGTGCTTCACCCTCATTGCCCACAACCTGGTCCACCTCCTGCTGCTGGCCCGTTGGGAGCACACGCCCCTCGTCGTCCTAGGTGTTGGTGAGTGCCTGGGCCCCTGGACCTGTGTTAGTGTGTTGTGTATGCATGGTGTGTGTGTGTGTGTGTGTGTGTGTGAGCCCCACCCCCTCTTTTAGTGGCCCATCTACCCTGTCACTCAGGCCCGGCACTATAATGTCATCTCTGGTTCTTCTCTGTCATATTCTATATCCAAAATCTACAGTATTCTATTTTTTTAAATTTTTATTTATTTGAGAGCGACAGACAGAGAGCGAGAATGAGGCAGAGAGAGGGAGAGAGAGAATGGGTGCATCAGGGTCTCCAGCCTCTGCAAACGAACTCCAGACGCGTGTGCCCCCTTGTGCATCTGGCTAATGTGGGACCTGGGGAACCGAGCCTCGAACCGGGGTCCTTAGGCTTCACAGGCAAGCGCTTAACCACTAAGCCATCTCTCCAGCCCATTCAGTATTCTATTTTTTTTTAATTTTTATTTATTTATTTGTTTGTTTATTTATTTATTTGAGAGCGACAGACACAGAGAGAAAGACAGATAGAGGGAGAGAGGGAGAATGGGCGCGCCAGGGCTTCCAGCCTCTGCGAACCAACTCCAGACGCGTGCGGCCCCTTGTGCATCTGGCTAACGTGGGACCTGGGGAACCGAGCCTCGAACCGGGGTCCTTAGGCTTCACAGGCAAGCACTTAACCGCTAAGCCATCTCTCCAGCCCTCAGTATTCTATTTTTAAGATGCTTCCAGAATCCTGCCACCGTCCCCCATTCTCCTGTCCGAGCTGTTGTTCCTGCCCCCCATCTTCACCCTGGAGGCTCTCTTAGAGGCCAGCCACGACCCTGTCCCATGTGCTGACACGGCGACAGCTCCACTCTGCGCCGTCCCCCTCACACACATGCTTTGACAGCCTCCGTTTGTGGCTGTCCCTCTGGCCGTTCTCCGTCAGGTGCACTCCTGCCTCAGGGCCTTTGCACGGGCTGTTCCCTGGGTCTCAAGTCTTTTCAGAGCACCCCAGGACTCATCTCCAAAGGTCTCCTGAGACGTCACGTGCTCAGGCATGCCTTCTCTGTTAGAACCTCAAAAATGACCCTGTCATATGCTGCCCTTGCACCCTGCTCTGTCTTCCCCCGGCTTAGATGTAGAGATTTTTGTTCTTTTAAATATTTTATTTGCAAGGAGAGAGGAAGAGATGTAGAGAGTATAGATGTGCCAGGGCCTCTTGCCATTGCAAACTAACTCCAGAAACATGTACTACTTTGTGCACCTGGCTTCGCATGGGTGCTGGGGATTTAAACCTGGGCTGGCAGACTTTGCAAGCAAGTGCTTTAACTGCTGAACCATCTCCCCAGCCAGAGGCTTTTGTCTCTTATTCACTTCGTTGCCCTGTCCCCAGCCCCAAGTACACATTGGGATGATAGGTACTCAGTGTTTCAGAATCTGGGTGTTTCCCCCTGACCAGGCCTTATCAACCACTGCCTGACCACTAGATGCCTAGTCTGACACCATCCAGGTTCAGAGTCCCCACAGCCAGTGCACCACATGGGCCATAACACCCTGAGTGTATGCCAAGCCCCAGGTGACTCAGTTTCCCTCCTCTCCAGGCTTCCACCATCTGGTTCAGGCTCTCGCCTCCCTGACTTGGGCTTTCCAGTACACCCAGTGGCTGTGGTGCCCTTGAACTTGTCTGGCCCTCCCTTGGGTGTTCTGTTTCCACAGACCTGTTTAAAAGTATCTGGCCATGGGGCTGGAGAGATGGCTTAGTGGTTAAGATGCTGGTCTGCAAAGCCTAAGGATCCAGGTTTGATTCCCCAGTACCCACATAAGCCACATGCACATAGTGGTTCATGCATCTGAACTTCATTGTCAGTGGCTGGAAGCCCTGGCACATCCATTCTTATTCTCTATCTGCCTCTTTCCTTCTCTGCCTCTTAAATAAATGACAAATAAAATACTTTAAAAAGTATCTGTCCATGGGCTGGAGAGATGGCTTAGCAGTTAAGGCACTTGCCTACGAAGCCTAAGAACCCTGGTTCGATTCCCCAGTACCTGTGTAAGCCAGATGGAAAAGTATCGGGCTTTGTAGCCAGTAGTACTCAGGCTGGGGCAAGAGCTGGTATTGGCACGTGGTTAATGCATTTGTCTGGTGCTGAGGTGCCTTGAGATAGTCTGTGGGAGGACCCCCCTTCCTGCTGTAGAACCCCATCTCAACCAGACCTACAGGCTCAGTGCAGGCAGAGGTGATTCCTGGCACGCGCACACTTGGATGGCTTTAGCAGCTGGCAGGTGGCCCACATATTCGGGCCTTACTCGCATGCATGCATCGTGCATGCTGGCAGTGGAGGCTGTGGTGGCATGACATCCCATCCAAGGTGAGAGCAAGCTCCAGTGTGCTGAGCCCTGAGGGGGCAGTGGCCGGAAGAAGTGAGGAGGGAACACTGCTTGAGCCAACCACGGTGGGCTCCTCAGACCCTGCACAGTTTAGCACTGAATGTCCTATGAGCCTGAATTGGGCTCCACTCTTTTTTTTTTTTTTTTTTTTTTTTTGAGGTAGGGTCTCACTCTCGTCCAGGCTGACCTGGAACTCACTATGTAGTCTCAGGCCTCAAACTCATGGCGATCCTCCTACCTCTGCCTCTTAAGTGCTGGGATTACAGGAGCGCGCCGCCAAGCCCGGCTTTCTCATTCTTGGTGGTAACCTAAGTGCAAAGGGTTCAGGCAGCGTCCTCTGCCCCCTGGCCCTCCCCAGTCCATCCCTCAGCTGGGGCAGGCACCCTGCAGTGGGCCCAGCTGTGTGACTTGTAGGCAGGTCACTATATCTCTTCCCCAGCTGAGAGCTGCAAAGACAAAGCCCATTGTGGCCAGCTCCCCCATGGCACCCCACTTCTGGACTGATAAGGACAGACAATCCCTGATAGTGGTGTTTGCACAATCTTCAATCGATTTAAATAACTGCTCTGATTTGTGTGTTAACACGCAGGCGGGCAACATGCCAGCCCAGCCTAGTCCCTATCTCCACAGAAGTTCCCGGTGCCCTGGGCTGCCCGGAAACACGAAAGGTGTCTGATTGGTAAAGCCAGGTAGTGCCTGCAGCTAATCAAGATAAATTTTTTCCTGTAACCTGAGGGAAGAGGAGGCCAGGCGGGCAGCTTCAGGAGGGGCCTGTCCGATAGGACAGCAATGCAAAGGCCCCATGGGGCCAGTGTGGCCGCAGAGAATCGGTCGAAGGGAAAGGGGTTGGCAGCTCATGGAGGTGGTTGGGACAGGTGGTACAGGTCCTTGAGTGCCTGTGCTCAGACTGCTGGTTTATCCTGGACATGGGGAAGTGACTTCTGATGCTGTGGGGAAGGTCAGAGAGGTGGTGGTCCTGTGAGTCAAAGGACAGAGGTGGTGGCGACCTGGATGAGCCACTTGCCCACAGCCAGGCTGCTGGGGTTGAGGCACAGGATTGGGGTGACTCCAGGGTCAGTCATGGATTGCAGGAGGGACTAGCAGAGGATAGAGAGAGAGCACCCTGAAGGAGACCCTGGCTGGGAGTGGAGTGGGAGGTGGGTGAAGTCAGTCCAGAGACAATGAAAAGGACTGGTCACTAAGTACCGTGAGTGGCAAAGGTCACTGTGTGGTGACTGGGTGAACCTGTGAACTGTATGGGTGTCTGGTTCCCCTGCTGAGAGAGGACGTAGGAAATGCAGAGGTCAGCGTGAGGACAGGAGGTTGCTGGGATCTGACTAAGCTGAGAGGAGGGCAGAGGCTCTGGTCCTGTGACCACCTGTGCCTCTCAGTCCCTTCCCTGGCCCGTCCTTGAGGGTGTCTGCAGAGAAGGATGGTGACCAGGCCCAAGCTGCTCCCAGGGTGAACCAGCCACTGCCATGGCTGGGGACAAAGAGGCTTCTGTGTGCCTATGCCCCCACCCCTAAGAGGCCTCCCAAGCAGCAGGAGGCCTGGAGTTGGTGCCCTAGAAACAGCCACCAGGATTGCAGAATCATGTGTTTCTGCTAGGAGAGAATGGAGGCTCCTCTGGACACCACTCAGCCCCCACCAACCCTCACAGCTTGAAGAGCAGGTGCCAGCCATTTGACAGGTGGTAAGACTCAGGCTTTTGGGCCACTTGGGGAACTGTGTCTTTAGGGTGTGTTGTAGTCAGCTCCACGTTGCTGGGGTGAGTGTCCAAACCAGGCCCAGTTTATGGGAGGAAGGGATTTATTTTAAGCCCACAGATTCAGGGAAACTTTCATCAACGGCAGGAGAAGCTGCTTCCATATATCCACGCAGAGAGAAAAAACCACAAACAGCTGCAAAGACCAAAAGCAGCAAGCAGGAGTGGACAGCCGCAGCAGGGACCTCAGCAGAGCTCAGATTACTCTTTTGTTTTGTTTTGTTTTTGAGGTAGGATCGGGTCTCACTCTAGCTCAGGCTGACCTGGAATTCACTATGGAGTCTCAAGGTGGCCTTGAACTCACGGCGATCCTCCTACCTCTGCCTCCCAAGTTCTGGGATTATAGGGGTGCATCACCACGCCCTGCTCCAGACTACTCTCTTACACCTTAGGGTGGGACTTCAGGATCTACCCCTCCCCCCCCCCCCCAGTGATACCTCCTCTAGCCAGGCAGCTTGAGACCAGAATTACAAGCTTTAATAACACACATGAGGGACTGGAGAGATGGCTTAGCGGTTAAGGCAATTGCCTGCAAAGCCAAAGGACCTCGGTTCGATTCCCCAGGACCCACATAAGGCAGATGCATAAGGTGGTGCGTGCATCTAACACATTCTGTCGTCTCCCTCCCCCCCAGCTCCTGATAGACTCATGACCATCTCACATTGGAAGATATATGCTAAGGTTGTTCCAAAGTCCTGAGTCTCATTTGAGATCCAAGACTATCTCTTAACTGAGTTCTGTAAAATCAAAACAAGTTACATATTTCTGACATATAATGGCACAGAGTAGACATTTCCACTGCTATAAGGCATAAGAAGGAGAGACTGGACCAATGCAAAGTCAATAATCATCAGGTAAACATCAAATATTGGCAGTGGTTGTTTTTATGTTTTTTTACTTCTTTAAGGTAGGGTCTCTGTCTATCCCAGGCTGACCTGGAGTTCGGTATGTAGTGTCAGGGTAGCGTTAAGCTCATAGCCATTTTACCTCGGCCTCCCGAGTGCTGGGATTAAAGACGTGCACCACCAACACCTGGCAAAACATCTGCAGCGTAAGTTTGATATCCATAACCAGGGACAGCAGTCTAGATTTCCAATTCTGTCCCCTCTCTGGGCTGAGCAGTTGGGGAAAACATCTATCCTGAGCCAACAGCACTCTACATTAGCTTCCACACAGTCCTGGTAGAGTTAAAACATCTTCAGGTCTCCATTATAAACCGCAGTCCAGTCGGGCATGGTGGCGCACGCCTTTAATACCAGCAATCGGGAGGCAGAGGTAGGAGGATCACCGTGAGTTGAAGGCCACGCCGAGACTACATAGTGAATTCCGGGTCAGCCGGAACTAGAGTGAGACCCTACCTTGAAAAACCAATAAATAAATAAGAGTCCATCTTGCAAGTGACCAGGGACATCACGGCCTATTTCATTTGCCACGTCTCAGCAGTGGCTTGTGGAACCATGTGCACTTCATGACTCCCTTCCATGCATTTTTCATGCTTCCAAAAACAGTACCAGGTGTGCAGGACACAACCGTATTGTTAATCCAAGGACAAAATAAACCATGACCTGGAAGAACAGCTTCCTTCCTTTCCGTCATCTCCTTTTAAAAAAGAGTTTGCAGAGCCAGGCATGGTGGCGCATGCCTTTAATCCCAGCACTCGGGAGGCAGAGGTAGGAGGATTACCATGAGTTCAAGGCCACCCTGAGAATACATAATGAATTCCAGCTCAGCCTGGACTAGAGTGAGATCCTACCTTGAAAAAGAAGCAAAAAAAAAAAAAAAGAGTTTGTGGGCTGGAGAGATGGCTTAGCACTTAAGGCATTTGCCTGTGAAGCGATTTCTCAGGTCCCAGGTAAGCCAGGTGTGCATGCATCTGGAGTTTGTTTGCAGTGGCTAGAGAACCTAGCATGCCCATTCTCACTCACTATGTCTTCCTCTCTCTGTCTCAAATAAATGAATAAGAATAAAAATGCCTTTACAGAAAAAAAAAAAGTTTGCACTTCTACCAGTCAGTCTTTCCTGGGCGAAATGACCTAGGCACCTATCTGTTGTTTCAGTGTAAAACAGTTGGCCATTTATTTGTTTTTGGTTTTCAAGGTCGGGTCTCACTGTAGCCCAGGCTGACCTGGAATTTGCTATGTAGTCTCAGGGTGGCCTCAAACTCACAGTGATCCACCTGCCTCTGCCTCTAGTGCTGGCTAAAGGCATGTGCCACCACGCCCGGCTGCAGTTGGCCATCTTTAACAATAGCAATTTTAGGAACCAGTCTCTGTGCTAGTAACCTTAAACTTCCTTAAAATTTTCCAACTTTAAATCTTGTATCTCTGAGTTCTTTATCTTCTGTCAGTCCATTACTTTCACATTCAACCCTGATCAGCCTCTCTGGGCATTGGCAGCAGAGCACAGCCAGCCTTTATGCCAGTAGCCCAGGTTCAGCAGAGTTCTCTGTGGTCTTTCTTTCCCCTTTGAAAATTCATAAGCAAAGCCTCCAAATACAATTCTCTGTGCACTTAGCATTTTCAAGCTGTCACCAAGATAGCCCGTAAGTTTTGGCTTACTGTTCTCTCCGGCCTCAGCAGTCCAAAGTACCAAGTCTGTACATTTTGTTCTTCCAGCACATAATTAAAAAAAAAAAAAAAAAGTATTGAGCATAAATGGATGGCAAACAGTAGCAACTTCATCAGAGCTCAGACTACTTACACCTTAGGTCTGGACTCCAGGATCCACCCCAGTGGCACCTCCAGCCAGGCAGCTGGAGACCAGGGTTATAAGCTTTAATAAAAACCTGAGTCTAGGTGGTGAGTTCGAGGCCACCCTGAGACTACATAGTTAATTCCAGGTCAGCCTGGACCAGAATGAGACCCTACCTTCAAAAAAAAAAAAAAAAAAAATCCTTGAGCCTGAGCCTGAGCTGGGCATGTTGGCGTACGCCTTTAATCCCAGCATTTGGGAGGCAGAGGTAGGAGGATCGCCATGAGTTCAAGGCCACCCTGAGACTACATAGTGAATTCCAGGTCAGCCTGGGCTACAGTGAAACCCTACCTAAAAACAAACAACAACAAAACCATGTCCATGGGGGCATACATTCAAACTACCACAGGGCCATTGGTTTGGTTACTGCTAGTTAAGAGAGCAAGTCCTGTATGACCCACATTTCCCAGACCAGGAGCGAGACTGGGTGGTGTTCATTGTAAGTGGCCTCTTGCCCCTGGCCCTGGTGACCTGAGAGATTCTTCCCCTCTGTGGTAGGGCCTTTTATGGACAATGGCATGGCCTGAGGACTGTTCTCACATGATGACCACACACCCACACTCCCAAGTTCTGAGTTTCTTTCTGCTTTTCACTCCTGCCGCCCCCGGGCACACTGTGAAAGCACAGACTTTTTCTTCCTCTTCCTTAGCTTCCCTGCTGACATCACCTCCTGTCCCAGTGTCCCAGCTAGAAGACGAAGTTACAGTTCTGTGAACTGTGCGGGGTCTTAATGTAGGGTCTTTGAGATGTGAGTTTCTCAGTTTTTTCTTTTCCTTTCCCTTTTTCTTTCTCCTTTTAGGAGGTGCTGGAACCCTGCACCTTGAAGGGCTCAGCAAGTGCTCTAACTCCCACAACTCCACCCTAGCCCTCAGACTTGCAATTTTGCTAATTTCCAATGACATTGGCATGATTTTTTTGGTTTGTGGTTTTGTTTTTTGGGCTTGTTTGCTTGAGACAGCAAGGTTGGCCTTGAAGTCATGGAGATCCACCTACCTCAGCTCCCCAGTGAATGCCAGGAGTACAGGTGAGCATCACCCAGGCTAACCACCAAGCTGGCTCATCTTGTTTTGTCAAGGTGGCCTGGAACTCACAAAGGAACTAAGGATGACCTTGAATTCCTGATCCTTCTGCTTCCACCTCCCAAGTAATGAGATTAAAAGGTGTCTCTCGGGGCTGGAGAGATGGCTTAGTGGTTAAGGCACTTGCCTGCGAAGCCAAAGGACCTATGGTCTGACTCCCCAGATCCCATGTGAGCCAGACGCACAAGATGTGCACAAGTGGCACATGTGTTTGGAGTTCAGTTGCAGTGGCTGGAGGTCCTGGAGTGCCAATCCTCCCCCCATTATAAAAAAGGGGGGGCTGAAGAGATGGCTTAGCGGTTAAGCGCTTGCCTGTAAAGCCTAAGGACCCTGGTTCGAGGCTCGGTTCCCCAGGTCCCACGTTAGCCAGATGCACAAGGGGGCACACGCGTCTGGAGTTCGTTTGCAGAGGCTGGAAGCCCTGGCACGCCCATTCTCTCTCTCTCCCTCTATCTGTCTTTCTCTCTGTGTCTGTCGCTCTCAAAGAAATAAATAATTTAAAAAAAAAAGAAAAAAGGATGCTTGTGGTGGTGCATGCCTTTAATCTCAGCACTTGGGGAGTCAGAGGTAGGCAGATCATTGTGAATTTAAGGCCAGCGTGAGATGACTACATAGTGAATTCCAGGCCAGCCTGGGCTAGAACAAGACCCTGCCTTGAAAAACAAACAAACAAAGTGTATCTGTCACCAAGCCCTGTTTATCATGCCCTACTGGGCATGGAACCCAGGGCTTCTCGCGTGCTGGGCAAGTGCTGTACCACTGTCGCTACATCCCAGCCTGGTTTTGACAGTTTTGACGAGAGCTGGCTGGACTAGGACTCTTCCATGACTAACCCAGGGGCCTGGAGGTCAGGGGCTCTCGGAGGTTCGGAGACATTTTCCTACTATCAGGGGTGTGTCAGAGCTGCTTGCCACCGTAAGGTCACTTTGCTTTCAGACAGGGAGTGTCTGTGGGGCGGCTCCCTGTGAAGTGCCACGTACTACACGTGAGCAGTGAGAGGTCAGTCCCTGCGACGACGTCCTTCGTAGTGCCCTTGACCAAGCGCTGGGGCTAAGAAACAAACACTCGAGAAAAGTTAGCCACTAACGCTGCTGGTTCTCTAACGCAGTCTTCCATATCCGCTTATGTGAGGATTAACTGCTTAGGACTGTCAAGGAGATAAGATGGTAACTCATAGTCCTGGTCTTAGTGCTAAAGGTTAGGGATTAAAAGGGACAAAAGGCAGGGGCTAGGGAGATGGCTCTGCTGGTAAGAACACAGGCTGGGCCTGGTGGCCACACATCCTTAGTCCCAGCATGCAAGAGGTAGAGGCAGAAGGATCACTGGGAATATGAGGCCAGCCTGGGACTACAGAGGGAGTTCCTGGTAAGCTTGGGCTAAAATGACACCCTTCCTCAAATAAACAAAACAAGGGCTGGAGAGATGGTTTAGTGGTTAAGGCCTGCAGAGCCTAAAGACCTACTATGTTTGACTCTGCAGGTCCCACATAAGCCAGACACACAAGGTGACACAAGCACAAGGATGCACATGCGCACAGGGGGGCGCACGTGTCTAGAGTTCAGTTGAAGTAGCTGGGGCCCTGGCGTGCCATTTCTCTCTCTCACATTTTTTTTAAAAAAGGGCTGGAGGGATGGCTTAGCGGTTAAGCGCTTGCCTGTGAAGCCTAAGAACCCTGGTTCGAGGTTCGGTTCCCCAGGTCCCACGTTAGCCAGATGCACAAGGGGGCGCATGCGTCTGGAGTTCGTTTGCAGTGGCTGGAGGCCCTGGCGCGCCCGTTCTCTCTCTATCTGTCTCTTTCTCTCCCTTTCTCTCTGTCACTCTCAAATAAATAAATAAAATAAATAAATAAAAATAAAAATTTTAAAAGCCGGTGGTATACGCCTTTAATCCCACCACTGGGGAGGCCTCAGAGGTAGGAGGATTGCCATGAGTTTGAGGTCAGCCTGAGCTGGAGTGAGACCCTACCTCAAAAAAAAAAAAAAAAAAAAAGTGCAAAACAAAAAAGGAACACTCCTCATCCAAGCACAACGTGAGTTCAGTTCCCCAGCACCCACATAAACAGCTAGGTTGGGCCACATGTACCTGTAACCCCTGTCCTGACGGGAGTCCTGACATGAGAGTCTCACTGACCAGCCAGTTTCCCAGAAAACAACAGCTTCTGGTTCAATGATTGGCTCTCAAGGAGAGACAAGAGACTTCTTTTTTTTTTTTTTTCCTCTTTGCATATGTTACTTTTTAAGTTTTTTATTAGCATTTTCCATGATTATAAAAAAATATCCCATGGTAATTCCCTCCCCCCCTCCCCCACTTTCCCCTTTGAAGAGACTTCTGCTTCTGCCCTCTCTACCTAGAGAGGGGAGGGCATCTCACTTCTCTGGCCAGAGGGGCTTGCCCGCAGATGTCCACGAAAGCTGCAATCGAGCAGTAGCCAAACGGAGGTCACTCTCCTCTGCCCAGATGAGCGATGCCAGTGAAGGAAGCACGACAGGGGAGCACGCGTCCTGTGGGCCGTCCCTGTGACATTCTAGAACTGGCGAGTGAGGTCTGATTATGGAGAACAGGGCGGGGAAGGAGATGAGAGGCGCAGGGGAGCCTACTGGGGGAGCTGTAGATGATCCAGAGTCAACACACTAGGGTCTGAAAACCAAAATCTACTAGTAAACAAGGTGTTATGGGAAAGCTGGAGGTGGTGGCGCACACCTTTAATCCCAACGCCCGGGAGGCAGAGGTAGGAGGATCACCACCCCGAGATGACACACAGTGAATTCCAGGTCAACCTGAGCTAGACTGAAAAAGAAAAGACAAAAAAGTGTCATGGGATTACTGCCACCTTTCTCCCCCACGCCCCCGAGTGCTGACGGATTGCCCCACAGTGACGGCGGGCTGAGTCACGGCAACAGAGCCTGGCATGTTTCTTGCCCGTTAGTTCCCACATCGGATGTAGAGCCCACATCGTGACCAACCTGGTGTGGTCGCACAGGTACGGCCTCAGCTAAACAGCCTGTACCATCGCCATGTACAGGTTAGGCACAATTGGGACCTAATATGAACCACAATTGGGACAAGGAAGGAACTTGCCTCAGGGCTCCCCAGCACCTAGTATACAGAACAGGAAGCCTGGTCGCGGGGTTCCCACCTTGCCCCTCCCCTCGTGCATGCAGGCTGTCTTCTGCTTCTTACAAAGGTGGTGTTTACAGCTGCCTTAGTCACAGCTATGGTGGCAGGCTTCCAGAGACCTGCTGCCCTCATTGTACAAGTCAATAAGCTGGGAGGGAGGATGGCCCCAGGTAGGACAGGGGTCAGGGTGGACATCAAATGAAGACCCCAAGTGGTGAGGGAGCAGCCAATGAGGGAACAGTGGCGGAGACACCGAGGTATTAGCTGCACCGATAACCACTCTGCCTTGGTTTCCCTGTGCATACACATCCTGCTGTGTTGAGATTTGAATGGAGGGATGGCTTAGCGGTTAAGGCATTTGCCCGCAAAGCCCTAGGACCCAGGTTCGGCTCTCCAGGACCCACATTAGACAGATGCACAAGGGGGTGCACGTATCTGGTGTCTCCCTCTCTCCCTCTTTCTCTGTGAAATAATTTTTTAAAAAAAGATTTGTGTGGAGGGCTGGAGAGATGTCTCAGCAGTTAAGACACTGGCCTGCAAAACCAAACGACCCAGGTTTGATTCCCCAGTACCCATGTAAAGCCAGATGCACAAAGTGGTGCATGCATATGGAGTTTGTTTGCAGTGCCAAAAGGCCCTGATGCACCCATACTCTCCCCCTGTAAATAAATATTTTTTAATTAAAAAAATATTTTTTTCCCGAGGCTACCGTGAGACTACATGGTGAATCCCAGGTCAGTCTGAGCTACAGTGAGACCCTACCTCCAAAAAAAAAAAAAAAAAAATTTAATCCAGATAGAATAGCTTTTCCTCTGTGCTAACGAGTCTCAAAGTGAATGGTGTTAGTCTTTCCCTAGTCCCACTCCTAGTGGACAAGCAAAAGGCCAAATGACAATGTTTATCACTGATAAATGCTTAGATGATATAGTTGTTAGTTTCTCCATACTGTGACAGACTAGCTAATGGGCCGGTTAAGGAGGGAAGGTTTGGTTTCAGGTTACAATCCATCCTTAGGGAAGGCGTGGGGGCAGGAGTTTACAGCTTAAGGTGCCTGATCACATTCAGTCCCCGTGAGGGAGGAGCAGGGGGCCATGTGACTACTCAGCCAGCTGCCAACTTTCATAAGTCCAGGACCCCAGCCCGAGGAGTGGTGCTCCCACAGTTAGGGGTGGGTCTTCCCACATGCCTAGAGACTAGTGTTCTAGGTGATTCTAGGTCTTCAAGTTAACAACATACACTCTCTCTCACAGGAGAGGAGGGGGGACATATTTGCTAATGGGGTGGTATAATACGGCCTTTTTTTTTTTTTTTCAAGGTAGGGTCTCACGCTAGTTCAGGCTGACTTGGTATTCACTATGTAGTCTCAGGGTGGCCTCAAACTCACAGCAATCCTCCTACCTCTGCCTCCCAAGTGCTGTAATTAAAGGCGTGCACCACCATGTCACATTCAGCTGAGTACTTTTTTTTTTTTTGTTTTTTGAGGTAGGGTCTCACTCTAGCCCAGGTTGACCCGGAATTCACTATGTAAACCCAGGGTGGCCTTGAACTCACAGCAGTCCTTCTACCTCTGCCTCCCAAGGGCTGGGATTAAAGGCATGAACTATCACACCCAGCTGAGGTACTTTTTTTTTTTTAATATAATAACTTCCATGATTGTAAACAATATCCCATGGTAATTCCCTTCCTCCCCCCATTTTCCCCTTTGAAACTCCACTCTCCATCATATCCCCTCCCCGGCTCAGATACTTCATGACATCACATCCAGAAAGACATTTTTCCTGTCCTGACCTCCCTGTGTGGACAGCAGAAGTATGAAGAGAAGGGAATGGCCGCTGCCCTGGGCATGTCTGGCTCATTCTCTCTCCAGTCCTGGTCTCCGCCCTGGGCAAAACAAACCAGGGCTTCACGTGCCACATCAAGACTGTCCTCAGGGCAGGGATGTGTACACCCCACCCCTAACTACTGAGTGAATGAGTGTGTCTGAGAGTGGGCCAGTGACACCCCCCCCCCATGGAGGAGAGGGACAAGGGATGCCCCCTCTGCCCAGGCTCACTCTCTTCTTGCCCACAGTTGCAGGGGCTCTCATTGCTGACTTCTTGTCTGGCCTGGTGCACTGGGGTGCAGACACATGGGGCTCCGTGGAGCTGCCCATCGTGGGGAAGGTACGTATGTCAGACTGGATGGCCTTGGTCTCTTGCAGCCTCCATAACCATCACCAGCACCCATCTTCACACCAGGAACCCTCTGAGGGTTAATGGGAGCCTTACGCGTGCCCACTCTTGCGCCAGGTGCCCCCCGGATTATTCCTCCCTGTTTGGTTCCACTTCTTGATTGAGTGGGATTTGATCCTGTGTTGCTCAGGCTTTTGCTTCGGGCAGAAACCCAAATCCAACCTGGCTTTATTAGACAAGCGTTCTGGCCCATGGGCCTGACATTTCAGGATCAACAAGTTAAGACACCCGTGAACAGAGAGAGAAAGAAAAAAAATCTTCAGACTCCAGTTTTCCCCTGCAGAGTTCGATGGGGGCTCCTGGATGTTCCAACATTCTGGAGAACTTGTTAATTACCTGCGAGCCACTTTCGTCCTGCAGCCAATCACTGGCCAGAGGGATGTGTGTGCGCTCTGGTTGGCCAGGCCTAGGTCACGTGTTCATGTGGGCGGGCCCATTTCATTGGTGCTGTATGTTTTTAAGGAAGGAGGGAGGCTGTTCCCAAAGCCAGGGGTCCTTAGCGCCCCGAAAATGCCAGGGAAGCAGCCCGGAGGGGGTCTCTGAGTCCCTCACAGCCCAGGTGAGGAGACCGAGGCCCAGAGGGAATGGGGAACGTCCCCTGCCAGGTCTTTTGAATCCAGCCAGACCTGTGCCTCGGGTGGGCACCTATGCTGGTGGCAGGGTTTTGGGGTCCCCAGGGCGTGGGCTGGCTGACTAGCAGGCGATGCCCCCCACCCCTGCCCAGGCTTTCATCAGGCCCTTCCGGGAACATCACATTGACCCCACAGCCATCACGAGGCATGACTTCATCGAGACCAATGGTGACAACTGCCTGGTGACGCTGCTGCCTCTGCTGAACATGGCCTACAAGTTCCGCACGCAGAACCCAGGTGAGCGAGGTGCGGCCCGGGACTGAACCCGGAGAGTCTCCCTGCGTGTGTGGTCGGTTCCTCGTGCTGCTTAAGCCCTGTCCCTTGGCGGGGTCCACGGACAACGGGCATCTGATGTAAAGACTGGGTCCAGGCTCCATCGTCTTCCTTCCTACTTCCCGCCCCCTCGGCTGCTACAATCGGGCAAGGTTCCTTTCATCGCTGACATCCTTGTTTCTTTGCCTCCTGTGCCAGGCCCCAAGAGCTTTGGGAGGAGTGGGGGAAGCCCTGTGCAGCTTCCAGGTCTCATCCCAGCACGGAACATCGTACACTGTCAGCTGCCTATTTGCCTGCTTGAAGTCACTTTGTTCTCTCTCTTTTTTTTTTTTTTTTTTTTTCCCAAGGTAGGGTCTCGCTCTAGCTCAGGCTGACCTGGAATTCACTAGGTAGTCTCAGAGTGGCCTCAAACTCACAGTGATTCTCCAACCTCTGCCTCCCGAGTGCTGGGATTAAAGCCATGCACCACCATGCCCGGCTTTTTTTTTTTTTTTTTTTCTAAGTAGGGCTTCACTCTAGCCCAGGCTGACCTAGAATTTACTGTGTGGTCTCAGGGTGGCTTGGAACTCAGCGATCCTCCTACCTCTGATTCCTGGGTGTTGGTATTAAAGGTGTGCACCACCATGCCTGGCTGAAGTAGGTTTCTAGAGTGTCACCTGGAAGCCCACAGACAGACACACCCACCCACACCCCTACTGCCCCTGGGCCCAGCTACCAGTGGCCCCACTAGAGACCTGCGGGGCATCCCACCTCTCCCACAGAAACCAGAAGCCCCTGCCTTTGCCTTACAGCACAGTAACAGCCTAGAAATATGCAAGGCCCAGCAGAGACAAAACTCTTAACCCCAGGCTGGAGAGATGGCTTAGCCATTAAGACACTTGCCTGAAAAGCCAAAGAATCCAGCAGGTTTAGTTCCTCAGGGCCCATGTAAGCCAGATGCACAAGGTGAAACATGTGTCTGGAGTTCATTTGCAGTGCCCGAAGGACCTGGCATGCCCATTTTCTCTCTCTCTCTCCCTCTCTCTCTCTCTCTTTCAAATAAATAGAAATTAAATTTAAAAAATAAGAGGCAGATGTGGTGCAGGCCTTTAATCCCTCCGCTCAGGAGGCAGAGGTAGGAAGATCACCATGAGTTCGAGGCCACCCTGAGACTACATAGTGAATTCCAGGTCAGCCTGAGCCAGAGCAAGACCCAACCTTGAAAACCCAAAAAAGAAAAAAAATCCTAACCCCATCTCAGGCTTTGCCTTGCCTCCCTGACTCACTAGATGTCTTTCCTAGACTGAGACCCCCGTCCCCCCACAACAGCTGCCTCAGACCCTGCTTAGAGAAACAGGACCCAGGGCCCATTCAACCCGGAAGTGTCGCAGGGGTCAGTGCCGCCGACCCAGCCCTGTCTGGCTGCAGAGCCCAGCATGCCTCTGTCCTCTGAAAACGTCCCGAGGAGCCTGAGGGGGACCAGGGTGCCATGTGACACAGGAGCCGCCCTGGGAGGGTGACTGGGGGTCGGGGCCCACAACCGCAACCCCCCACCCACCCTCGCAGAAACCGTGGAGCAGGAGTACCCCTGGGATTGCTTCGTCTTCTGCCTCACCATCTTCGGCACCTTCACCAACCAGATTCACAAGTGGTCGCACACGTACTTCGGGCTGCCGCGCTGGGTCACGCTGCTGCAGGACTGGCACGTGATCCTGCCGCGGAAGCACCACCGCATCCACCACGTGGCCCCGCACGAGACCTACTTCTGCATCACCACAGGTGTGTCCTCAGCCAGGAGGGCGCAGGTTCGCCCGCAGCCCCGGTGCACCTGGCACCCCGCAGGTGCCCCGCCAGGTAGAGCAGGGCTGGGGAGAAGACACACAAAGCCCCGCCCCCACTTCAGACAGCGGGGACTCCAAACACCCAGCCAGCAGCCTGTGTACCTCCTGGGTGCTTGGTATTGCTCCGGGCTCAGGATCCAGCAATGAGGAAGACGATCCTTGCCTGCCCCCCCCCCCCCGCGGCCCTCACACGTGTCGAGGAGAGAATGAATAAAATGCACAGTGGGGGGTGGGGGGAGCTGGGGATGGGGTAGGCTTCGGTGGGTGGTGTGCTTGCATGGGGGGGGGGGTTCTTAGCATGCAGTTGGACCTGGGTTCAGTCCCCAGCACTGCATAAAACTGCAGGTGGTACACGCCTGTAATTTCAGCACTAGGGGAATAGAGGTAAGAGAATCAGGAATTCGAGGCTATACTTTAACAAAAAAGAAGCTGGGCGTGGTGGCGCACGCTTTTAGTGTCAGCACTCAGGAGGCAGATGTAGAAGGATGGCTGTGAGTTTGAGGCCAGCCTAGGACTACAGATTGAGCTCCAGGTCAGTCTGAGCTAGAGCAAGACCCTACCTTAGAAAAAAAGAAAAAGAAAAGAAGGTTATACTTGGTTATCAAGGTCAGCCTGGGATACATGAAACCCTGTCTGATGAAAACAGGGGAGTCTGGGCTGGAAAAATGGCTTAGTAGTTAAGGCATTTGCCTGACAAGCCAAACAATCCAGGTTCCATTCCCAAAGACCCACATAAGCCAGATGCACAAGGTGGTGCTTGTGTCTAGAGTTCATTCATAGTGGCTGAAGGCCCTGGCATGCCCGTCCTCTCTCTTTCTCTTTCTCTGTCTCTCTCAAATAAATAAGTTGGGCATGGTGGTGCACAACTTCAGTCCCAGCACTCGGGTGGCAGAGGTAGGATCGTCATGAGTTCGAGGCCACCCTGAGGCTACAGAGTGAATTCCAGGTCAGCCTAGGCTAGAGTGAGACCCTACCTCAAAAGAAGAGAGAGAGAGAGAGAGAGAGAGAGATAAGGAAGGAGAGGAGAGGGGAAAACAAGAAAAGAAAAAGGGGAGTCTGAGGAGCTAGCTCATTAAAGTGCTTGCCTTAAACACCTGAGTTTGATCCCTAAAACTCATGTGAAAGCGTCAGGTGTGGTGGTGTGCACCTGTAACCCCAGTGCTAGAGAGGTGGAGACAGGCAGGTCTGTGGGCTTACTGGCCAGGGGTGGCCTGACTGGCAAGCTCCAGGCCAATGAGAGACCCTGTCTCAAAAAAAAAAAAAAAAAGAAATTCGGTGGTGGTCTTGAGAATAACACCTGAGTTTATCCTCTGGCCTCCACACACGCATTTTTAAAATGCACACGCATGCATTTTTTTAAAAATACTAGAAAACAATGGTGTAAAAATGGTTACAGGTTATCTTGGGTTGTAAAGACATAAATGTGGGCTGTGTGCCAAGTCTGGGGTGCCGCTTTAGCAGGTGATGAGGGAAGGGCTTCCCAGCAGAAGGCGTGGAAGCTGGGTGATTAGGCTCCACTGTGCCTAGCATAGTAAGTGTGCTCCATCAGAAGACAGGAATGGGGAGGGAGTCCCCGGTCTGTGTCTTTCCCCATGGCCTGCCTTCTGTAGCCTGTCTCCCCAGTAGCCCCCACCCCAGGCCAGTTAGCTTTTCTCTCACTCACCCCTGGGCCATGTCTGCCACAGGCTGGCTCAACTACCCCTTGGAGAAGATAGGCTTCTGGCGGCGCCTGGAGGACCTCATCCAGGGCCTGACGGGCGAGAAGCCTCGGGCGGATGACATGAAGTGGGCCCAGAAGATCCAGTAGCTTCTCCAGCCTGCTGTCTGGTTGCCAACCGTTCTCAGCGAAGCAAAGCCATCTGCCAAACTCATGCTCCTCAAGCTGCCCCTCCTGAGAGAGAGGAGTCTCCTGGGCCGGGCCCAGGCCCCAGCACCCCCAGCCTACCCCTGTGACAGAATACTTGAGCCACTTGAGTTTTCAAATCTCATTTTCTTCCTTGCTCCTCCCAGCCACCTGAGCTGCTCCGGATGCCAAGCCTGACTGCAGAAAAGCCAGTCTAGGCCAGCCCCACCGGCTGCAGCCATTCACGGCGGCCAGCATGGGGGCCTGCAGCGATCCAGGGATCCCCCCCCCAGGACACTCAAGTGCCCCCCCAGTCGTTGCCTAGTCTTGGCCCTGCAAACTGACCCCAGAGGCCTGGGTGGGCGGACAGCAGAGCTTGGCAAAGGTCCAAGGGTGTCGACAGGGAGAGACCAGAATCCCTTGGCCACATCTGGACACCCTCTTCCCCTCACCTCCACTTCCTTCTGCCCACATGCCCAGCTGGATGTGATGTTTCCAGTATAAGGATGACTTTGCAGGGCATACCCTTGTGAAGGGGCTTGGTCATCTGGGAAAGTCACTGTGTCCCTTCTGGCCAGTGTGTGTCAGAGAAGGAAGAGTAGGGCTTTTTTTTATTTTGGGGATTTTTTTTTTTAAAGGTGCTTGCTTGTTAATGTAAATAATAGAAAGCCTTAATATCTTTTCTGTAACATGGAGTAATATTTTAATGTCATGTTTTGGATGTACATAATATATTTATAACAAAGCAGCAAGAATATACTTAATCCTGGCTGCCTCGTGTTTCCTGGCTGGCTAGGGTGAGGAAAGAGCCTGGGATGGAGCCATACCCCTTCCCAGCTTCCCAGTCCTGGCCTCCGGCTGGGACTTTGTTTCCCCAAGGTGGTGAATTTCTTTCGAGACAAGGTCTCACGTAGCCCAGGCTTGTCCTCACAAACTCCATATGTAGCAAACTGCTGGCCTTGAACTTCTGGTCCTCCTGCTTTCATCCCCAAAGTGCTGGGGTTACAGACCTGCCAAGCCACAGCCAGCCTACAGTGAACTAAGGATGACTTGTGCACACTTGGGCAGGGGACCTGGATCAAGTGGCCGTGACCTTGTGGTCTTTTGCACAGATCATGATAGAACAGTGGTAGCTGGCTGTTGGAGAGTTTCTTCAGAAGATGAAGGGGTTCCCCCTGTGTGCTACGCTCTGGCCTGGATCCCGGGTGCAGCCATGAACAGACCAGCAAGGATCTGGCGGGTGGAGCTGACCTCTGGGGAAAGGCACAATAAACCTAAATAAAGGCACGTGGCATTTCACGTGGTGATTTGTGGAAATAGGCTGAGCGCACCTTAGAAAAGCAGGGGGGAGGTCACTGGTGCAGGAGGAAGGGGGCTCTGAAGAAAAGCCCTTTGCGAGCTGGAGGCGGAGGCAGTGCCAGCCAGGCTGAGAATGGAAAGGGGGCCAATTCAGGGAACAGCAGGGCCCAAGGGACCTGAGGCCAGAGCAAGTTTGCAGTTAAAGAGATGTTGAGGCCGGGGCTAGGAGGTGCTCAGTGGTCCTCTGACCTCCACACAGGTGCTGTGGCGTACATGCAGCTGCACTCACATCTGTGAACGTATGTCACACCCCAAATGATAGTGACGAGACACTGAGGCAGCCAGTGGGTGAGCTGTGGACTGAGCAAAGGGGAAGTAAAAGGTGCCGCTTGAGAACCAACGCTGTCAGCCTCGCAGACCGAAGTAGGGGAGTGCCACTGAACGTCCAGATGCAGCAACTTGTTTACTCTCTGGACAAGTCATTTCCAGGCTCTTCTCATTCTAGGTACTGTGGTTCAGTAGAGAGCCTACGTGACAACCAGTGGCCGGTCAGCTGGGGATGGAATTCAGCTGGTGGAGGGCTTACCTGGCATACACAGGGCTCAACCCTCAGCACTACTTAAACGGTACATGTCTGCACTCCCAACACCTGGGAAGTGAAGGCAAGAGGATCAGAAGTCCAAGCTCATTGTTGGCTATATAGGTAGTTGAAGGACAGCCTAGGCCAGATCCTGCCTTGAAAAAGAAAGAAAGAAGAAATCTAGGCTAGTTTCTGCAATATTAACAAAGGGAAAAGAACTATTGAGGGCAAAGAAATGACAAAACTGGAAAATTGATCATACGCCATTTTTACATGTGAGCCATAACTTCATTTTTTTTTTTTTAAGTTTGTCCACTGTTAGATGGATGTGTGACTACACTGAAGGGCCACTAGAGGAAGGGGTATTAGAATTGTGTCAATGTAGCCAGGGATGGTGACCCATACTGTGAGTTCGAGGCCAGCCTGGAACTGCAGAATGAGTTCTCTGTCAGCCTGGACTAGAGTAAGACCCTATCTTTTTTTTTTTTTTTTTTTTTTTGCAGGGGCTATTGTTTTGGTTTTTTTGGCTTTTTGAGGTAGGGTTTCACTCCCAAGACCCTATCTTGAAACCAACAAAAAGCAGGGCATCGTGGCGCATGCCTTTAATCTCAGCACTTGGAGGCAGAGGTAGGAGGATCACCATAAGTTTGAGGCCACCCTGAGACTACATAGTGAATTCCAGATCAGCATGTGCTAGACTGAGACATTACCTTGAAAAAAAAAGTAATAGAAATAAAGCAAAAACTGGGTTAGATTGTGTACTTAGCATGCAAGGCCCTGGATTTGAGAGAGAGAGAAAAAAAAAACAGAAATTAATATGTAAAATAACCAAGTGCCAGGGTTGGTTCTTCCCCTAGGACTGCAGAACCAGGGGCTTATGTGACTCCCCAGGACCTGGGCTTTGTGATTTGGCTCAGCTCTGTGTCTGGAAAGTCAGCCTCTGGTGGTGGCCAGCGAAGTCAGGGTTTTGGCTGTCATGGGCCTGAATTGGGTCATGACTTAACTGACTTGCAGGGGTGGAGTCAACCCTTCCAAGCCAAGGAGGAAAGGCGGGACTTCCCAGGTAAAAGGTAAGGTGTTTGTTAGTACAAAAAAGTCTCAGCCAGATGGGGCAGCCTACAGACAGGACAGGAGCTGGGCTGCTTGGTCCCAGGCCTTACCTGCAGCCTGGGTGGAGAGGCAGTTTGAAGCCGGTGATTTGCTGGAAGCCTCAGAGCCAGACCGTCCCATTGCCTCTGAGTTGCACAGGCTGGAAAAAGCGTATGAGGAAGGTATGATTTGCGCTGGATCCGGGGCCACTGGGGTCACTTGTGAGGTAGGGGCTCCAGAGCAAGTGTGTAGGAGGGCCTGATAGGGGGAGGGTGCTGCTACCTCGCATGGACAAGGCTACAGAGAGTTCTGGCTCGGGCCCATCAAGCATCCCCTCTGGCCTTGAGAATGGATATACACAGCACCATTTGCAGGTAGGGAAACTGAGGCACCAGAGTCATGTGATAAGTCAGCAGTCACTGAACCAGGATCTAAGTTCATGTCCCATCGTGGCCACCCCAGCAGAAGGAGGAAGGTAAGGCTGGAGACCAGGCGTGAGCTCCTTGAGGAAAGACCACTGGCACAGACCACAGTCTAGCTGTTACTTTAAACTTTTATTTTTATTTATTTATTTGCGGGAGAGAGAATGGGCATGCCAGGGCCTCCAGCCTCTGCAAATGAATTCCATACATATGCGCCCCCTTGTGTATCTATCTGGCTTACTTGGGTTCTGGGGAATTGAACAGAGGTCCTTTGGCTTTGCAGGCAAACACCCTAACTGCTAAGCCATCTCTTCAGCCCCTGTTACTTAGTTAGCTGGGTTAAAGTGGAGCTGGGAAGGCTAAGGGCATGGAACACTAGTGGAACGCTTGCCTAGTGTGCTGCACCCAGCACCACAACAAAACAAGACAACCAGAGATCCGGGGCTGGAGAGATGGCTTAATGGTGAAAGTGCTTGCCTATGAAGCCTAAGGATCCAGGTTTGATTCCCCAGTACCCACATAAGCCAGATGCACAAGGTGGTGCGTGTGTCTGGATTTTGTTTGCAGTGGCAACAGCCCTAGTGCACCCATTCTCTGTCTCTTTCTCTCTCCTCTCAAATAAAATTTTATTTTTTTATTTTTATTTTTTTAAATTATTTATTTATTTGAGAGCGATAGACACAAAGAGAAAGACAGATAGAGGGAGAGAGAGAGAATGGGCATGCCAGGGCTTCCAGCCTCTGCAAACGAACTCCAGATGCGTGCTCCCCCTTGTGCATCTGGCTAACGTGGGACCTGGGGAACCGAGCCTCGAACCGGAGTCCTTAGGCTTCACAGGCAAGCGCTTAACCGCTAAGCCATCTCTCCAGCCCTCAAATAAAATTTTAAAAGACATAAAAATCCAGAATTAAAAAAAAAAAATTGAGCCAGCACACCTTTAATCCCAGCACTTGGGAGGCAGAGATAGGAGGATCACCATGAATTCGAGGCCACCCTGAGATTACATAATCAATTCCAAGTCAGCCTGAGCTAGAGTGAAACCCTACCTCGAAAAGCCAAAAAAGAATTTTTTATTTATTTATTTATTTATTTATTTATTTATTTATTTATTTATTTTAGTCTGGGCATAGTGGCATGTACCTTTAATGCCAGCACTTGGGAGGCAGAGGTAGGAGGATTGCTGAATTTGAGGCCAGCTTGAGATACATACTGAATTCCAGGTCAGCCTGGGCTAGAATGAGACACTGTTTCAAAAAAAAGAATATTATTTATTTGAGAGAGAGAGAAAGAAGCAAATAGAGGAGAAAGAATGGGCACACCAGGGCCTCCAGCCACTGCAAATGAACTCCAGATGCATGTGCCACCTTGTGCATCTGGCTTACATGGGTCCTGGAAAAGCAAGCCCAGGTCCTTAGCCTTGGTAAGCAAGGGTCTTAATTGCTAATCCATCTCTCCAGCCTACAGATTTTCTTTCTTTCTTATTTTTTTTTTCTTTTTTTGGTTTTTCAAGGTAGGATTTCACTCTAGCTCAGGCTGACCTAGAATTCATTATGTAGTCTCAGAGTGGCCTCAAATTCATGGTGATCCTCTTACCTCTGCCTCCCCAGTGCTGGGATTAAAGGTGTGCACCACCAGGCCTGAAGGCAGCGGGCGCCTTCTTCCTCTTCCTTCCTCCTCCTCTCCTCCCTTCTTCTCTCTTCTTCTTCCTTCTTTCTTCCTTTTTTTTTTTTTCTTTTTTTTGGGAAAAAGAGGTTTATTTTGGCATACAGGCTCAAGGGGAAGCTCCATCATGGCAGGGTAAAATGACAGCATGAGCCGAGGGTGGACGTCACTCCCTGGCCCACATAAGGTGGTTAACAGGAACAAGAGAGTGCCAAACACTGGCAAAGGGAAACTGGCTGCAACACCCATAAGCCCTCCCCCAACAAAACACTCCATCCAGAAGGTATTCCCAAATCATCATCTGTGAACCTAGCATTCAGAACACCTAAGTTTATGGGGGACACCTGAATCAAGCCACCACATTCCAGCCCCAGCCCCCATAAATTGGTAACCATACATGATGTAAAATGCAATGCATTCATCCAACTTTAAAAGTCCCCATAGGATGTTTTTTTTTATAATCATGGAAAATGCTAATAAATTTTTTTAAGTCCCCATAGTTTTTATCAATTCCAATGATGTTCATACATCCCCATAGTCCAAGATCTTTTAACTGAGCCATAATACCAAAAAAAAAAAAAAAAAAAATCACCATAATGGCACAGAAAAACACACTGCAAAAGATGGCATTGGGCATAGAAAGAAATATTCAGCCAATACAAGATTTAAAACAGGGCAAACATCAAATTGTAGCTCCAAGTCCAACAACTGTAGCCAGTGACAAGTCTCCAAATCCAATGATTCTAAGTAGCGTCAAGCTTCTGGGGCTGGAAGCTCTCCTTGGCAGCCATCTCATGGTCCTGACATCTCCACTGGGTCTCTATTGCAAACCATGGTCCATCCTCATGGCCCCATGGGGTCTCCATGCAGGCTTCAGCAATCCAAAACACAAGACAAGACATTGCAAACCCAATGACCCTCTCTGCATTTCTTCTACTCCACAGTACAAGGTAGGGTGCCAATTTGTTAAGCCAGGGGGAATAAAGCCGACTTTGCAGAACAGAACACTCCTTGAGCACTCAGGCCCCTTCAAAAGAGTCTACATTCTTCCTGCTGCCCCAGTGCAGGTTAACTGGCCCAATCTCAATGGTTGTAATCTCTCAAACAATTTGCAGGTGAATGGACAGCAGGTTAGGCCGCCTGTGCCATATCCCTCTGCTCACACCAGCCTATTTCTACACAATGCAACCCTGCACAGCTTCTCAGGACACGGGCATAACAGCAAACCTCTCGAATTGCTTCTAGCCCAGTCCAAGCAAAGCTCTTTCTCACCCTCATAAGCCAACTCTCGCAGTCCATAGTTCTTACTGCATTCAGGTCTTGCAGCTCTGACCAGAATAGTCTGTCAATCTGTATTTACAGCACTGCAAGGCATCTCTTAGGCCAAGGTTTCAAATCCTTCCACATTCCTCTTGAAAATCAGCTCTAAAAGCCCAAAGCCACACAGGGGTCTAGCAGCAATCCCACTCCTCAGTACCACTTTACTGTTGCAGTCAGGTTCGCATTGCTGGTAGAAATCACCCAACCCAGAGCCGATTGTGGGAAAAAGAGGTCTATTTTGGCTTACAGGCTGGAGGGGAAGCTCCAGGATGGCATGAGCAGAGGGTGGACATCACCCCCTGGCCCACCTAAGGTGAACAACAGGAACAAGATAGTGTGCCGCCACAGATTTTTTTTTTTTTTTTTTTTGGTTTTTCGAGGTAGGGTCTTACTCTGGTCCAGGCTGACCTGGAATTAACTCTGTCATCTCAGGGTGGCCTTGAACTCATGGCAATCCTCCTACCTCTGCCTCCCGAGTGCTGGGATTAAAGGCGTGCGCCACCACGCCCATTCTAGGTTTTTTTTTTTAAATGTTGGCTCCTCCCAAGCATGTTGGCACATGCCTATCATCCCAGCTTCCAGAGGATCAGTAATTCAAGGCCTTCCTCAGCTATGAGTTCAAGGTCATCATCCTGAGCTACATGAGACCTTGTTTCAAAAATAAACTATTGAGGGAATTACCATGGGATATATTTTATAATTATGGAAAATCTTAATAAAAATTAAAAAAAAACTATAAAAAGAAGGAAACTAAAAAAGAAAGAAAAGGAAAAAAACCAGGCATGGTGGCACATGCCTTTAATCCCAACACTTGGGAGGCAGAGGTAGGAGGATTGCTGTGAGTTTGAGGCCACCCTGAGACTACATAGTGAATTCCAGGTCAGCCTGGGCTAGAGCGAGACCCTACCTTGAAAAATCAAAAATAATAATACAGATAAGTTAATTCTGGCTCCGTGTTTAAAATGTACCAAGAGACACCAGGCATGACAGTGCATCTGAAGTCCCATGTACTCCACAGGTTGGGTCTGAAGATCACGAGTTCAAAAACAGACTGCATGACTGTCTCAAAAAAAAAAACAACCAAAAAGTTACAACCTACTATGGACAAAATAAAGCAGGTATGGGAGCCAACGCAGGGTGACAGGACACAAGGCTTTGGGTGGGGCTTGCTGCCATCTGGTGGTGGAGCGGTGTAGGTGGCGAGGGCAAGCTTGGGCTCGGGATTGGCTTAGTCATGGATCTCCTGGTGTGCGTTTTTTTCGAACAGGAAGTCTGGGCATGGGCCTTGGGACACTTGACCCCAACACACCTTTTTCTTTAAAAAAAAAAAAAAAGTATATATATATATATATATATATATATATATATATATATATATATATTTTATTTATTTATTTTATTTATTTATTTTTTTTTTGATACAGAGAAAGAGTGAAAAGAAAAGGGAGAGAATGGGCCGCCAGGGCCTTCAGCCACTGCAAATGAACTCCAGATGCATGCGCCCCCTTGTGCATCTGTCTAACGTGGGTCCTGGAGAATTGAACCGGGATCTTTTATCTTTGCAGGCAAATGCCTTAATCACTAAGCCATCTCTCCAGCCCACCTTTTTCTTTTAATAAAAAAAATTTTTTTTGAGAAAGAGAAAGAGAAAGAGGCAGATAAAATGGACACACCAGGACCTCTACCCACTGCAAACACTCCAGATGCATGTGCCACTTTGTGCATCTGGCTTACGTGCATCTGGCTTACGTGGGTACTGGTGAGTCAGACCTGGGTCCTCTAGCCACTGAACCATCTTTCAAGCACCCCCTACAAATCTTAGGATTTGAGCACAGGTCACTATTTTTTTAAATATTTTATTTATTTATTTATTGAAGAGAGACAGAGGGAAAAGGGCGGGGAGAGAGAGAGAGAGAGAGAGAGAGAGAGGAGAGGAAGAGAGAGAGAGAGAGAGAGAGAGAGAGAGAGAGAGAGAGAGAAAGCAGGATTGGGGATTTAGCTTAGTAGATGAGCGCTTGCCTAGCAAGTGCAAGGCCCTGGGTTTGGTCCTCAGCACAAAAAAAGAAAGAAAGAAAGAAAGAAAGAAAGAAAGAAAGAAAGAAAGAAAGAAAGAAAGAAAGAAAGAAAGAAAGGGACTCTAGCCACTGTAAACAAACTCCAGACACATGTGCCCCCTTGTGCATCTGGCTAACATGGGTCCTGGGGAATTGAGCCTGGGTCCTTTGGCTTTGTAGGCAAACACCTTAACTGCTAAGCCATCTCTCCAGCCCCTGCCCTTTTCTTTTTTTCTGAGGAATGGTCTCACTCTGGCCCAGGCTGACCTGGAATTCACTATGAAGTCTCAAGGTGGTCTCAAACTCTTAGCAATCCTCCTACCTCTGCTTCCCAAGTGCTGAGATTAAAGGCGTGCGCCACCACGCCCGGCCTGGGGCTTTACATTTGACATTAGCTCATGGCACAATGTCTTCCTCCAAGCCTGTGCCCGCTCTGTTCTCACAGCCTCTGAGAGAGCCCATTCCCCACACACCTGCCAAGTTGGCATCTTATCAAATGTAGAGTCCTTTGCCAATCTGATAGGCGGTTTTAATTTGCATTTCTCTTACTGTGTTTCACTGAATCTAAGATGTCTTGGGTCCTAAGACACTTCCTGATTTCAGAGATGTTTGAATGTAAAACTTTGCATTTTATTTTTTATTTTTTTTAATTTTTTTCATTCATTTTTATTTATTTATTTGAGAGTGCCAGAGAAAGAGGCAGATAGAGAAAGCGAGAATGGGTGCGCCAGGGCTTCCAGCCACTGCAAACGAACTCCAGATGCATGCGCCCCCTTGTGCATCTGGCTAACGTGGGTCCTGGGGAATTGAGCCTCAAACTGGAGTCCTTAGGCTTCATAGGCAAGCACTTAACCGCTAAGCCATTTCTCCAGCCCAACTTTGCATTTTATAATCACCAAAACACAGTATGTGAGAATGTGTGTCCTCTTGTGCCTTGAAAGGATTTTGCTTCTCCGAGTCCGTATGTGTCCTTTTCCAACTTTCCTAGAAGACAGGACAGCACTGGTGTGACCGTGGGTGAGAGACCAACAGGCAAGCAGACAGACAGTCTCCATCTGAGATTTTGTGTGTGTGTGTTTCTGTGTGTGTATTTTTTTGAGGTAAGATTTTGCTCTAGCCCAGGCTGACCTGCAACTCACTCTGTAGTTCCAGGCTGACCTCGAACTCAGCACTTCTCCTTCCTCGGCTTCCTCAGTGCTGGGATTAAAGGTACATGTTGATGGTTAATTTTGATTGGACGGGGAAATACTTAGGAGACTGGCGACACAACTGGGGGGGGGGGAAGGGTGTGCGAGGACGCTTCCAGAGAGAGTTGGTTAAGGGGGGAAGGTCACCCTGAATATGGCGGCATCATCCCATAGGCTGAGGACCAAAAAAGGAGAGAGCGAGCAAGCACAAGGATTCCCCTCTCTCTCTCCTTCCTGGCCGCCATGCTAGGAGCTACTGTTCCACCACACTCTCCCCCACGATGAAAGACACCCTGCAGCAGTGAGCTAAGCAAACCTTTCCTCCTCCTGAGTTGCTTACATCACTAACACAAGTGTTTTGTTATATTTTTGAGGCAGGGTCTCATTTTAGCCCAGGCTGGCCTTGAACTCATAGCAATCTTCTTATCTCAGCCTCCGAAATATATGAGAGCTACCATGCCTGGCTTCAAAGATTTAAGAGCTTATGCCTGTAATCCCAGCACTGACACAGGAGGATTACTATGAGTTCAGGGCCAAGATGGGCTACATAGCAAGATTCTGTCTCAAAAATAAAGAGCTTAGGGGCTGGAGAAATGGCTCAGCAGTTAAGGAACTTTCCTGCCAACTCTAACTAACTAACTAACCCTGGTTCGATTCCCCAGTACCCACGTAAAGCCAGATGCACAAAGCGGCTGGCAGCCCTTGTGCACTCTCCCTATCTCCCAGCTGCATCGTCAGGAAATGGGGTGAGAGTGGCATTTCCCTCACAGGACAGTTGTGAGGACTGAGTGACTTGGTCTCAGATGAGCACACAGTCACGAAAGGGAGCAAGTGCCCGGGAAACATCTGTGGTGACGGCCACCGTCCTCTTCAGTTATCTTTTTCCTCTACAATCCGTAAGGACTCTATTTGATTTTACTTTAGTTTTTAAAAAGTTATTTGCAAAGGGAGAAAGAGAAAAACGCCAGAGCCTTTTACCACTGAAAACACACTCCAGACGCACGTACCACTTTGTGCATCTGGCTTTATATGGGCACTGGAGAATCGAACCCAGACTGCCAAGCTTTGCAAGCAAGTGCCTTTAACCACTAAGCTACCTTTCCAGCCCTGCAAGGACTCTTTATAGGCGAAGTAATCCTCTTTGTCATCCCACCTACTCAGAACACCAGACCCTTGATTTTCATTCTTTGTCCCCTGACCACCAAAGTTAACATATAGAGAATCCAGGACACAGAAATGACTCCTAGGGGAAGGAACTGAAGACAGGGCTGGGTGCGCAACTTGGGATAGAGCGCTTGTTACTGGAGGTGCAGTCTCCAGCCTGAATGAACAAACCAGTAAATGAACAGGAAACAACCCAGATGCCATCAGTGGGATGCACTGGGCACTCCCTCTCCCATCCTTCAGGACTGCATAGTTTAGCAGTGTCACATTAAAATGTCTTCATGACATGGGGGTGCACACCTTTAGTTCCAGGCAGAGGTAGGAGGATTGCTGTGAGCTGGAGGCCAGCTTGAAACTACACAGTGAATTCCAGGTCAGCCTGGACTATCGTGAGAACCTACCTCAAAAATTTTTTAAAAGCAAGAAAATAGGGCTAGAGAGATAGCTTAGCAGTTAAGGCGCTAACCTGCAAAGCCAAAGGACCCAGGTTCTATTCCCCAGGACCCACATTAGCCAGATGCACAAGGGGACGCACATGTCTGGACTTCGTTTTCAGTGGCTGGAGGCCTTGGCGCGTCCATTCTCCCTCCCTCCCTCCCTCCCTCCCTCCCTCCCTCTCTCTCTCTCTCTGTCTATAATAAAAAAATAATAATAAAATTTTAAAGAAAGGAAAAGAAAATAGCTGGGTAAGGTGACACATTCCTTTAATCCCAGCACTGGGTAGACAGAGGTAGGAGGCTTGCCATTTAGTTCAAAGTCACCCTGAAACCAACAGTGAATTACAGGCCAGTCTGGGCTATAGTGAGACCCTACCTTTAAAAAACAAAAAAGCATAAAAATGAGAAAATAAGGCCGAGTGTGGTGGTGCACAACTTTAATCCTAGCATTTGGGAGGTAGAGGTAGGAGGACTGCCATGAGTTCAAGGCCACCCTGAGACTACATGGTGAATTCCAGGTCAGCCTGGGCTACAGTGAGACCCTACCTCAAAAAAACAAAAAAAGAGGAAAGAAAATAGGGCTTCAGAGAGATCGCTTATCAGTTAAGGTGCTTGCCTGCGAAGCCTAAGGACCCTGTTTGAATTCTACAGTAACTACAAAGGCCAGCTTCACAAGGTGACGCATATGTCTGGAGTTCATTTGCAGTGGCTAGAAGCACTGGCGCACCCATTCTGTGTGTGTGTGTGTGTGTCTCTCTCTCTCTCAAATAAATAAAATATTTTTAAAAAAATAAATAAGGAGCCAGGCATGGTGGCACACGCCTTTAATCCCAGCACTTGGGAGACAGAGGTAGGAGGATCACTGTGAGTTCAAGGTCACACTGAGACTCCATAGTGAATTCCAGGTCAGCCTGAGCTAGAGTGAAATTCTACCTTAAAAAACTAAACTAAAATAAAAAAAAAAAAACAAGGGCTGGAGAGATGGCTTAGTGGTCAAGGCACTTGCCTGCAAAGCTTAAGGACCCAGGTTCGATTCCCCATGATCCATGTAAGCCAGATGTACAAGGTGGCATATTTGTCTGCAGTTCGTTTGCAGCTGCTAGAGACCCACACATACATTCTCACACTCTGTCTGCCCCTCTCTCTCTCCCCCTCTCTCTCTCTCTCATAAATACATAAAAATAAAAATAAACAACTGGGCATGGTGGCGCACACCTTTAATCCCAGCACTTGGGAGGCAGAGGTAGGAGGATCACCGAGAGTTCGAGGCCATCCTGAGACTACATAGTTAATTCCAGGTCAGCCTGGACCAGAGTGAGACCCTACCTCAAAAAAAATAAATAAATAAAAATATAAAATATAAATAAATAAATAAAATGTCCTCATATATCCCCTGAGGGGGGATATGTCACTGTACACATGCCATAAAATTCTACTAGGAAACATGTCATACACCCTGTGAGCCACAGGCTGCTTCCCAGAATTCCACTCTCTCTTCTAGGTGACCTTCCTGTGGTGTCCATCAGCATTTTTTTTTTTTTTTTGAGGTAGGGTCTCACTCTAGTCCAGGCTGACCTAGAATTCACCATGTATTCTCAGGCAATCCTCCTACCTCTGCCTCCCAAGTGCTGGGATTAAAGGCATGTGCCACCATGCCTGGCTTTTTTTTTTTTTTTTTTTTTTTTTTTCTGAAGCAAGTCCTCAGTCTGACCTGGAACTCATTCGGTAGTCCAGACTGGTTTCAAACTCAAAGTGATCCTCCTACCTCGGCCTCCTAAGTGCTGGGATTAAACTCATGAGCTATCAAAGTCACCAGCCAGCTCCATAGCTTCTTTTGGTCGTCTGCATTACTGAAGCCACAGCCTGACAAATGAGGAACTCCTTAGAATGTGGAAACATACACAGAGGTCGGAGAAGGTTCTAGACATCGTTATATAACTTTATGTTTTACATATTTAATATGCCTTTTCTTCTTAAAAAAAAATGTTTTTACTGCCGCTGTATTCATCATAGCTGGGAAATGAAACCAGCCTAGATGCCCCACAGCTAATGAGTGGATAATGAAGATGTGGCACAGTTACACAATGGAGTTCTACTCAGCAGTAAAGAAAAATGAAGTTATGAAATTTGAAGGAAAATGGATGGGTCTAGAAAGGATTATACTAAGTGAGGTAACCCATGCCCAGAAAGCCAAACATCGCATGTTCTCTCTCATATGTGGATCCTAGCTACAGATGATTGGACTTCTGTGTGAGTTGGAAGAAAACTCAGTAACAGAGGCAAGTAAGCTAGAAAGAAGATATAAAGGGAATAGAAAGGAAGGGAAGGGGGACTTAATAGGATGGTATTGTATATATATAAGTAGAAGAACAGGCTAAAAGGGGTGAAAAGGCCTAAGTGAGGTCAGGGGAAGAGATTGAGTAAAGGAAAGGGGGAAACCAACTGTCCTCTAATTTGACTGGAGGCCCGCTCCATGGGAGGGAATACATCCCTGATACTGAAAACCTACAACAGGGGTAGTCATGAGCCCTAGGGAGGTGTAATATCTGCTGATGTCTGGCTAAATGCATATACTATGTTCATCAAACTGCCCAGTAAGAACTTGTCTTAATGTTCATACCCATATGTTAATACTACTCTCACTTTTGGTTAGAGAAACTTCTTTTTTCAGATGGCAGTGACCTTGGGATGACTCAGAAGGCAACATGGCACTGAGAAGAAGTGACAGAGGAGTGCTCAGCACTGCAATATCTCAATCACACCTTCCAAGGTTCAGGGTCCATTGTGAAAGAGGTGATGGAAAGAATGTAAGAGCCAAAGGAAGGGTAGGACTCCTTACAACATGTTCCTCCAGACACAAAATGGCCTGGATATCCATGACCTCACAGTGCCTGACACAGTACCTACACAAGACCATCATAATAGGAGGAAACGATGATGACATCAAAATAAAAGAGAGACTGATTGAGAGGAGGATGGGATATGATGGAGAGTGGAGTTTCAAAGGGGAAAGTGGGGGAGGGAGGGAATTACCATGGGATATTGTTTACAATCATAGATGTCAATAAAAAATGAAGGAAAAAACAAAAAAAAATTACTTATTTGCAAGCAGGGGGGTGGGGGGAGAATGGGCGTACCAGGGTCTCCAACTCCTGTAAATGAACTCCAGGTGCATTTGCCACTTTGTGCGTCTGGCTTTATGTGAGTCCTGAGGAATGAAACCTGGGTCTTTAGGCATTGCAGGCAAGTGCCTTAACCACTGAACTATCTCTCCAGCCTGAATATGCTTTTTCAAATGACTTATGCCTCTCATGTCCTGAGATTCCTAAACAGACCTGTATGTTTCCCCACCTTATCAGAATAGAGTCTCTATTTGGGGGGGGGGGTCAAGATATGATCTGTATGTAGCTCAGGCTGACCTGGAATTCACTGGATGGCCTTGAACTCAGAGATCCTCCTACCTCTGCCTCCCCAGTGCTGGGATTAAAGGTGTGTGCCACCACGCCCAGCTTCATTTTCTTTTCTTAAAAAGAAAAAAGAAAGACAGCAAGGGGTGGAGAGGTTGCTTAGTGGTTAAGGAACTGCCAGTGAAATCTAAGGATACAGGTTCGATTCCCCAGGACCCATGTAAACCAGATGCACACGATGTTGTATGTGTCTGGAGTTCATTTGTAGTAGCTAGCGGTCCTGGCGTGCCCATTCTCTCTATCTTCCTCCCTCTCTCTCTCTGTCATATAATAGATAAATAAAAATAAAATTAAAAGCCAGGCATGGTGGCACATGCCATTAATCCCAGCACTTGGGAGTCAGAGGTAGGAGGATTGCCACGAGTATAAGACCACTCTGAGACTACATAGTGAATTCCAGGTCAGCCTGGGCTAGAGTGAGACTCTACCCCGAAAAGAAAAAAAAATTTTTTTTAAAGCAGAACTAGGGCTGGAGAGATAGTTCAGTGTTTATGGTGCTTGCCTAGAAAGCCTAAGGACCCGGATTGGATTGCCCAGTACCCATGTAAGGCCATAGACACAAAGTGGCGCATGCACCTGGAGTTTATTTGTAGCAGCTGGAGGCCCTGACACACCCATTCTCTCTCCTTGCAAATAACTTTTTTTTTTTTTTTCCGAAAAAACAGAACTGAGGATCAAACATAGGCCCTCAAGCATGTCAGGCAAGTGCTCTTCCAACTCAGCAATATAGCTGGCTCCAACTGATTCTTATATAGCACTTACTGCCGAACCCTCTTCTAAATGTCTAGTTCTATTAACAATTTTAATCTTTCCAACAATCCGATAAAACAGGATTCCCTGATCCGCATCAGCTGAGTTTATCAGCTCGAGGAATCCCGCCCTTCGCCTGGCTGTGACGTCGGAAACTGGGCGCAGTCTCTCCTGGGGACTACAACTCCCAGCAGGCTCCGCGACACCTCTGGACTACAACAACCAGGATGCCCTGGGCGTCCTGCTTAATCTCTTCCTCACGCGTAACTCCCTGCAGGAGAATTGCTTGCAAAGTAGTAGCCAAGAATCTATACGAGCAAAAAGTTTATGAGCATCATGCCTAAAGGCTTGGGTTTTAGCCCCTACCCTTCCACCTGATTACTGTTAAGTCAACGTTTCCTCATCTTTAAAATGGGTTGGGAGTTGTAGCTTAGTAAATGCCACTTTTCCTGGTCCCCTTTCTTCCTCCCTGTGCCAAGGGTTTCATCAGTGTACTTTATCTCCATGGCAACCTTATAAGGTCGAAACTGGCTTCCCCCATTTCAGAAGAGGAAAGCTGATTCAGGGTGTTTGAAATTTCTGTCGTGTTTTGTTTTCAAGCATGCTCTCATTTGGGGCCAGTTTGGGCTATACCATCCTCCTGCCTCAGACTTCCTAATGCTGGGGCAGGCGTGCATCACGCCAGGCTATCTTTTCATATCTTTTAGCAGAAGCCATCCAGAAAGGTGAATGAAAGACTGGAGCCTAGAGGTTTTCGCTTTTGAAGGGTCTATCTCAAGAGCCCCGGTTACGGGTGCTTTATGGTGTCCTGAGCAAATATTTTCTGCGCTTCCTAAGGCAGGTTTGTGTCATGTGACACGCAAAACAAAGTTGCCTCATGTGTCGCTTGGAAAGGGCGGAAGCCTGGCACTTTGAGAGCTAATTACAGCTCAAGAGTGCCAGCTGGAGAAATCAGGGAAGGTCTCACTGAGGGGGTGGTGATGGATTGGCTGGTGGGAACAATACAAAGGCCCTGAGGAGGTGGAGATCCTGGAGGACTTGAAAAGAGCCAGCGCCACCCTAGGGAGGTGTCCCAACTCTCAGACATATGAAATGCTGGGCTAGCAAGGAGGCACACCCTTGGCATTCATGTGGAGCCTTCTTAAATAGGACACCCAACTGGGCAAGGTGGTACACTTCTTTAACCCCAGCACTAAGGGGGCTGAGGTAAAAGGATCACAGCTAGTGCAAGGCCAACCTGGAACCACAGAGTGAGTTCTAGGTCATCCTGGGCATATATATATTCCTAGACACCTCAGGAACCCCAATGATAGGCCCAACTCTGAGGGCTGGGATTTATGGGCTGCCATCCCTTCTAGTTTACCTTTGAGAGACTGGTTTCCACCTGTGTCCTGGAGAGATTTTATATATAATAGGCTCACTTCAGTCTGGTGCATATCCTCACTGGATGATTCCATACATCCACTTTGTCTAGAGCTAATGGGGAGCTCCTTGATGGCTTTACTGGATGTTTTTATTGTTGTTTTGTTGTGGGTTTTTGTTGTTGTTTTTGAGGTAGGATCTCACCCTAGCCCACGTGTACCTGGAATTCACTATGTAGTCTCAGGCTGGCCTTGAACTCACAGCACAACTACCTCTGCCTCCTGAGTGCTGGGATTAAAGGCATGCAGCACTACACCCAACTAACCCCTTTATCTTATTTATTATTTAAAATATATTGTATTTATTTGAGAGAGAATGGGCAAGCCAGGACCTCTAGCAACAAACTCCAAGTGCATGCACCATCTTGTGCATCTGGCTTTATGTGGTACTGGAGACTCAAACCCAGGTCTTTGGGCTTTGCTGACAAGCGCCTTAACTGCTAAGCCATCGCTCCAGAGTCCCCTTTTTTATTTTATTTTATTTTATTTTATTTTATTTTTTGTTTATTTTCATTTATTTGAGAGCGACAGACAGAGAAAGAGGCAGAGAGAGAGACAGAGAGAGAGAGAGAGAGAGAGAGAGAGAGAGAGAGAGAATGGGCACACCAGGGCCTCCCCACTACAAACGAACTCCAGATGCATGTGCCCCCTTGTGCATCTGGCTTATGTGGGTTTCTGGGGAATCAAGCTCGAACTGGTGTCCTTAGACTTCACAGGCAAGCGCTTAACCACTAAGCCATCTCTCCAGCCCCCACCCTTTATTTTTAAAAATATTTTATTTATTTTGCAAAAGAGAGATAATGGGCACACCAGGACCTCCAGTCACCCAGACACAATGTGACACCCTATGCATCTGGCTGCCCCTGGGTACTGGAGATTCGAACCTGGGTTCTTTGACTTTGCAGGAAAGAGCCTTAACCACTAAGCCATCTCTCCAGCTCCTAACCCCTTTATTTTTATTGGCCTCCTTGCTCTTGCTTGACCCCGAAAATGTAAACTTCTGAAAACCGTGCCTAACTTCTTCAGGGTCACCTAACCATCTCCAGCTCCTAGCAGTGTCTGTCACATAATAGGAGTTTCATAAATAATCCATCTCTGTGAATGGATGGATGAGTTCAAGAATGAATGAATGTATGCCTACGTGATGAATGGATGAATGTGAAAATGGATGGATGGATGATGTCCCAAGCCTCAGACCGAGCAGCAGCGACGCTGGAAACAAGACCATCTGGTCTGGGTTCAAGTTCTGACCCAGTCCCTTGACTGCTGCGTTGAGGTGAAGCGCACCGTCGCTCTCGCCTTCATTTGCACGTGAATCCAGAGCTGCCGGAGAACAGAGGGTCAAGCTGAAGAGGAAGGGGCCGAGGCGAAGCAGACGCCGAGGTCCGCGGCTTCCCGGGCCAGCTGGGTGGGCCGGGCGCTGGGCTCCCCACGCACGCGCGCGCATGCGCAGGGAGAGCCCTTCCCGGCCCGGCTCGTGCAGCCCCGAGCGGGCGTCAGCGGCGCAGTCTGCGCCTGCGCGCGCGCCTGCGCACCCGCGCCCGGGGAAACCGCAGGGGGGTGAAGAAGGGGCCGGTCTTCGAGCGACAGCGACGCAAGATGGCAGCCACCACGGGCTCAGGTAAGCGGGGGTCGCCGGGCCGGGCGGGCCGAGGCGGCGCGGGCTGGGCGGGAGCCGGGGGCCCGGCGGAGGTCCCTATCGCGAGGCGGGCGCCTAGGCGTCGCTCTGGTCGCTGGGCTCGGCGGTGGCGACCGCGCGGCGGGGCCGGGGAGGAGGAGCAGGCGGCGGCCGGAAGCCCGGGCGGGGACCGCAGGGGAAGACCCGGCCGGATCCCGATCGGTGCTGCGGGGACCCGACGCGAGGCCCTTTCAAGGGTCCGACTCGAGGGCTGGCGGATCCTGGGATGTCTTTTCCGAGAGGGATATCGGAGAAACCTGGGGATGGGGGGAAGAAGGAGCCGGGGTCCCGCGGGGCGACTCGAGGATCCCCCCCTCTCCGGGCTCGGGGATGGGTCGGCCGGGGAAGTCTGTGGATTCCACGGGGAGACTTCCGGGGAGGATGAAGGCGGGGGGGATGCCTGCACTGGCCAGGCGAGGGGGAGCAGGCCGGGGCCTGCCCCGACGCCCGCAGACCCCTAGCTGAGGACCCACACGGGTGGTCCCAGTCAGCGTTCAGGACGCACACTGGGAGTGGAGCGGAATGCGGGGGATGGGGGAGAACTGGTGACCTCGGGGGCCTGCGGGGGAGTGTCACCTGAGGAAGCCCCCTGCCGTGGGGAGAGTGGAATGGGGTTCAGTTCTGCAGATGTTTCTGTTAGGAGAGAAAAACCACCCTTTCCTGCGCCAGGCGGATGGAGGAAGTGCCTGCTTTGTGGAGGCGGTCACTCCCTTCTACTCCTATGGATAACTGGGACAGATATGTGGGTTCAGCTCAGGAGCACCCCATTGGCTGGGTGGGAATGGGGAGAGGAGCAGTGAAATGAGAACCCTTAGGTGAACGAGGGGGTGCTCTTGTGGGAGGGGCTTGATGAGTTAAGGGAAGCACCAGGCACTTGGTTACTGGATTCCTTGTTTGTACCACCCAAGGGTGCACCGACCATCCCAAGAGGGTGAGATGTGGAGGGTCTCCCTTACTTGGGCATCAGTGGGGACTCGGGTGATCTGCAGGACGTAAGGTGTGCATTGACTAGGGAGACACCTCAGGGGCTGGAGAGGCAAGAGAGGCAGACTCTTAAGTGCAGGTTTTGTGAGACTGGGTATCCCCCTTGTGGTGAGGAGCTGCCCTCTTGAGAGTACCTGGCCGTGAAAGGGATGGGGATAGGCTACCAGCCTGGGTACTGGGGTCCTCGGGCTCTTTGAGGCCACAGCAGCAGCCCTTAGGAGTGGTGGATGGTCTAAAAGGGAGAGCATTGGGAGAAGTCACCTTCTCAGGGTGTTGCTTCTCTGGTAGCCTCCTCAAGAGCTTTCCTTGTGTGTTAGGATGGGACGGGGGTGAGCTAAATGGATTGGAAGCAGGGGTCCTGCCTGGGGTCTTCTTGGAACCCGCTAGACCTTGGTTCCAGCTGGCACAGTGCTGAGTCAGCTCATTTACAAGTCACTGCCATGGGTGCTCCCAGAAGCCAGAGGCTGAGTCAGGCTGGACTGCCGGGGGAAGCCTCTCCCCAGAGCAGCGTCCCTGCCAGGCCTGGACCAGAGATCACAGTGCCTGCGACAGCCAAGGTTAGGGTGGTACCGCCATTCAGCCCTGTTCAGTCAACAGAGCTCTGCTCCCCACAACTTCATCTAACAGCTACTTACTTCTTGCTTCTTGAGGGCTACTGTCTAGTGAAATACAAAAGCACTAAACAGTGTTGGGGAGATGGCTCAGCCATTAAGCCACTTGCCTGTAAAGCCTAAGGACCCAAGTTTGATTCCCCATTACCTACATAAAGCCAGATGTGCAAGGTAGCACATGCATCTGGAGTTTGTTTGCAATGCATAGAGGCCCTAGTGTGCCCATTCTCTTTCACTCCCTGCTTGGTTTGGTGGCGCATACTGCACTTAGGAGGTTGAGGTAGGAAGATCACATGGAGTTGGAGACCAGCCTGAGACTGCATTGTTAATTCTAGGTCAGCCTAGGCTGGAGTGAGACAGTACCTTGAAAAACCAAAAAATAAAAATTAAATTAAGTTAAAAAAAATCATTAAGCAAACTGGATGTGGCTCAGGGGTAGAGTGTTTACTTAGCATGCCTGGGACTGGAGAGGTGGCTTAGTGGTTAAGGCACTTGCCTGCAAGGCTAAGGACCCAGGTTTGATTCTCCAGGTCCCATGTTAGCCAGATGCACAAGGTGGAACATGTGTCTGGAGTTCATTTGCAGTGGCTAGAGGCCCTGGTGGTCCCATTCTCTCTCCCTCTTTCTTTCTCTCTATCTCAAATAAATAAATACCTAGTATGCCTAAGGCCCTGAGTTTGCCTCCAGACTTGCTGAAACAAATACACAAGATTGAATTTGGATTTCATGGGTCAGACTTTGAGGTGCCCTAAAATGGGCTTCCTACAACTTTTGACCATTATGTCCAGTATGGATAGCAAGGTAGGTATATGAGATCTGTCCTTGAGTTTCACTTTAGACATATAGAGGCCATTATGGGTGTAAATTATTAAGATGATTTCAGAAAGCAGCAAGTCCTGTGAAGTAATTGTATGATGTGGTAGTGCCTGGAGAGCTGGTCAGAGAAGCTTCTCTGGAGAGGTGACATTTGAACCAAGACAGATGATGGGGAAGAGCCAGCTCGGCAGCATGTCACAGTGCAAGTTGGGGAGGACTGTCAGTGCAAAGGCCCTGTGGTGGGGTCAGGCTTGGCATGTTAAAAGAACAAACTAGCCAAACGTGGTGGTGCATGCCTTTAATCTCAGCACTCGGGAGGTAGAGGTAGGAGGATTGCTGTGAGTTCAAGGCCACCCTGAGACTACAGGTCAGCCAGGGCTACAATGAGACCCTACCTCAAAAAAACAAAAATAGCAAACTAAAGGCCTTAGTCCATGTGGGAGACTTGTTAAACTAGTGTCTGGTAAATATGTGATGAATGAGTGGATCAATCAGTCAGTGCTTTGGAAAGGACAACTGACCTGCACCGGCAGGCTGTGAGAGGCATGCGGAGTGCTGAGAACAGACTCCTGCTTCCCTGGAGGAGAAGCCCTTCGTGTATCTCGGGGCAGGTCCTGGCGTTAGACTTCGCCTTTTCAGTCATCTGTGCCCAGGTTGCCAGGAAACAGCTGTGCTGTGGCGTGGCGTTCCTGTGAGGCAGGGCCAGCCTTGCTGCTGTGCTGTCAGCTCTAGCCTCTTGTCCTTCCCTCTTTTCTTGCTGCTGTGTGACGTGGGCGCAGATCGCAGAGGGGATTTGTGACGAGCTGAACACAGCTCAGAATGCCCACGTGGTAGCAGGTGACTTCCTCCACTTTGTCCAGGACATGCAGGACAGCAGACGGCAGCCTTTGGCTGCCAGGTCCTTCCTGTCACCAAACAGCAGCTACCTTACGCCAGAGGGCCAACCCTGGCCAAGTCCCACTGTAAATTTGTATACATGGGTGTGGCCTAGGGCACACATCCAGAATGTCACCTTATGGGCGATAGAGATTACAGTCTCCCTTCCATTCGAGGGTGTTCCTTGGAAAGCTGGACATGGGTGATGAGGAGCAGAGTCCTGGAGCTGCCTCAGCGTGCGTTACAGGCGTGCGCCACCACGCCCTGCCACGCGATCCTGCTGCTTGTGAGGGATGTCATTGCCCCTTCTTCATGTTCTTACCGGGCTGGGGAGCAACTCAGTGGATCAGTTCTTGCTCATAGACTCTGCCTCCAGCATCGAAACAACACAGACAAAACCTCCCTCCCTTCCCTCGTGTGTGTGTGTGTGTGTGTGTGTGTGTGTGTGTGTGTGTGAGTATGTCTGTCTGTCTGTCTGTCCCTTTCCCTCTCTGGCCCCTGAGTTGTGACACTACTGTAGTTTGATTGCAGTGGAATGCTAGGTTTCCTCTGCTTAATCCCAGGAAGCCACATGGCCCTGCAGAGCAGCACGTGTGAGGATGAAGAAGTTTCATACTCTGGCCTTCACCTTACAGCTGGCGCTCCAAAGTGTCCCAGTGCTGTGCCTCACTTCTCCTTCCATCTTGCCCAGCTCCTGACCACCCAGCGAGCTAGCTAACCAGGGTGCCTTGGGCCCCATCTAACCCCTGAGGGACGGGCCGCCTTCCGGAGGAGATGGTCAGACTAGAGTCCTGTAGGGTAGCTCCAGTGCTGCCCTCCCTATAGCTTCTCTGCCCGAGGAAGGAAGTAGAACAACCTGGGCCTGGCATATGTTCTTCCAGAGCTGTAGAGGGGTTCATCTCAGCAAGGCGAAGGGCTCTGCTTTCCTTTTTCAGGGGCCCTTTTGAGCCGCTATTGCTGCCTTCTCAGTAATGTACTGTTACTACAGCTGGTGAAGTCTGCAGGGCTTACCCCTGACTTTTTTTCCCTTTGGAGATTTGCTGGCCTCCAGCTCATTGCAGTCCTCCTGCCTCAGCCTCTACAGTCTAGGATTACAGGTGTGCACCACCACCACACCCAGCTCTGAGGCTGCATTAATTTGCCCTTGAGTGGCTTCTGGTGTTGAGCACCCCATCTCTTATCTCACTGGATCTGTGAGGAAACTGAGGCTGGACCCTGTGGCTCTGGGATGAAGGACCAAGTGCCCTATGTCATTTTCTGCAGCCCCGCTTCCTGTTCTCCCAGCTGGGCACCCATCACAGGCTCCAGCCATGTGCCTTTCTGGAGGCGGGGTGGGTGGTGATGACCATAGGTGGGCATTTCTTTACCTTCACATCCGTCCTGTCCCATGTCCAGCAGGTATGACCCCCCCCAACAAGGGCCAGGCCCTCTCTTCCTCTCTGCCTTCGCCTTGTAGTCTAACCTGAACAGAACCATCTGTGTCTTGCCTGGAAGCCCAGCAAAGCCTCTTCATCTCACTATTTTCTGGTCCAAGACTGCCCCACTCCGCCCTGAGGGTGAAGTCACGCTCCTGCGGCAGGTGTCACTGTCTTCCTGAAGACTGCTTGTTCCCTCCCAGAGCTTGCCCAGGAGAGGCGGGATGCTGCCCTGCCTCCTAGCGCAGTTCCTGACATCCCAGCAGATGGATCTTGGGGTCAGCTCATCCAGGTTCTCACTTTGATGTCACCAAATCTGTAAGTTGTACTGTGGAAAAGCAATGCATCTAACCGGATGCAGGTGGACTCCCAGAGAGACGTCTTCTCCCTGTAAGGTGATGTCAGAGTGCTGTGCCCAAGCTCACTGTCCCTGGCTCCCTGCGCACTTCATGAGGCCTCGTTCTCGGTCTCTGTGCCATCAGGGAAAATCTGATTGTTGGCCTTTGAGCTCCAGGGCTTGTGTCCTGTTCCACTGGACTTTGGAATGACAGGTTGCTCTGGATTCTTCCTAGGAGCATCTGAGTGACCTGGCGGACTTGTCACACTACGAGGACCACCCTCTGGAGGAATGACAGTGTGGTTGGTTGTCACTAGGCAGCCAGATTGGCTGGTTGCCCAGGAACAAAAGACATTTGCCTCAGTGACACCCCAGGGATCCTCCCCGGCTGCTTGCTCTCTGAAGAGTAAGTGGTGCCACATTCCTAACTCAGCCACTGGCTTCCCCGAGTGGGCACCCACTCCAAAGGGTCTGCCATTACATACCAGGCCCACCTGCTGGGTGAGAGTCTGTTGTACACTGGACCTGAGCTGCTGGAGCCTCTCTGCTTTACAGCTGCTAGATCCCCAGACACGTGGACGGATGGATTGGTTTATTTTATTTTATTTTATTTCATTTCATTTTATTTTATTTTTATTTTCGAGACAAGGTTGCCCAGACTAGCCTAGAACTCCTGTCAATTCTCCTCAGTCTCCCTCATGAGCCACCATGCCTCGCTCCAAAATGATGTTTTGTTTTCTTTTCTTGTTCTCTTGAGGCAGTGACTCATGTAGCTCAGGCAGATCTTCAACTAACTAGTGCCTGTGGATGAACTTGAACTCTTGATCTGCTGACAGGTGTGTGCCATGCCATGCTCAGCTCCAAAATATACTTTTTGGCCGGGGGTGGGCAGGATTTTGAGGTAATGACTTGCTCTAGCCCAGGCTGAGCTGAAATTCACTATGTAGTCTCTGGGTGACCTCCAATTCACAGTGATCCTCCTGCCTCTGCCTCCCAAGCGCTAGGATTAAAGATGTGTGCCACCATGCCCAGCTTCCAAAAGATACTTTAAATGAGTTTGAAACCCTCGGGTGTTTTAGGGGGTTGGTTGGTTCCTTGTTTTTTGGGGGATAATGTCTTGCTGTTCAGCTGAGGCTGGCCTCGAACTTACAACAGTCCTCTTGCCTCAGCCTCTTGAGAGCTGGGGTGGCAGGTAGACACCACCACATTTGATTCTCACAATCCCTTGTCCTTAAACACTGTAATTTCTTTGCATCTGGCTTTACATGGGTACTGGGGAACTGAACTGGGAGTCCTCAGGCTTTGCACGCAAGAGTCTTTATCTGCTGAGCCTTCTGTCCAGCCCAGACACTTTAATTTTTGCTGTGTTTAAGCTTGCTGCAATGTCCTCCTCTGACATCGTGTAAAGCACCGTCTATCAATATTCATACGTTTTCAACCTGCTTGTCGTGGTTTTTCTTTGTAACATCCTGCGGCTGCTGACTTGTGAGTTTTATATTTAGCCAAGAGAGTGCCTGCGTGGCTTCTAAAGTGGACGCAAATCCAGGAAGATCCTCTGGGAAGATCTGAAGTAACAGGAACAAATTTCTTTGAAAAGTCTTAGATTACTGTTATTTATTTATTTATTTATTTTTGTTTTTCCAAGATAGGGTCTTATTCTAGCTCAGACTGACCTGGAATTTACTATGTAGTCTCAGGCTGGCCTCAAACTCACAGCGATCCTCCTCCTATCTCTGCTTCCCAAGTACTGGGATTACAGGAGTGCGCCACCATGCCCAGTCTTCTCTCTCTCTCTCTCTCTCTCTCTTTTACGTTTTCACAATTTTTTTTTTTTTCTGAGGTAGGGTCTCATTCTAGACGAGGCTGACCTGGAATTCACTATGTAGTCTCATGGTGGCCTCAAATTAACTTTTCCTAAGTGCTGGGATTAAAGGCGTGCGCCACTACACCCAGTTTACTGTGGCATTTTAACACCTTGGTGGAGTTATCTTAGCATGTCCTGGTTAGTGTGATTCCTTAGACTTTGTTATTCAATGCTGATTTCCAGCTGCATTTCAGGTGCCAGTCATGAGAACCTAGCAGTCTCTTGTTTGTTTTTTGAGGTAAGGTCTCAGACCTGGCTGACCTGGGATTCACTATGTAATCTCAGGGTGGCCTTGAACTCAGGGCTATCCTCCTACCTCTGCCTCCTAAGTGCTGGGATTAAAGGCGTACGCCACCACGCCCTGCTCATAGCAGGCACTTATGATGCATGCTGACTCTATTGTTAGTGTGCCATGGGATCAGTCAGTTAGAGCACCCTTGATCTTTCTGACCACTTATGCTTCTGCTCTTGTCCAAATGGGGATGTCACTTTCTGGGGTTCTTTTCTTTTTAGATTTTTATTATTATTTATTTGAGAGAGAGACAGAGAATAGATGTGCCAGAGCTTCTAGCCACTGCAGATGAACTCCAGACGCATGCACCACCTTGTGCATGTGGCTTTATGTGGGTACCGGGGACTTGAACCCAAGTCTCTTTTTCAGTTTTTCAAGGTAGGGTCTCACACTGGTCCAGGCTGACCTGGATTTAACAATGTAGTCTCAGGGTGTCCTCTAACTCACGGTGATCCTCCTAGGCCATCAGGCTTTGCAAGCAAGCATCTTTTAATCACTGAGCCATCTCTCCAGCCCCTTTTTCTTTTCTTTTCTTCCTCCTTCCTTCCTTCCTTCCTTCCTTCCTTCCTTCCTTCCTTCCTTTTTCTTTCTCTTTTTTTTGGTTTTTTTTTTTTTTTTTTTTGGTCTTTCGAGGTAGGGTCTCACTCTGGCTCAGGCTGACCTGGAATTCACTATGCAGTCTCAGGATGGCCTTGAACTCTCGGTGATCCTCCTACCTCTGCCTCCCGAGTGCTGGGATTAAAGGCGTGCGCCACCACGCCCGGCTTTTTTTTGGTTTTTTGAGGTAGGGTCTCACTGTAGCTCAGGCTGACGTGGAATTCACTATGAAGTCTCAGGGTGGCCTCGAATTCATGGTGATCCTCCTACCTCTGCCTCCTGAGTGTTGGGATTAAAAACCTGCCCCACCATGCCCAGCTTTTTTTTTTATTTTTTATTTTTATTTTTTTTAATAATTTTTAAAAATTATTTATTTATTTATTTGAGAGCGACAGACACAGAGAGAAAGACAGATAGAGGGAGAGAGAGAATGGGCACGCCAGGGCTTCCAGCCTCTGCAAACGAACTCCAGACGCGTGCGCCCCCTTGTGCATCTGGCTAACGTGGGACGTGGGGAACCGAGCCTCGAACCAGGGTCCTTAGGCTTCACAGGCAAGCGCTTAACCGCTAAGCCATCTCTCCAGCCCTTTTTTTTTTTTTTTAAATGTAGGGTCTCACTCTGGTCCAGGCTGACCTGGATCTTTTTTTTAAAAAAAATTATTTTATTTTATGTATTTGACAGAGAAAGAGGAAGAGAGAGAATGGGCATGCCAGGGTTTCCAACCATTGCAAACGAACTCCAGACACATGCGCCCCCTTGTGCATATGGCTAATGTGGGTCCTGGGGAATTGACTAGGTCCTTTGGCTTTGCAGATGAACGCCTTAACTGCTAAGCCATCTCCAACCCTTTTTTATTTATTTATGAGAGAGCGAATGTGTGCATCAGGGCCTCTAGCCATTGCAAATGAACTCCACATGCTTGTGCCACTGTATGTATGCATCTGACTTGTGTGGGTTCTAGGGAATCAAACCTGGGCCATTAGGCTTTGCAAGCAAGTGCCTTAACTACTAAGCCATCTCTCCAGCCTTTTTTTCTATTTTGAGGCATCATCTCACTCTAATCTAGGCCAATCTAGAACTCACTCTGTAGCCCAGGCTAGCCTCAAACTACTGATGAGCCTATTTCAACCTCTTCAGTAATTTCTTATTTTTAATTTTTTTTAATTTGAGAGAGAAAGAGAAAGAGGCGGAGAGAGGGGGAAAGAGAATGGGTGCACCAGGGCCTTCAGCCACTGCAAATGAATTCCAGACACGTATACCCCTTGTACTCATGTGTGACATTACATTCTTGAGTCACTGTGTGTTTGGCTTACATGGAAACTGGAGATTCAAACATGAGTTCTTAGGCTTCACAGGCAAGTGCTTTAACTGCTAAACAATCTCTACAGCCCCTCTTCAATAATTTCTTACTGAAATGTACAACCATAGCTGGCAAATTTGAGGAGATTTGTTTCTGATTTTTTATTTTGATTGTTTGTTATTTTTGAGACAAAGTCTCACTCTCTAGCTCAGGCCAAGAACTCTCTGCTGGGCTGGGGAGTTAGCTCAGTGGCCAGCTCAGTGCCACTTAAGCCTGAAGATTGGGTAAGGCCTGAGACCACCCCAAGTTTGACTTCAAAACCCATGTAGAAAACAGCATGAGCTGGGTGTGGTGGTGCATGCCTTTAATCCCAGCATTTGGGAGGCAGAGGTAGGAGGATCACTATGAGTTCAAGGCCATCTTGAGACTACACAGGGAATTCCAGGTCAGCCTGGCCTAGAGCAAGACCGTACCTCAAAAAAACTAAAAAAGAAAAAAAAAGAGAGAGAGAGGAAAAAAAAAAATGTCTATGGCCAGGCACTTCTCTAATTTTAGTTCACAGAGGGCTGAAACAAGAGAATCTCTAAGGCTTATTGACCAAAAATGACAACTCCAGATTGAAGACACGACCCCATCTCAGAAAAGAAAAGAAACCTGTGGGCGAACAATAGAGAAGGGCACTTGATGGCCTGGAAGATACTTAGCAGTTAAGGCACTTGCTGGCAAAGCCAAAGGACCAAGATTTGATTCTCCAGTACCCAGGTAAACCGAGATGTACAAGATGGTACATGCATCTAGAGTTTGTTTGGAGTGGCTAGAGGCCCTGGCACACCCATATTCATTTTTTCTTTGTCTCTTTCTCTCTCAAATAAATAAAATATTTTTTAATGCTGAAAAGGACACCTGATATTTACTTCTGGACTGCACACATGTACCCACAATAAAAGAAAGAAAAACCCTCAGTATGTAGACCAGCTAGGCTGGTACGTGCAGTGATCTTCCTGTCTCTGCCTCTGCCTCCTGAGTCCTGGTGTTCCAGACTTGAGTCACTGTGCCCAGCTTAGATTTCATGACTGACCTCACCCTCCATTTGTGAGAGACTGCAGCTCCAGCCTCCATGGTGTCCGCACTGAAGTCCAGGAGTTAAAGTGCTCCTTGCACTGTAGAATGTTGATGCATCAGCTTCTTGTGCAGCTTATAAAACTTCACTGTGAACAGCCCACAATCCTACACTTTAAGAAACGGTTTGTGTGGTGTGGAAATGCACACCTTTAGCCCCAGTACTGGGAAGGCAGAGGTAGGAGGATCGCTGGGAGTTCAAGGCCACCCTGAGATTATGTACTGAATTCTAGGTAAGCCTGGGCTAGAGTGAGACCCTCCCTCAAAAAAAAAAAAAAAAAAAATTAAAACAAGAGAAGCAAAATTTATTTTATGTGTATTTGGCTTTAATGGATTCTCAGGAATTGCCATAATCTGGAAGTCAGGCTTTGCAAGCAAATGTCTTTAACCCACTGAGCCATCTTCCCAGCTCTGAAGTTCATTTCATATGGAAGATCTTTGCACTTGTTCAAGCACGAGGATCTGAGTTCAGATCCCTAGGACCCTGGTTACTAGTTGCACCTGATACCTGACAAGCTGCAGTTCAAGCAAACACACATGGCGGCAGGGAGACAAGGGAGTCTGGCTGGTCACATGACGTTCGGTCAGGAAGCAGAGGGTGAGCAGGGAGTGGGGCCGCGTTCTGAAAGCTCAAGGCCTGCCTCCAGTGATGACCTTCCTCCAGCAAGGTTCCATCTCCACAAACTTCCCAAACAGCACCGCCTGCAGGACCAAGTGTGCAAGCCCGGGATCCTGTGGGGCACATTTCCACATAGCCAAGCACAGTAGCAAGCAGCGCTCCTCATCCCAGCATCCTGACGCTAGGTGCCAGACAGAGGCAGGAAAATCTGGGAACTCACTGGCCAGCGAGCAAGAGACCCTGCCTCAAAGAAGATAGAAGGTGAGCAGCCACTCCTGAGCTTGTCCTCTGGCCTCCACACACACACGGGCACACACATGCCCAATGTCATGAACACCCACAAAAGGTTTTTTGTTTGTTTGTTTTTCGAGGTAGGATCTCACTCTACCCCAGACTGACCTGGAATTCACTGTGTAGTCTCAGGGTGGCCTTGAACTCATGGTGATCCTCCTATCTCTGCCTCCTGAGTGCTGGGATTAAAGGATGTGTGCCAACACACCCAACCAAGATTTCTTTTTCTTTCTTTCTTTCTTTTTTTTTTTTTTCTGAGGTCGGGTCTCGCTCTGGCTCATCTGATCTGGAATAATTCACCATGTAGTCTCAGGGTGGCCTCGAACTCAGGACGATCCTCCTACCTCTGTCTTGCAAGTGCTAGGTTTAAAGATGTGTGCCACTACTCCCGGCTAAGGTTTCTTTTCTTTTTTTTAAATTTTTTTGAGAGAAGTAAATATTTATTTGAGAGAGGAAGAGAAAGCACACATGCGCCAGGGCCTCTAGTCATTGCAAAATGAACTTCAGATGCTTGAGTCACCTTGTGCATCTGGCTTTATGTGGGTACTGGGGAACTGAATCTGGGTTGCAGGCAGATGCCTTAACCACTAAGCCATCTCTCCAGACCAAGATTTATTTTATTTATTTATTTTGTATTTGAAGTAGAGTCTTACTGTAGTCTAGGCTGACCAGGAATTTACTGTGTATTCTTAGGGTGGCCTCGAACACACAGCAATCCTCCTACCTTGGCCTCCCGAGTGCTGGGATTAAAGGCATGCGCTACCACGCCCAGCTTTTAATTATATTTTTAAAAAAAACCTAGCTGGGCGTGGTGGCGCACGCCTTTAGTCCCAGCACTTGGGAGGCAGAAGTAGGAGGATCTCCATGAGTTTGAGGCTGCCCTGAGACTGCATAGTGAATTCCAGGTCAGCCTGAGAGCTAGAGACCCTACCTCAAAAACCCAAATAAACAAACAAACAAACAAACAAACCAACCAACCCTGGGCTGGAGAGATTGCTTAGCAGTTAAGGTGCTTGCCTTTGAAGCCTAAGGACCCAGGTTTGATTTCCCAGTATCCACATTAAGCCAGTTGCACAATGTGGTGCATGCATCTGGAGTTAATTTGCAGTGGTTGGAGGTCCTGGTACATCCATTCTCTGTCTGCCCCCCCCCTCAAATATGTAAGTAAATAAAATAAAAATCTAGCTGCCTCTGGTGGTGCCACTGCACCCGGCCTCAGAGCAGTAATTAAAAAAATCCTTCAGTGTCTCAGTTACAACGTGTCAGCGTCCCTATTGTCCCCATAGGCCACTGGAGCTTATGGCGTGTCAGGAAGGTGCTGCTGGGTGGCCCGGGAAGCACTCCGTCAGCACCATATTCGCTCCACAGCACGGGAGTGGGGGTGGGAGCAGGGAGAGATTGAGTTTCCAGTTTGCCTCAATGGAAATGCGAAGAAAAGGTATTGCTCAGGTCTGGCAGCACGTCAAGGTGTTTGGGGGAGAGGGCCTGTAGTGTGCTTGTCTTCAGGTAAGGTTTCTGGAGCATCACACTGGGGTGTAATGATCTTTACAGAACTAGACTCCCAAGCCAGGCGTGTTAACACATGCCTGTAATTCGAATACTTGGGAGGTAGAGGCAAGCTAGTTCCTTGTAATAGCGCTATGAATGTTTCCCGCTTGTATTTTCAGAAATCAGAGTTGGAATTTTGGGATACTAAGGATTATTCATTCTGAAGCAATACCCCTGGTTAACTTCCCCCATTCGTCCATCTGTCAGTCTTTCCATGTGGGGAACATTTGAGCATCTGCTGGAGAAGGCATTGAGCAGAGCAGCTGCAGCTCAGCCCTCACGGAATCTGTTCACGTGGGGGGAGATGCTCACCAGGGCCAGGGAGATGCGTGTTTGTGGGTCCGGTGGGCTGCTGTGTGTTTTCAGGAGCAGAGCCAGTGGCCAGGGTGGGGGGACAAGGTGGATTGGAAAGAGGATCTTTTTAAAAAATATTTATTTTTATTTATTTATTTATGTGACAGAGAGGGGGGAGAGAATGGGCGCACCAGGGCCTCTAGCCACTGCAGACGAACTCCAGATATGTGTACCCCCTTGTATATCTGGCTAACGTGGTTCCTAGGGAATCAGACCTGGGTCCTTTCCCTCCAGCCTACGGAAAGAGGATCTTGTCAATCCTTTCTGTACTGGGACAATGCCAGGGAGAGGCCTCAGCCAGCCAAAGGCAGAAGGAAAGGTAGCCTCTTTTTTTTTTTTTTTTTCCCCTCCTCCTCAAGGTAGGGTGTCACTCTAGTCCAGGCTGATCTGGAATTCACTATGTAGTCTCAGGGTGGCCTCGAACTGAGATTAATGGCTTGTGCCACCACACCTGGCTGAAAGGTAGCCTCTTGAAGCTGTCACAGCTCTGTGTGGGAGTGAAATAAGAGGGCTCTGGAGCAGACTGGAGCTTGGGTTTGTTGTGGCTGCAGTGGGAGGTCATTGGTGGTCTTGAGTAGGGGAGGAATGGCACCCTGTTTCCTTTAGAGGATTGTCGTGGAGACTAGGTAAGAATAACCAGGTGGAGCAAGAGCTTAGAGGCAAAGCTGGCAAGGGCCACAGCGACCACGCGGTCCAGGGAAGTGGTGGAAACAGTCAGTCAAGGAAGAGGGCTGGGTGGGGTGGAAGGGAAAGATGTCTTGTGTCTCAGATTTGGGGCCAGGAGACATGTTTTACGCACTTGCAAAGACTATTGTGGAAGTGTCCTGGTCTTAGAGAACAGTGGTGTCTAGGAGGCCAGGAGTCAGGTTCATTGAAGACCAGCTGCTTAATTGGAGCATGTGTGGGGCAGAGTCACGAGGCAGTGAGCCTTGAGACCTGGCTAGGGCAGGCCAGAGTTGAAGGAGGGGGCCAAGAGCCCTGTTGAGTGACTGAGCCTGCGTGGAATGAGACAGGTGTGCAGCCCTCGTGGGTTTGTCACATCTGGGGAACAAAGCTGGGGAGGCATCACTCAGGTGAGGGGCTGCTCTGCTTTGGTTGTCAGTGGGTCACGCCGTGGGTGGGGGGTAGGCTTGGCCCAGGCATCCGCACCATCTGTAGACCCGAGTGTTGTAACCTTTGCTGTGCAGGGCTTCAAGGTGATGCCTCCAGGATCCCAGCTGCATGGCTAAAGCGCTGGGATGAGGGTCTGTCTAGTTCACTGGTAGAGTCCATGCCTTGTGTGTGAGGTCCTGGGTTCAGTTTTCAATAGCACGTGTGCACACACAGCACACTCTCAGGCGCACATGCACGTATACATACACACACAAACACAGATGTGAAGTCAGTAGTGATCCCAGCTCCCTGCTCTCAATCCTCTGCAGAAAGATAGGATTCTCACCAGTGTATCTGTGGAGATAGCATATGTTACTCTGACCTTGGCCTTTAAAGAGAGTGCCAGGCCGGATCTGTGTACATGTGGTGGTCCACGGCATTGCTGTGAGTGCACAGGCAAGCACAGCCTCTCCCTGCAGTACATTGTGGTTCACGAGCATCTAGTCTCCATATGTAACCCAAACAGTCCTCAAGTTCATGGCTGTCTTCCTGCTTTCCGCTCCTGACTACTATGATTCCAGGGGTGCACCACCACATCTGGCTTTTTTCTGTTTTGGTATTGGAGATGAAAACCAGGGTCCACTAAGCTGCTTCACAGCCCTCTTTTACTTATCACACCGAGCTTTATTTTTCAAAAAATCTTTATCTGAGATCTGGTGTGTACAGTCCAGGTGTGTGTGTGTGTGTAAATCCAGGAGCAGCCGCCTCACCCCGGTGTGCATGCTGACGGGCACTGTCATAAACCCAACAGTTCCTGTGTTTTGTCTCTGCTCAGCTCTAAGTACGTGCTTTTGCTTTATGTCCCGAGATGTTGGCAGAGGTGTCCCCGAGTTGGTCCCCTGGCCTTCCCATCTACCCTGAGCTTTCCTCTGGTTCTGCTCAGAGCCACATGCAGCTCATCCTAAGGGACAGGCCAGTGGTTTAGAAGCTGCCCAGCCCCTTATCTCTGTGGGATAGCAGAGCTATGTGACCCAGCCCCTCGGTGTTAGGAAGCACTGGTCTCCTTCAGGCCAAGGTCTGTTTTCTTACTGTCCCATCATTGAGCTTGGTGTGTGAGATTGCTGTACCACGCCACGGCTTTGCTTCCAGCAGGAATGCCCGGGTACTTTTCAGGCTGCACACATGTTGTCGCCACACTGAAAGAAGGGCTGTATAAATTTTCTGTTACTGTTGCAGTTTTCTGGTGGCCTTTTGTTTTTGTTTTTCCAGGTAGGGTCTGGCTCTAGCTCAGGCTGACCTGGAATTCATTGTGTAGTTTTAGGGCCTTGAACTCATGGTGATCCTCCTGCCTCTGCTTCCCAAGTGCTGGTATTAAAGACATGCACCACTGTGCCTGGTTCTGTTCCTGATTTTGTTTGTTGTTGTTTTATTGGTTTTTGAGGTAGGGTCTCACTCTAGCCCAGGCTGACCTGGAATTAGGATGGCCTTGAACTTACATTGATCCTCCTACCTCTGCCTCCTGAGTGCTGGGTTTAAAAGCATGTGCCACCACACCTGGCATGTTTTTTTTTTTTTAATCTTTTCACTTTTTCTTTAAAGGATTTTATTTTTTATTTTATTTTATTTTGTTTTTTTTTCGAGGTAGGGTCTCACTCACTCTAGCCCAGGCTGACCTGGAATTCACTATGGAGTCTCAGGGTGGCCTCAAACTTACAGTGATTCTCCTACCTCTGTCTCCTGAGTGCTGGGATTAAAGGCGTGCGCAACCACGCCTGGCAAAGATTTTTTTTTTTTTTTTTTTTTTTTTTTTTTTTTTTTTTTTTTTTTTTTTGAGAGCGACAGACACAGAGAGAAAGACAGATAGAGGGAGAGGAGAGAATGGGCGCGCCAGGGCTTCCAGCCTCTGCAAACGAACTCCAGACGCGTGCGCCCCCTTGTGCATCTGGCTAACGTGGGACCTGGGGAACCGAGCCTCGAACCGGGGTCCTTAGGCTTCACTGGCAAGCGCTTAACCGCTAAGCCATCTCTCCAGCCCAAAGATTTTATTTTTTAAAGATTTATTTATTTATTAGAGACAGAGAGGGGTGGGGGGGAGAGAGTGTGAAAATGGGCGTGCCAGGGCCTCTTCCTACTGCAAATGAACTACAGATGCATGTGCCACCTTGTGCATCTGGCTTACTTGGGACCTGAAGAAGCAAGCCTGGATCCTTAGGCTTTGCAGGCATGTGTCTTAACCGCTAAGACATCTCTCCAGCCCTGGTTCCTGATCTCTGTTAGCCATTACTAGTCCCCACAAGTTCCCTTTAATTGATTTCAATTTTGTAACTTAGAAATGTTGGATTAAAGTCACACTTGAGCCAGGCCTGGTGGGACAGGCCCCTGGGGTCCATCCTAGCACTGGGGAAGAAAGGAACAGTGTATGGCAGGAGGTTTCCATTTTGTGACATAAATTCTTCAAAATTTAGCTAGTAAACTGGATCCGGTGGCGTAGACCTGTAATCCTAGCTACTCAGGAGGCTGAGGCAGGAGGATCGTAAGTTCAAGGCCTACTGGAACAACCTAGTGAGGCCCTGTCTGAAAAGGAGAAGAGGGCTGGGGTGCAGCTCAGGGCCAGGCTCTGGGCTCCATCCCCAGAGGCAGAAGAAAAGTTCGCTCGGCCAGGTTTGCCGAGAACTTAACTGCCCAGCGCTGGTGTGTAACAGAGTATTAGAACCACTGTTCTAAACGCTTCACACAAGACAGTAGTACATGACTGAGAGCCAGTGTCATAGACCTAAAGTTCCCAAAGAGCTAAGGGAGCCTGGAGTCTTCTAGAAGGAGTGGGAAGTGGTCAGGCCCTAAAGGGGAGCCTTGGCTAGAATGCAGTTGGCTTGGTTCCCAAGGTTTGCTTTCCCTGTTTGGTGAGGTGGGAGATAGCGGGGAGGGGGGTCATAGTAAACCCTACATAGTCCAGCTTCCAGAGGCTGAGGCAAGAAGGAAAAGCCTTCTCCAGAGCTAGGAAGGGAAGGAGGGGTCACCACAACCTTCCCACCCCAAGAGTTAACCTTTCCCTGTCTTCAGCCGTCTCCTACCATCTGTGTCATCTGCCAGGGCCGCAGGACAGAGTCCCCAGACCAGGTGGCCTCTTGCTGTGTCCTTCTGGCCTTTGTTTGGTGCACATTATCATAACTGGTGTCTTTCTGGGTGTCTGATGTCCTCTTTTTTATTTTTTAAAGTTTTTTCAAGGTAGGGTTTCACTCTGGTCTAGGCTGACCTGGAATTCACTATGGAGTCTCAAGGTAGCCTCGAGCTCACAGTGATCCTCCTGCCTCTGCCTCCTGAGTGCTGGGATTAAAGGCGTGCGCCACCACACCCGGCTTGATGTCCTCTTTAAGGCCTCACTTACCTTGCTCCTCTCTTGCAGGATCTGTAGTTACCTGGGTCCTGGAGGGAACAGCTATCTTACCTAGTTTTGCAGTGCTAGTGACCAAATATATAGGGCCAAAGTATATAGGAGGCCAAAAATATAGGGCCTCTTATATAGAAGGCAGTGGTGTCACTGGGCCACCTCCAGCCCACATATCACTGTCCATGGGTTAAGTCCTTTGGGTTGGGGTAGCCATGTCCTCCTAGCAGTGTGACCAGGGCTCACTGGAGTCTTACTACTGCAGCCTTGAAGTCAGCTAGTAAGCAACCACGGGATTGTTTCTGGGCCAAAGTTGTTAGGATTGTTAAGGCAACTAAACTCTCTCTGAACAAGATGATCATATTGTCTGTCTTGCCTATAGTGTCCACACCTCGTCTAGCTTCTTGCTTGTTGGCGGGGACTTCTCCCATGCAGAGGGGTACTGCTGCTGCCTCTCCTGTGGGTGACAGTGTTTTTCAGAGCAGTAAGTGACATATGTTGTTAGGTTGTTAGATTGTTGTGACTTCCTTTCATGTATGGATGTGCCATTGTGTATTTCTAGTCATCTGGTTCTTTGTTGACATTGATTTTAAAAGGAAACTTGCTGGGTTTGGTGATGCACACCTTTAATCCCGGCACTGGGGAGGCAGAGGTATTAGACTTGAACTCTCAGCTTATTCAAGGTCAGCCTGGGCTGCAGTGAGATCCTGCCTTTAAAAAAAATAAAAGGAAATGGACCATTATTATAAATAGGAGTCAACACAGTAATGCTTTAAAGAAGTTTTGCTTTGTGATGCTGGGGATCAAAGCCAGGGGCTGCCACGTGCCAGACAGTGTTCCCTGCTGAGCCACACCTGCAGGCTGGAAATAAATAGCTTTTTGTTTTGTTGTTTTTGAGGTAGGGTCTCACTCTAGCCCAGGTTGACCTGGATTTCACTATGTACTCTCAGGGTGGCCTTGAACCATGGCAGTCTTCCTACCAAGTGCTGGGATTAAAGACATGCACCACCATGCCCAGGTCTGGAAATAGCTTTTTTTTTTTTTTTTTTTTTTTTTTGAGGTAGGGTCTCACTCAGCCCAGGCTGACCTGGAATTCACTACGTTGTCTCAGGGTGGCCTCGAACTCACGGTGATCCTCCTACCTCTGCCTCCTGAGTGCTGGGATTAAAGGCATGTGTTACCATGCCTGGCTATTTTTTTTAATACCTGATTTTTACTTACTTACTTATTAGAGACAGCAGAGAGAGGGAGAGAGAGAGAGAATGAGCATACCAGGACCTCTAACCACTGCAAATGAACTCCAGACGCATGCACTACCATGTGCATCTGGCTTAAGTGGGACCTGGAGAATTGAACCTGGGTCCTTTGCCTTTGCAGGCAAGCGCCTTAAATGTTAAGCCATCTCTCAAGACCTGGAAATAGCTATTCTTAATAGGTGCCCTACAGTATGTGTAACCCTCCATCACATACCACCAATGTCATCTGTTATCTCAGGATCAGTTCTGTCCATCCAGTTGCTCATACCAAGCCTGCAGGTGCTGGAGTGACCCTCTGTTTCATAGGCATCATAGGCTACCTGACAGCTCATCTGGGACTTCTGAGATCCTGACCTGTGTGTGCCTCACTGCCACCGCCACCGAACCTGTCGCCCGAGCCCGCGCTAACATTGGGGATCTTGGCAGCGGCCCCACTGCTCCTGCCCTGTTCTCTTCTCCCTTTTCAGTGTTCCCCCACAGCAGCCGGGGGTCTCTGTGAGCTGTGACAATGCCTCGGGTCACTCAGAGTTCATGGCCTCTTGTCACTCGAGCTGTCAGAGTCCCTCACATCCTGCTGTGCTGTTCCAAAGTCCCACCTCAGGGCCTGTCTGTGTGCTTTTCCTTTGGCCGCAGCCACCCCTCAACTATGCATTCATCACACCCCTCACCACCTTCAGGATTTGAGCCGAGACCCTGGGTCACAGTAGTGCTTTCCTTGACTCCATTCACAGCAGGGGCATCGCCCTGCCATGCTTCCATTCTGTAGGCCTTGCAGACCTTGCACTGGGCGTGGAGGGGGCGCTCAGTGAGGGCAGGGTCCGTTTTGTTTCTGCTTGTTCCCCAGTGTCCAGGGCAGGGCCTGCCATACAGTGCAGGTCGGGTGTTTATTCCGTTGAGTTAATGCCACCTCCTGGCATATGCTGGGACCTCTCCTGGGTCTGGTCCCTCCAAAACCCTCTGGTCATGATGCTTGCTATATGGCCAGGTAGGAGGACCTGTGTTCATGGCAGAGAGCTTGTGACCTATGCAGGTGCCAGGGAATTGGGGGTGAGGCAGGAGGCACGTGGATGGTAGGAACAAGCCTCCTCCTACCACCCTACTTACCTGCGCCCAGCTGCCTGACACCTTGATCTGCCTCAGGCCAAACCTGGGTGTGAGGCTTAAAGCCATGTGATACCCATGTGTGGCTTCCATGGGCAGCTTACTGGGCTTTGGGACTTGGGAAATAGGCCAGAGAACCAGCTGCTCCTTCTACACTGGGGAGGAGCTGAGGCTCTCATGATGGAAGTCTGGCCAGTTTCGTCTCTGGCGCCCTTGCTGCCTCAGATGTTTGAGAAGTTGGTATCATGATATAGTACAGTCTTCTGTAGTCACCAGAGGGTTATCCCACCCAGTGCACGTACTGGCACCTTCTGAAGGGTGATGGCAGGAGCAGGGTGGGTGAGGTAGCCTTGTCTTCCAGGCACTGTGCCCTCGCTTGGCACTCGGGTTGGCATTCCTCTCACCAGCCCATAAGCCCCAAGGAAGCAACAGCTAGATGGAAACACTGGGTGGAGCGTGTGGAGGGCTGGGGCAGGTGACTTCCCTTCACACTCGGGCCATGGGGTCCTTGCCCCGTGGTTCACCTCTGGTGTGTGGCATGCAGAGGTGTCACAGCTCTCAGAAACTGCATGCTGGCATGGTGTCCCAGACTGTGACCATGAGCCTGATCTAGGCTCACATGTCCCCCTGGAGTGGCTAGTATCTTGAATTTCTCTCCATTTATTTTAGGAGTAAAAGTCCCTCGCAATTTCCGACTGTTGGAAGAACTGGAAGAAGGCCAGAAAGGAGTGGGAGATGGCACAGTTAGCTGGGGTCTAGAAGACGACGAAGACATGACGCTTACCAGATGGACAGGGATGATAATTGGGCCTCCAAGAGTAAGCGTCGGCTGCGGCTGTAACTGTGAATGTCTTAAATCCCCTGTGCCTCCTTTAAACAGTGTAGCGTTCCCACGGAAAAGCCACGGAGAAGTGGTGTGGTTTCTGAAATGGGGCTAGTCTTTTTTTTGACCGGTTTCAGTTTATGTGTTTGAACCTCCTCTGATGCTGTTTAAGCTCTCTCAATGGTAAGCAAAAACTTGCTTAGATTCATAGTGTGACTTGACCTGACAATGTAGACGGAGCCCATTGAGGTCACAGTGCCTGTGGTGTGTTCAGGACAATCAGGTAACCAAGCCGGATGTAGCCAGCAGGCCTGAAGTCATCCTCCAGGAGCAAGTCTCATGGCCGCAGTCCACCTCACGGGTCTGAACGGGTTCTGTGCCTGCCTGTCAGCTCTGTCAGGCCCACAGGTCCTTGCACAGAAGACAGGACAAGGGAGACGGAGAGTGACCTCTGAGAGCGGTGTGGGGTGCGTGTTCCCAGTCTTCCAAATACTAGTCAGCCTTTTTTTCTGGGGCGGGGGGGGGGACTGTTCAGGTAGGGTCTCACTCTAGCTCAGGCTGACGTGGAATTTACTATGGAGTTTGAGGGTGCCCTTGAACTCACAGCGATCCTCCCACCTCTGCCTCCAGAGTGCTGGGATTAAAGGTGTGCGCCACCACGCCTGGCTTCCCATAGTGAATGAAATGTCAATGAGTCCTCACAAGATGAGGAGACACAGGAATGCAGTCACTTGTCCAAAGTCATATAGCTGGGAACCCCCAACCCAGGTCTCTTTGACCCCACCCCCCAAAGCCTGTGCTCCTGCCTTTCCCCTGGGCCACATGGTCACTCTCACGCTGAGAAGTTGAGCTTTTCTTTGTTACCACTGTAGGGCTACTCAGCGTAGTAAGCGGCCCAGACTTGGACACTGGCCACAGGTAGGCAGTGGGAGGCTGGCCTGAATGAAGCAGCGCCAGTCCCCGGTGCTGTGCCTGCCTGAGGAAAGGGTTCCTTCTCCCTTCTGCCCATGGGCGAGGTGCTGCGGCTGCACCGTGGGGGTAGGAGGAAGGCAGAGTGGGGCCTGGTGGGGCCCGGCACCTCCCTAGGCTCACCAGGACTCACACGTGTCAGTGTGCATCTTCAGCGGTCATTGGCGTTCCTGGCGACTGAGCAGCTTTGCCTTTTCATGTTGTCTCTTAAGTCCTTTTTGCAGCCCTCTGAAGTGTGGGCGTGGAAAGGGCTGCAAACACGTAAGCCTGCTCTGCTCACTCCTCTGCTCGCCGCACCGCACTGTCCTTAGCTGTCCAGTGCTGGAGAGCTTTTCTCAGGGGAGGCGTTTCCTTTACTGCCCCTGCACGGTGACTGTGTAGTGGCTGCTTCTCCTTGCCTTGCTTTTCCTAAAAGGTGACTCAGTTTCTTGAGAATGAAGACTGTTCTTCCCTCTCTACTTCCTCCCAGGGTGAGGTAGTTGTTCAAGAGATGTGCCCACCCGGCACTGCTGGAAAGGTAGATCAAAAATAGGCCCACGTGCTGCATTCTGGACACCCCTGTGCCACTGGGTTATAATGGACTTTTTGGGCCGGAGTTGTGGCTTAATGAGAAGAGTGCTTGCCTGGCATGCACAAGGCCCTGGATTCAATCCTCAGCACCGCATGAACCACGTGTGGTGGCACACACCATTAATCCTAACACTTAAGAAGTGGAGGCAGGAGAGTCAGAAGTTCAGGGTCATCCTCAGCCGCAAACAAATTCAAGGGCAGCCTGTCCTACATGACACTGTGTCAAGAAAAGGCTGGGGTGTGGCTCAGTGAATAAATGGAAGGTGAGGACCAACCCCAGAGTTGTCCTCTGAACCCCACGTATGTGCATGCCACACACTGACTCAAGTCACACACACAAGCATACGCATACATCAAGTACATAAAACTTTAAAAACCCTCTAATACAAGATCTGAGTGTGGACCACTCACCTGTAATCCCAGCACTGGGAAGTTCAAGGTCAGCCTGGTTTACACAAGACACTGTCTCTCATAAACGAAAGATGATTGACTTAACCTGAGCTTTATTTTTTATTCCTTTCCGAAGGGGCATAGGGCTTAATTAGCAGTTGCTGGAACACCAAGCATGTTCTGCATGTATATCTGGGGAATATGTGTGTGCGTGCACATGCACATGGCTGTGTAAGTAAGGTTGGTGTTGGGGATCTGGTCTCAGAACCTCATGCATACTAGGTAAGCATGGTTCACATGCCTCTTGAGCTGCACCCCAGATACTTCAAGAGCTGGGAAGATGGTTCAGTGGTTAAAAACACTTCTTGCAAAGCCTGCTGACCTGGATTCAGTTCCCCAGTACCCGTGTAAAGCCAGATGCACTAAGGAATACATGCATCTTGAGTTCATTTGCAGCAGCAAGGGCCTCTGGTATGCCCATACTCACATTCTCTGCTTGCAAATAGGGAGGTAGAAAGGTAGGTGGGTGGATGGGTGGAAGGAAGGGAGGGAGGGAACGAATGTGAAAGAGCGTCTTGAGCCAGGAAAGGTGGCTCATGCTAACCTAGCAACTTGGGAGGCTGAGCAGGAGGATCACTGTAGGTTTCAGGCCAGCCTAGGTTTCATTACAAGACCCTGTCTCTAAAAACAACAACAAAATGACAGGGGTCTTCCCTTGTAGTCCAAGCTGGTCTTGAACTTGGAATCTTCTTGCCTGGTTCCCAGGTGATAGAGTTACAGGTGTGTGTGTCACTGATGCCTGCCTATATGCTTGTTTGGATTGGACCTAGCATCTTGAGTGTGCTAGGCAAGTATTCCACCCTGAGTTACATCCTCAGCTCTGGGGTTGTTTGGTTTTGGTTTTTGGAGTGAGGGTCTCCTTTCTAGTCCAGGCTGACCTAGAATTCACTATGTAGTCTCTGGGTGGCCTCCTACCTCTGCCTCCCAAGTGCTGGGATTAAAGGTGTGCACCATTATCCCCAGCTATCTGCCTTTTTAAAAATAGATAGATAGATAGATAGATTGATTAATTGATTTTATTTACTAATTTGAAAGCAAAGAGAGAGAAATAATGGGTGCACCAGGGCCTCCTACCCTTGCAAACAAACTCCAGACACATGCACCACCTTGTGTATCTGGCTTTATGTAGGTCCTCGTGAATCAAACCAGGCCACCAGGCTTTCAAGCAAGCACCTTTAGTGGCTCAGCCATCTTTCCAGCCCCTCAGCTCTGGTTTTTTGACACAGTCTCACTGTGTAGTGCAGGCTGGCCTCGAGCTCAGAAGTGCCCACTTCATCTACCTCTGGAGTATCTCGATGTGTGTCACCACACTTGGCATAGGCTACACTCTTTCTTCAAGTGTGTGCTCAGATGACTTTTTTATTGTTCAGAGTTGTGCAGTCATGACTCATATCAGAACATTTCATCACCTGGAAGAGAAACTTCAAACCTTCTGGTGATCACTTCCTGGTCCACCTCCTGCCTCCATGCCTGACGGCTGCTGATCTGCTTCCAAGCTTTGGACATTGCCTGTCCCTAAAATCATCTAGTGGGAGTGTCTTCCTTTTTTAAAATTATTTTTTTATTGACAACTTCCATGATTGTAATTCCCCCCACCACCACACACTTTCTCCTTTGAAACTCCACTCCATCATATCCCCTCCCCTTCTCAGTCTCTTTTATTTTGGTGTCATCATCTTTTCCTCCTATTATGATGGTCTTCTGTAGGTAGTGTCAGGCACTGTGAAGTCATGGATATCCAGGCCATTTTGTGTGTGGAGGAGCACGTTGTAAGGAGTCCTATCCTTCATTTGGCTCTTACATTCTTTCTGCCACCTCTTCCATAATGGACCCTGAGCCTTGTAAGATGTGATAGAGCTATTGCAGTGCTGAGCACTCCTCTGTCACTTCTTCTCAGTGCCATGATGCCTTCTGAGTCATCCCAAGATCACTGCCATCTGAAAAGAAAAGGTTCCCTAATCAAAAGTGAGAGTAGCATTAACATATGGGTATGAACATTAAGAGAAGTGTTTACTGGGCAGTTTGATGAACATAGTATATACATTTAGCCAGACAGCAACAGACGTTACACCCCTAGGGCTCATGGCTACCCCTGTTGTAGGTTTTCAGTATCAGGGATGTATTACCTCCCATGGAGCAGGCCTCCAGTCCAATTAGAGGGCAGTTGGTTTCCCCTATAACAGACGTGCCACTATTGTACCCGTTGGCTCATTTGCCCTGGTTGGCCAAATGTAAGGCTTGCAGTGTCCCCTTTTGAGTATCTTCACTGGTGATTTCTCTCTCCCATTGAACTGCATGCAGTGTGGCTTTTTCCAACTTTCTGTCAGCTGGTCTACATGGAGGAGGTTATCAGCTCAGTTCCAGCAGGATTTCTCAGTGGCCTTGCAGCCCAAGTATGTACAGTCTTCAGCAATAGGCTCTTACCATCTGTTCTTGGTGGGAAACCAAGGGCCTTGGCAATGGCCTGTAATGCTTTGGGGACACCAGGGACCTGCCTGGCCGACAACTCACTGGAAGGTATCCCATCCCTGTCACTGAAAATTTTCTAGTAACAATCTATGGCTCCTGAGTGTTCTGTTGTCCAAAAAAGTAGGTTTCCATATTATTTATTTATATCCTCTTGGGGGAGTGGCTTCCTTTGCTTAGTACCTGTCAGTACTCTGTTCTTTATGGCCAAATAATATTCTGATGTTATCATGTTTTGTTCATGTATTAGGTCACAAACGTTTGGGTTGCCAGCACCTTTTGGCTATTGTGAATGTGCTGATAAGAACATATGTGTGGATACAATATTAATTTTTTGCAGTATATTCCTGTATAGTAGTTACCACCTTACTGCTGGGCAGGATACCCGACCAGAAGCAGTTTATGGAAGGAAAGGGTTTCTGCTGTTTGATAAGTTTCACCATGGTGGAAATGAGCAGACAGCCAGCTGGACATCACATCTTGTCACACCAGCTTGGAGGAAGCATCAAGTGTGAGCTTCCTAGGGAACACCCAGTGGGGCTGGACAGTAAACCTCAGGACCTGCCCTCAGTGACACACCTCCTCCAGTAAGACCCTACATCACAAAGGCCCCACAACTTTCCGAGATTGTCACCAGTTGGGGATCAGGTATTCAAACCACCACATGCTGCCTCTGGTCCCCATACTATTGGCCATTATGTGTTTCAGAATGCACTCAGACCAACTATAAAAGTCCCTTGTAGACTTGATCAGTCCCAACAGTGCTAAAAGTCAAAAAGTCTGGCTGAGCATGGTGGCACACACCTTTAATCCCAGCCCTAGGTGAGAGGGTTGCTATGAGTTCAAAGCCAGCTCATCCTAGGCTAGAGCATGACTCTACCTCAGAAAACAACCAAAAAAAAAAAAAAAAAAAAAGGCAAAGTCCTAAGGCTCATCTGAGACTTAAGGCAGTCTTAACTGAGCCCTGTAAATCAGAGTCCAAGTTGGATACTTGAGCACATAACAGCACAGAATAAACTAGGAAAGATTGGACTGATAACACAAGATGGAAAGTTCGTATGGCAGACATAAAATCCTGAAACTTCATGTCTGGTTTCTAGGGCTCATAGTAAAATCCTGTGGGCTCCAGCAGGCCTTGATAACTCTGCCCCTCGGCCATGCTGCTTGCTGCCCAGACATAATCCACCTGAGCCAGCAGCTTTCCTTGGTGGCCACCCCACAGTCCTGGCATCTCCAAACTCCCAGGGTCTCCACTGAAACCCGTGGTTTCACACAGTGGCCTTACAGGTCCTCCCTGCAGGGACCTTGACCCTGCATCACTGTCCAACCTAAGCAGCTCCCAAGATTTGTTCACAGCTTCATGACCCTCCATTCCTGTGCTTGTCATACTTCTAAAAGCAGTACCAGATGGGCACCACTGCCAAATTTGTTCATCCAGGGGGTGTAACTTTGTATAGGAAGAAAGTCCTTCAGCATTCTTTCTTCAGGCCTCCTCCTCTCAAAAGGATCCAACTCCTATCACCTCATTGTAAAGCAGCTGGACCCATCCTCAATGCAGGTAACCTAAGCACTCAGGAGGCAGACGTAGGAGGATCTCTGATTTCGAAGCCACCCTGAGACTACATAGTGTATTCCAGGTTAGCCTGGGTTAGAGTGAGAATCTATCTTGAAAAATCAAAAATTAAAAAATTTTAAAAGCTGATTTAAAAGTGCTTTTACCTTCTGCCTTCTTGTTGTAGACTCGCAGACAAGCCTTTGATCCTGGTGTCTGGCCGTTTCTCAGGCGTTCTTCCAAAGCCCTGGGCTGTTGAGGGGCTGTTCAGCTCCTTCAAGACCATGTCTTGCTGGCTTTGGCTCGTCATGTTCTCATGGACAACAGGTTTTTGTGCACCTGCACACTTGAGCCCAAGTCAGGCTGGTCACCCCAGACTCTGGGGCTGCAGAGCTAATGGAGGTGTGCATCTGCTGCAGGGGTGGGGTTGCACGTGGGCTGCAGCTTGCCATCTTTTGTAACGGATTGGTTGGGCGGGTGGGTCAGTTTGCTGTCATGGTGTGTCACATTCCTGAGCACAAGCAGGAGTCTGGCAGAAGCTCCTGCTTCAGCGAGCTGAGCCAGAGTCCTCAGGAGGCCCGAGCGCCGACCAGAGAAAAGTGTTTGTGTCTTGAGGTGCTTCCTGGCGTGTTTACAGGGTTTGTTGTGATGATTGATCCCTTAGCATTGTCTTCACCTCGTGAGCCAAACGTGAGCCAGGAGCAGTGTTCCTGCAGCCGGCCCCGCGGTGCCACCCGCACTGCCAGTGCTCACGCTGGGGAGGCAGAGGCCGGAGGGGAGAGTTCAAAGCCAGCGAGGGCTGTTTGAGACTTTGACCACAAAAAAGGACGAGGGCCGAGGAGATGGCTCAGCAGCTAAAGGTGCCTGTGCAAAGCCTAACAACCCAGCCCAGTTCCACTTCAAGCCAGACACGCAAGTGGTGTGTGCATCTGGACTTTGTTGCAGCAAGAGGCCCCGGCATGCCCTTTCTTTCTCTCACATACATACATTCATACATGCATACATACATGCATGCATGCGTACATACATACATACATGGAGGATCACTGTGAGTTCGAGGCCACCCTGAGACTACATAGTAAATTCCAGGTCAGCCTGGGCTAGAGCGAGACCCTACCTTGAAAAACAAACCAAAGAAGCATGCACACCTACATACGTGTTAAAAAGTAAGTGAAATACTAGGTCTCTAAACTGGGTGTGGCAGTGCGTGTCTGTCACCCACCACTCAGGAGGTGGAGGCAGGAGGAGCACACTCTTATGTCATGGGGCTGGTGAGAGCTCAGCGGTTTAGAGCACTTGCTGTGCAAGCAGGCGGGCCTGAAAGCACCCATGTAAACAGCTTCACAAGGTACGGTCACACATGCATGTGACCCCAGGCTAGCAGAGTGTAGGCACAGAAAATTGGTGGGACTTGCTGACCAAAAATATGGCTTAAAAGAGGGCCATTTTGCTGGACGTGGTGGCTCACACCTTTAATCCCAACACACTGGGAAAGCAAAGGTAGAAGGATCACTGTGAGTCGAGGCCACCCTGAGACTTCATAGTAAATTCCAGGTCAGCCTGAACTAGAGTGAGACCTTAACCTCAAAAAGCCAAAAATGGGGGCAAGAGAGATGGCTTAGCAGTTAAGCACTTGCCTGTGAAGCCTCAGGACCCCAGTTTGAGGCTCGATTCCCCAGGACTGATGTTAGCCAGATGCACAAGGGGGCGCATACATCTGGAGTTCGTTCACAGTGGCTGGAGGCCCTGACACGCCCATTCTTTGTCTCTCTCTGACTGCCTCTCTCTGTCTGTCGCTCTCAAATAAATAAAATTAAAAAAGCCAAAAATGGGGGCAGAGGTAGTTCCTGCGTTGAGTGAGAGACTATCTCAAGAAAACAGGTGTATACACAAAAAGAGGACACCTGACTTACTATTCTCCTGTGGCCTCCACCAAGCACACACAAGCCGCATGCATACACATCAGTCATACCACACATCCACCAAAAAAAACATAAAGAAGCTCAAAATCATCCTTAGCCACATAGTTTGAGTTCCTTGAGATACATAAGACCCTGTCTTAGAAAAAGTAAAGTAGGGCTGGAGAGATGGCTCAGTGGTTAAGGTGCTTACTGACAAAGCCAGGTTCTATTCCCCAGTACCCACATAAGCCAGATGCACAAGGTGGTGCTTGTTTGCAGTGGCTGGAGGCCACTACATGCTCATTCAATTATTCATTCATTTTTCTCTCTCTCTAAAAAAAAAAAAAGAAAGAAAGAAAGTAAAGTAAACTAGGTGTGGTAGTGTGCACCTTTAACCCCAGCATTCAGGAGGCAGACGTAGGAGGAACTTGGTGAGTTCAAGGCCAGCCTAGGACGGACTATATAGTAAATTCCAGATCAGCCTGGGCTACAGTGAGACCCTACCTTGAAAAAAAAATTTTTTTTTTTAAGTAAAGTTGCCAGGCATGGTGGTGCACAACTTAAATCCTAGTGCTCAGAGGATCACCGTAAGTTCTCAAGGCCACCCTGAGACTACACAGTGAATTCCAGGTGAGCCTGGGCTAGAGCAAGATCCTACCTTGAAAAAAAGAAAAAACAGCAAAAAGCATCTCAGAATTTTCACACAGGTAGACACATACTTTGATGATCTTTTGCCTCATTATGCTCTCATTTCCCTCACCCAACAAAAACCTTTTTTTGTTTTGTTTTGTTATTTCGAGGTAGGGTCTCACTCTAGCCCAGGCTGGCCTGGAATTCACTATGGAGTCTCAGGGTGGCCTCGAACTCACAGCAATCCTCCTACCAAGTGCTGGGATTAAAGGTGTGTGCCACCACGCCTGGCACAAAACCCTTTTTGTTTGTTTGTTTTTGTTTTTTTGAGGTAGGGTCTTGCTCTAGGCCCTGCTGACCTGGAATTCACTATGTAGTCTCAGCTGCCCTCAAACTCATGATGATTCTCATTCCTCAGTTTCACTATTTGAGGTAGCTCAGGCTGGCCTCAAACTTGCAGTCCTCCCACCTCTGTCTCCCAAGTGCTAAGGATCAGGTGTGAAAGACCCAACATAGCTATAAGCTTATATATTCGTTTTTGAGTGGGCGTGGGCGTGCACGCATGCGTGGGCGTGCACTGGAGAGCCAGACCAGGTCAGCAGGCCTGTGGAGTAAGTGCCCTTTAACTGCCAGACACATTTCCCAAGCCTGATTTTACTTTTATTTATTAAATTTTTTAAAAACTTATTTGCAAGCAGAGAGAGATAGAGGAGACAGACAGACCAAGAGAATGGGCATGCCAGGGCCTACAGCCACTGCTAATGAACTCCAGACCCATGCACCACTATGTGTGTCTGGCTTTTACGTGGGTACTAGGGAATCAAAACCGGTTACTAGGCTCTGAGGGCAAGCACCTTAACTGCTGAGCCATTTCTCCAGCCCTATTTTTACTTATTTTATTCTGGTTTTTCAAGGTAGGATCTTGCTCTAGCCCAGGCTGACTGGGAATTCACTATGTTTTCTCAGAGTGGCCTCACTCACAATGATCCTCCTACCGCTGCCTCCCAAATGCTGGGATTAAAGACGTGTGCCACCATGCCCGGCTATTTTTATTTTGTTTTTGAGACCAATGTCTCAGTGTACCTCAGAATGGCCACAAACTGTCAAGTCATCCTGCCTTCAAAGCAATTCCCGTAGAACCTTTCTTCATTCACTCGTTCATTCTTTTATTTTGGGGGGCCACGCTCTTACCCTCTCTACCCCTCACTGGGTGTGGCTGGTCTCAAACACTCAGTGCCACTCCTGCCTGGAAACACGCGTCTGTCTTCCTGGACGCACGCACAAGGCCAGCAGGCGCCTGCGCCCTCGCCCCTCCGTCGGCATGACCCCCTGACGTGTCGTTACCGGCGTTCTTGTAGTGCGCATGTGCGGTGTGTGCTCGCATGCACGCCCTTGCCGAGACTGGCGCGGAATGCTGGGTGTCCCGCTCCCCATCTCTTCCTCCGGGTCTTGTTTTGAGCTGGACAGTCTCTCTTTCACTGGCTGTCCTCGAACTCATGGCAGTCCTCCTGCCTCATCCTCTCAACTGCTAGGATACAGGCTTGTGCTGCCATAGCTGGTGGAGTGTGAGTCTTAAGGGGCCTGTGCTAGGGGCGGTAGGGCGGCCGTGATGTCCATAAATTCCCATGTCAGCCATGCCCTAACTTGCTTTCTACCTTTTTCTGGGGGAATTTTTTTCCCCCTTTGGGGAAGCATCTAAATTGCAACAAAGTTAATTTACTAGAAGTGTGAAGAATAACACTGACTCACTGGCCAAACCAGGATTCTGGTGAGGCCCAGGTGAGGCTGCTTCTCCATGCTGGGCCAGTCCAGTCTTCAGGTGGGGGAACAGGGGGTCTTCTGAGAGGGAAGTAGTAGGGTGGGCCCGAGGTAGGGGGTGCTGGCAGCTGGGGGCAGGGAGGAGAGTGGAGCCCAGGAACGTGGTCAGTCTGGAAGTGGTACTCTTCAGACACGAGGACCCCACTCCGGGGGCTTCAGATACCCCCATGAGCAGAGTGCAGGGGAGTGGCATCAGAGCTTGGGCCAGTTCTGAGGAGGGGGAAGGAGGTGAGAGGTGCTGAGGCTGCTGCTGGGGCTTTGGTGGGCAGTGATGGGCAGCCGCTGGGAGCTTTCTTCTGGCTTCCCGACCCAGGCTGAGATAGAGAAGCTGGGTGTGGTGCAGCCAGGTGATGGAGGGGCTGCCTGACTTCTGCTGCAAGCTGTCTAGTCCTCAGAGTGGACCTTCTACAGCCAAGCTACCAGGCTTCCCAACATATTGAAGCCTCTGGTCCACCAATGACCCACGTGACCCGGGGGAGACTGGGTGGAAAGCGTTTCTCTAGGGACTCACTGACTTACTGAGCATGTCACATGATGTGTAGGCTGCCACAGGATGTGTAGCGGTCTTGGCTGTGGGAGACCGAAGGGTGAGGCCCCTGCTTTGCCTCCAGTGCAAGCTAGGCCACTAGCCCACTGTGGAGGCCACTCAACATTCATTCGGAGGCCGCTTGGGTCTTGCTGAAGTTGCTAGGTGTAGGGTGGGTGCCAGGGAGCAGAAGCCGGTGGGAAGTGGGCAGGTGGAGGTCTGCATTTGAGGGCTGGTTTGGTTTTCTGGGAATGAGAATGTTTTCATAGGCTGTTCTGAGTGACTCACTAACCTCTCTGATCTACAGCTGAGTAGACCTGGGTTTTAGGACTTGAAGAACAACCGCTGAAAGAAGTGGGGGCTAGAGAGATGGCTCAGCAGTTAAGACACTTGCCTGCAAAGCCTAAGGACCTGAGTTTAACTCTCCAGTACCCACATAAAGCCAGATGCACAGAGAGGCACATGCATCTGGAGTTTGAAGCACCTGGGGCCCCTGGTGTGCCCATTCTCTCTCTTTCTCTTTTAAGATCATTTATTTATTTTTAAGTTATTTTAGAGTGACAGTGAAAGGGCCAGATAGATAGAGAATGAGCGCACCAGGGCCTCCCGCTGCTGCAGACGAACTCCAGATGCGTGCGCCCCCTTGTGCATCTGGCTTACGTGGGACCTGGGGAATCGAGCCTCAAACCTGGTTCTTAGGCTTCACAGGCAAGTACTTAACCACTAAGCTATCTTTCCGGCCCTTAAAATTTTATTTTTATTTTATTTATTATAGTCAGAAAGAGAGGGAGAATGAGCATGTTAGGGCTTGTAGCCACTGCAAACAAACACCAGATGCATGCACCACCATGTGCATCTGGCATATGTGGGGCCTGGAGAATCAAGCCTGGGTCTTGAGGCTTTGCAAGCATGCGCCTTAACCACTAAGCCCTCCCTCCAGCCCATAAATATTTTTGATATTTATTTATTAGAGAATGGGTGGTACCACCATGTACATCTGGCTTATGTGGGTTCTGGGGAATCAAACATGCATCCATAGGCTTCACAGGCAAGTGCCTTAAGCACTAAGTCATCTCTCCAGCCCAAAATATAAATTTTTTGGTTTTTCAAGGTATGGTCTCACTAGCTGAGGCTGACCTGGAACTCACTATGTAGTCTCAGGACGACCTCGAATTCTTAGTGATCCTCCTTTCTACCTCTGCCTTCCAAGTGTTGGGATTAGAAGCGAGCACTACCACTCCCTTCACAATAAATATTTTTTTAAAGGCCTCTGATTCATTTTCCGCAGAGACCAGCAGGTGTCGCTGTTTACACAGGCGCAGTTGTGAGCGTGAGTCTCCTCTCAACATAAGCCTCCTCTCACGGCAGTCATACCTCTGCCTCCCGAGAGGATCGGGATTAAAAGGTGTGTGCCACCACCCAGCTCAGCTTTTTTTTTTTTTTCCTGTTTGTTTGAGGTAGGGTCTCACTCTAGCCCAGGCTGTCCTGGAATTCACTCTGTATTCTCAGGGATTTTTTTTTATTAAATATTTTTATTTATCTGCAAGCAGAGACCGACTTAGAAAACAGACAAGTGAGAATGGGTGCACCAGGGCCTCCAGATCCATGCACTACCTTGTACATCTGGCTTGTGTGGGTCTTGGGGAATTGAACTCAGGTTGCAGACAAGCACCTTAACTGCTGAGTCATCTCTCCAGCCCCCCCCCTTTTTGTAAGACCATCTCATGTCCCTATGCTGGCCTGGATATAGTATATAGCTGAGGATGACCTTGAATTCGTGATACCCATGCCTCTCCCAAATGCTGGGAGTACAGGCATGTGCCACTGTGCTTGGCCACAGTTGGCATTTTAAGGACTAGTCTCCACCCCGCCCCCCCAAAGCTGATTAAGTCACTGGTGGGTCAGCTTCTTCAATCACATGGGATCCGTGGCCTCCCACCTCACCAGTGCCAACAGCCTCTTAGGACTCCATGGCTCGCGTCCCCAAGGAGGAAGGCTGTGCTGTAGGGTGGCAGATGTGAGTGGAGACCTCTTCTGCAGGGGTCTGTTTGCGCACAGCCCCGCAAGTAGGGCAGGTCTGACAAGGAAATTGGCACGGTCCCATGATTGGCCTCAGTAGCACTCACCCAAGTGTGAGAAATCTTCGTGTCACTATTCTGTCTTCTGCCTGCCTGTCTCCCTGGGCCAGCTCCTGCTCACCCGCTCCTAGCTGGCGGACTCAGTGGGGGACACGGCGCCACTGTGTGGTCAGGAGTCAATGGAGTCTCTGAAGTTCTGCCTCTGCTAATAATTACTGTTAACTCTTTGTCCTTTTTTTTTTTTTCAGACAATTTATGAAAACCGAATATACAGCCTTAAAATAGAATGTGGACCTAAATACCCAGAAGCACCTCCCTTTGTAAGATTTGTAACAAAAATTAATATGAATGGAGTTAACAGTTCGAACGGAGTGGTAAGCTGCTCTTCCTGCTGTGTGCGCGCCTAGCGGCGGTTTTCTCGTCAGCGCCTTGCAGCTGGGGGCGGGGCCTGCCTTCCACCCTGCTGGGCTGTCCCACCGAGCTCTCCCTCCCCCGCCTCTGCCCCAGCACCCATGTGGCACGCTGTGAGGGGCAGATGGGGACACTGAGGCACAGACATGAAAGCTCTCGTCCCGACCTTGCCACCGACACATGATATTTTCTCCCCCTTTCCTCCTGTTTTCCTCTCTCCTCCCCACCTCTTTGGTGTCTTGGGCTTGTTTGTTGAGATGGCGGTGCCCAGGCTGACCTGACTCACGGTGGCGCTACCGCCTCAGCCTCCTGCGCCAGGCCAGGCTCCGTGCTGGAGCTCATTTGACTTCCAGACAGAACACCTAGTTGAAGGTGTCCTAAATGTCAGGTCGTTCTCATATTGGGGTGCTTAGTTGATAAGATTGATGCCAATATCTGTAACTCTGAAGCACCAGTGAGCTCCTTGCTGGGGGTGGGGTGCTCAGTCCACAGCCAGTACCAACAGCTCGGGGACAAGCTAGAGAAAGCACTGTTAACATTTTATTGTTCCGTTTTGGGGGGTAGAACCCAGGGCCCCAATGTATGCTGGGCAAGCACTCTGCCATTGAGCCACACCCCTGCCGGTCAACCCTGATTCCATGGGTCCTTTGCGTGAGGCTTAGAGCCTCCGTGCACTCTGAGTCTGGGGTCTCCAGGTGGCTGGAGGGGAACAGACAGGACGAGCTACTGTGTCACCTGCAGTCCCACACCTGCCTGCACTTTGAAAGAAGGGCCAGGACACCACGCAGCTCGCCTGTGGCTCTCGCTGTCCTCACCCTCCTTTGTGCTTTTATCACCTGTGCCTGGGTGCCAAACGGAGAGGGGGCAGACCCTAGGCAGGTGGCCCAGCAGCTGCCACAGTGAGTGGTTGAGTCTTGCCACATACCACTGTCACTCTCGCTGTCTTCTACGTTGGGACACGGGGGAAACAGGCTGACTTCCAAGAGGGAGACCTGCACATCAGCCCTATATATCAGGGGCCATTGGGGATCAGCGTGTTGAACTCAGAGCGCATGGCGGTCAGCACGCAGCCGCGTGTGCCAGAGCGCGAGAGTAATCAGGTCATTTGCCTCTTTGCAGGTGGATCCAAGAGCCACGTCCGTGCTAGCCAAGTGGCAGAACTCCTACAGCATCAAAGTCATCCTGCAAGAGCTGCGGCGCCTCATGATGTCTAAAGAGAACATGAAACTCCCTCAGCCGCCCGAAGGACAGTGTTATAGCAACTAATCTCTCAGAGCCCCAGGCCCCGCCCCATCCAATCTAAGCAGTCTGCATTTTCCACAGTAGTGCATTTTCTAGATACGTCTCGTAGACCTCAGAGTACTGGAAAGGAAGCTCCCACTCAAAGGCAGTTGATCTTAAGATACTGTATGTGATACTAATTTGTTTTGTCCATTTGAAACCTCTAAGTTGTGCTATGTAACAGACCATCCTGTCAAGTGTAACCACTGTCCGCGTAGTTGAACTTCTGGGATCGAGAAGGTATTTTTGAGTCGGTTCCCGTCAGGAGCGGTGGGGCACATCTCACACAACTGTGAACAGACACGTCACACAATCACCTTGCTGCTGGTCACATGGCCTGGGTCTGCCTTCTCCCCTGCCCTGCCCTCCCGCCACGGCCCCCTGCGTGGCGGCCTCTTCGAGGACGCGGGAAGGCTTCAGGTAGCAGCCTGTGGCACTACTGCTGGGTTTGGGGGGTGCTTGACCTGTACCCCTGCTTTCTTAAGTCTTAAGGACACCCTCTTCCAAGCCATCATCCTGTCCCCACCCTCCTCCACTCCCGCCCTTGGCCAAGGCATCGATTGTAACCCACTGTCCCTCTGAAATGGCCCTGGGTGAGGAGGTCAGGGCTTCCCCGTCTCCTCCCCCCACCTTTACCGAGGGGTGCTGCTTTCTCTCTCCTCCACTCCCTGTTGCCCGTCACCACCCAACACTTTCACGACACTTCCTTGCTGTGGCCCGACGCCATCAGATGAGGTCGGAAGCGCCCGGCCTCCCTCGCTTGGTTCTGGAACCGTTCCTTACTCGCCACCAGCCTGCGGTCACCCTCAGCTGATGCGCCGTCAGCTCAGGTTTGATGAGGGTGACTCAGACCTGCCAGCACCGAGAGCCCGTGGTTACACCTGGAGAATGGCCCATGGTGACACGTGCAGGCACATGGCTCCACGGAGCCCTTCCCCTGTCCAGTAATCGATTTGTTTTACACATTGTTGAAGAAGGTTTTGAGCAGGGCTCAGAGGTCACCCTGGCCACCCGGCGGGTCTCGTGTGGAACCTGACAACTGGAACAAGAGGACCTTGACCGGAGGACTCTCGTTTCGGTGCTGCTGCTGCTCAGACCTCGGCGGGGACACGAAGGAGCTCGGGGTCAATGGTGGGCCTGGCCTCCTGCCACATTGCTGTGTGACCACTAAATGCTGAAATGTGGATGCATACCGAAATAAAGGCCATTCATTGTGTTCTGAAGGGGTTTTGTTTGTTTTTCCTAATTTAGTTTTTCTGCAGAAATCACTTGGAAGCAGCAGCAGCTATGGAGGCTGAAATGCAGTTGATGTTTCCATTGGCCCTTTCGAGCTTAACTCACTTCCGAGTTGAGCAGCAATATTCCATGAGCAGCCTTGCGTTGCTTTTTGTTTGTTTTGTTTTGTTTTGTTTTTTTTTTTTTTTTTTTTTTTTTTTTTTTTTTTTTTTTTTTTTTTTTTTTTTTTTTTGAGGCAGAGTCTCACTCTAGCTTAGGCTGACCTGGGATTCACTATGGAGTCTCAGGGTGGCCTCACAGTGATCCTCCTACCTCTGCCTCTTGAGTGCTGGGATTAAAGGCGTGCGTTTAAAGCAGCCTTTCTGCTGTTAGACCATCAGAGGTTTTAATATAAATGAAGCCAGGTGTGGAGGCAGAGATAGGAAGATCGCTGTGAGTTCAAGGCCATCCTGAGACTATATAGTGAATTCCAGGTTAGCCTGGGCTAGAGTGAGATCCTACCTCAGGAAATAATAAATGAGTGTACATTCATACTGAACAGGCTGTGCTTGCTTCTCCTCTTAGCATAGTGATCCAGGGGTAGAAATGAATGCTTCATGCGCTCTGGGACTCAGGCTGATCACTTAAAGCAGGGCTTAGCCCTCTGGGGAAATACACTCTGGCCAACAGCAAAAGGAACTGCATGTTAACTGCTATACAAGAACCGATTCCCACAATATTTTCTTCAGTGAAATTCAAATTAGAGTACCATATTTTTGTATTCTTACTAACCTCCTAATGTAAGTGATGTGGGATCAGTCAGTGTTCTTGGGTTTATTGTCCAAGTTCGTGATGAGACTTTAGCAATCCAGAGACTGGTCAGGAACAGGCAGGGCCTGTGTGGCTTGTGAACCAGCTCATCTCCCGCCCCCCTCCCCCCCAGGTTCTTAATCAGGAGACTAAAACAAGAGCCAGAAGTTTGAGGCCAACCTGAGCTGCTTAGGGCGACCCTAACAACAGGGGTTGGAGGGATGGCTTATTGGTAAAGGTACTTGCTTGCAAAGCCTAAGGACACCTGTTTGATTCCCCAGTACCCACGTAAGCCAGCTGCATAAGGTGGCACATGCATCTGGAGTTCATTTGCAATGGCTAGAGGCCCTGATGCACCCATTCTCCATATCAAATTCTTCTTAAAAATTATGTATCTCTGTCTGCCTCTTTCACTCAAATAAATAAATTTCGAAAAAATAGAGGGCTGGAGGGATGGCTTAGCGGTTAAGGCCAAAGGACCACGTAAGCCAAATGCACAAAGGGGCACATGAGTTCATTTTCAGTGGCTGGAGGCCCTGGCGTGCCCATTGTCTCTCTCTCCCTCTTTCTCTGTCAAATAAATTTAAATATTAAAAAATACATATGGAGAGATGCTCATTTAGTGGCTTTATGGGACTGGAGCCACCAAGTCTCCACAAAAAGCTGTGTATTGGCTGGACTTAGCTGCAAGAATAATGATGGGTTTGCTGTAGTTCCGATGTTCGGGGCAAGAATTCTGGGCTGATGACTGCTGGTCATACAAGCTGTGTAGGGTGGGATGCCTCTAGTTGCTTTGAGGTGGGAGTTGGGCTTCCTGCTGTGAACCTGGCTGCCTGTGTTCACGCTGGACCTGGGTGGCCTGCGGCCAGAGGAGAACTATTCCCTTCAGGCACTGATGTCTTAAGAACTGGCTGCAGGGAAGGGCCGGGCCATCTCCAACAGGGCCCCCTCCCAGGGGCCTGGCGGGTCTCAGCCTCTGCCTTTCGGATCTGGAAGTGACAGCCAAATGCTTCTGTGTGTCCTTCATCCCTGCCCCCCCACCCCACCCCGTCCACCTTCACAGGGGCCAAAACTTCAAGACCGTGAGCAAGACCTGGTCTGAGGGGCTCTTCTGTGCAAATGGTCCCAGAGGCCCACCCTAGAGTTCACACCTTGGGACGCTGTTTACACCTGGGTGTCAGGCCCCCTGATGCTATCATTGCTGTTTGTAGCTGGCGAGCTTACAGGTTAGCCTGTCTTGACAATCAGCCAAAGTGCGAGTTTGAGACTCAGAACACCGCCTTTGCCAAATGACATCTGAGGGTCACACCTCTCAACCCAGCCCCCCTGCAGGATTTCTGGGTTACAAAGATTTCCATGGAGTGGGAAGGATGGGTCCCCAGGGCACCAAAGTGTTGGAGGAGGAGTGTGGAAAGCATCCCCTCTCCTTGGCCTGTGATCACCCAGCTCCTGGGTGGGTGAGGCCATAGCCCTTTGTACACACTGTGGGGAAAGCTTCCGGCGCTTCGATGGGCACCATCCACCCACTGCACTGTGGCCCTAACTTGTGATGTCAACAGTGTGGACGTGGGCGATGTCAGGTGGACAGCCATCCACTACTACGTGTCTGCACTTTGTGCCTACCAGCAGGTCCCTGTGTGGCCTCTTGTCCCTCAGGGGGTCCCTCCCGGGGAGCAAGAGAACTCATGTCATGTCTCTTCTCTTGGCCTGTGCCTGCTTAGCTGTCCAGTCACCGCCCTGTGAGGGGGACTTAGGGCCCAGCCCCAGGGACTTCCTTTTTCTCCACCACAGAGGAGATGGCCTCAGGAGAGGCAGCTGTTACAGACAGCCTAGGTGCTCTCAAGAGAAGATGCTCGCTTGCGTCCTTGCTGCCTGGGTCCAGGATGCAAGGGCCACACAGGTTCTTTCCTGCCAATGAGGAAGAGAACATACTGAAACTACAGTCAACCCCATGGTTGCTGCTAGCTTTGTCATTGTCACTGAGAAGGCACAGCACACAGGTGTGAAGGCGTCACTTGGACCTAGGGACACAGGCTCGGTGCGCACTAGCTGTTCCCGTGGAAGCATTGTGATGTGACATCTCCCGGCGAGTGTGTGTCAGTTCACAGACCTCCCATCCACGTGGGACAGAGTCCACCTCTGTGGGCACGGTCAGCTGCACTTGGCACTCCCACCAGTGCCCCACACCCTCCTGAGATGCCTGCTGTTTGTGTTCTCCGTGGTTCCCCAGCCCTGCCAGGGACAAGGAGGCCTGGGCACTTGGGCAGCGGCGCCTGTGTTTACAGGCTCCTAGGGAAGCTGACAGACAGTTCACTGAAGCTGGGCAAGACCCTGTGGGTGTGTGTCCATCAGTGTGACCAGGACACTGGCCGTTGTGCGATACGGCCCAGCCCGAAGTAGCAGCAAGGGAAACACTTTGTTATTTGAGGTTGGGCCGGGTGCCCTCAAACACCAGGGAGTGGAGATGACCCGATCTTGCCTCCACCTCCAAGTGCCGAATTACACGTGTGTGCTGTTAGACCCCACGAGAGCAGGGGGGCCATCCTCCAGACCGGAGAGGGATACAGACCACACTCTATGCTGAGGGCCGTGCCAAGCTCGTCTTCCCCGTAGGCGGTTAGGGTACTTTGTGGCGGGGGTGGGGAGGTGGGCACAGGGTGTGGGTGCTGTGCCACAACCCATCCCACATGCGGGCACCGTGTGTGTCGCCAGGACCCCTCCTTCCCATGCACTTTGATTTTTCCCGTCCATTGGTTGGATGTGGTCTCCACTTGGCGCTTTCTGGACCTTTCCCTGGGGTCCTGCGAGCAGCCACTGGGGGGCTCCAAAGCCCCGTTGCTTTGTATGCCACTGGGCACTGGTTTGGAAGCCAGGCCTTTCCTGATGGAGCCAGACCACACCCCAAGTGTTTCATGTGGGCGCATGCCCCGGCCATCGAATGATGTTCCGAGGGCAGACTTCTCTGTTCAGGGATGGGCGTGCGCACTTTGAATGTTGACATTTTCAGAACTGGAGTGAGGGCTCAGGGGTAGAGCTCGTGCCTAGTGTACCGAGGCCTAGGCTCCGTCCCCAGCCCCCAGGACAAGGAGCACTAGCATTGTCCCCCATGAAAGTGAACCTCTGTGCCACAGTTTGGATCGTGTCACCTCCCTCTCTCTGCGCTGCCTTCCCCGGGCTGACAGGCTTTCCAGCACCTTCCTCGCCTCCTGGGAGGCCTGGTTGCCGCTCGTCGTGAAAGTCGCTTTGCCCTTTGCTTTGTGGTCACTTTCACTCACAGATCTATGAAGCTACAGGGGAGTCTGTGCCACCTGACTGCACCAGGAGCCCAGATCAATGTCTCTCCTGTGGCTTGTTTGGGGGGCACTGCGGGGGCGGGGGGCAGGGTGTGGTACATTTGTGCAGCTCAGACGGGGAGCCCCTCCCTTGTGGCCATGAGGAGACATTGCCAATTCCTCCCTTAAAAGGCTGGAAAGGTAGCCGGGTGTGGTGGCACACTCCTTTAATCCCAGCACTCGGGAGGCAGAAGTAGGAGGATTGCCGTGAGTTCGAGGCCACCCTGAGACTCCATAGTGAATTCCAGGTCAGCCTGGGCTAGAGTGACACCCTACCTCAAAAAACAAACAAACAAACAAAAATGCTGGAGGGATGGCCTAGCGGTTAAAGTGTTTGCCTGCAAAGCCAAAGGACCTAAGGTCGATCCCCAGGACCCATGTTTTCCAGATGCACAAAGAGGCGCACATGTATGGAGTTTGTTTGCAGTGGCTGGAGGCCCTGGTGTGCCCATTCTCTCCCCCCCCTTTCTCTGTCAAATAAATAAAGTAAAATATATTTTTTTAAAAAGGGTGGAAAGGGGTTGAAGAGATGGCTTAGTAATTAAGATACTTGCCTGCAAAGCCTAAGGATCCACGTTTGATTCCCCAGTACCCACGTAAGCCAGATGCACAAGGTGGCGCATGTTGGAGGCCCTGCTATGCCCATTCTCTATCTGCCTCATTCTGAAATTAAAAAAAGAGAGATTAAAAAAGAAAACAAGCTGGAGAGTAGCCTCCATTCCTTGAGTCCTGTCGATGAAAGGGAAGCAGGTGGAGCGGCCTCCTGACACCACCCCTCCCTCACGGCCAAACCTCTGCTCTGTAGCAATGCTTTGAAGAACTCCAACCTTGGGCCTAGAAACCTGTCACCTCTCTGGTTTCACTTCTGCTCCTACAGAAGCATGAGGGTTCTGCTCAACTCCACCTCACTCCATGGAGGCCTCTATGCAGAAGTTTTGCCCCTTGTTGCAGCTAGAGGGTCCCCCAGTACAGCCCTGTCTAAAGCTACCGCCTCAGCCTCTCCCCAGTCACCTGGTGGTTGGTGGCAAGTTTTAATATCTCGCTGCCTTAGATTAAAGGTGTGTGGTAGCACACACCTTTAATCTCAACACTCAGAAGGCAGAGGTAGGAGAATTGCCATGAATTTAAGGCCAGCCTGGGCTACAGAGTGAGTTCCTGCTCAGCCTAGGCTAGGTTGAGAATGTGCTTACCAAAAAAAAAGAGGAGGAAGGCTACAGAGACAGATGGTTCAGCAGTTAAGGTTCTTGCTTGCAAAGCCTAACAACCCTGGTTTGATTCCCCAGCACCCATGTAAAGCCAGATGTACAAAGTGCCACATGCATCTCAGGTTCATTTGCAGTGCCTGGAGGCCCTGTGCACTCATTCATATATTCTCTGTGTCCTGTCTCTTTCTCTGCTTGCAAATGAATAAATAAGACTATTATTTATTTATTTGAGAGAAAGACAGATAAAGATAGAATGGATGTGTCAGGGTCTCCAACCACTTCAAATAAACTCTAGACACAAGCATCTTGTACATCTGGCTTTACATGAGTACTGGAGAATTAAACCTAGATCTTTTGGCTTTGCTACCAAGCATCTTAACCAAAGCCATCTTTCCAGCCCTAAATAATTTTTTTTAAAGTAAGTCACAATATGTAACTGCCTGAAATCCCACTAGATTCCCATTTCCTGGTTTGAACCCACCTTTGGCACCCCTGCCAAGAACACAGTGAGGAGCAGGGCCTGGTAGCCAGACTACCCCCCCCCCCAAGGAAGATTCTAGTCCCCAGGGTTACCTGGAAGGGTCCCCATGCTCCCATGGGGCCTCCTGTTCACTCCATGATGAAAGACACTTGGGGCTAGATTGGGGGAGGGGGGACGACAAAGAGAAGAGCTGGGTAAGTACAGAAGTGGAGGATGGCATTCCCTGGCAGGAAGTCTGAGAACCACATCTAGAAGGTCTCGCTCAAGTCTGTTACTACCACCAACAGGACCAGGCAATGGCACAATTCAACTCTGTCCTGGAGCACAGAAGCCATTGCTCGAAGACCCCAAGGGAAATCCACCCCTCCAGATCCTCGGGTGTTCCTGGAAGGATCTGGGAGGGTGCCAGGCAGAGGTGGAGAGGCTTGGAGGCCCAGGGACAGATATAAGCATTACTTCTGGATGCCAGGGGGATTGGAGTTACTTGCCAAGTCATGGAGCAGTGATGTCAGCCCACCCCACCCTCAGGATAATGATCGGTGACCCTTGATACTGCCTGGCCAGGGCGCTGTGATAGGGAGGTCCCATCGAAGCCACAGGTGAGGGGGAAACTAACTGTGGAAGAAAAGGCCCAGCTAGGATCCAGGTGTGCGGAGAAACCACGTCAAGGTGGGCGTGTGAGTGAAACCAAGACACATTCAGGCTTATTGTTCTGTCGCTATCACTGCTGATAGTGACATTTTTACGTGTATTGTCTGCCCCTCCCGCGTCAGTTGTGAGAGGCAAGACGGACCCCATTGTGTTCGCCTGGCATTCGCTCCCTAAAGGTTTAAGAATGGATGAGTGGGTGGGTGAAGGTCAGACACTCCGGAATGAATGCAGTGGGGCCTTCTTATCGCTCCGCTGCAGGCCCCAAGGTCAGCTAGGCCTGAGTCCCCGCTGTGTGGCCCTGGGCAGGTTCATGTGCCTCTCTGAGTCCTCCTGTAGCCACTTCACGAGATTATTCTGAGCATCAGTGGATCTTCAGTGAAGAGGACTTCTCACAGTCAGTGTCACACTCCTCAGCAAATGTCACCTCTGTTTTTTGTTTTTTTAAGGCAGAATCTCACTCTAGCCCAGGCTAACCTGGAACTCACTCTGTAGTCCCAGGCTGGCCTCCAACTCACGGCCTATCCTGTCTGTTTGTGTTGGGCCCCCTGAAATGAAGAGCATGAAATCCCAAGTTCCAAGTACCCAGCACTGGCCTCCAGGTTCACCTTGGGCCTGTGTGCCCACCACCACCAGCAGGGGGCGCGCTTGCCCTACAGACGGGCCCCAGGGCTGCGTCATTGGGACAGATGTGGCCACTGGGCCCGCGGCGGGGGAACCAGCTGCTCCTGGATGCACCCTCCGGCGAGCCAGCAGAGAAGGGTATAACCACCTGGACCCTGAATCTTTGGCCCCGCAGTGAGACCAGGGCAGATGGCTGACAAGGGCAGGTGAGCCCCAGAAAAGGGGAAAGTGATAGCCTTACATCAGGACCGCTGGTCCTGTGGGCGAACCTTCCCCCCTCCCACAAGAAGCAGGACAGCAGGATTCAGTAAAGTGTCCCTTCCCCCGTGGCAGTGAATTAAAGGCACGTTATTTCAATCACCCCATGCTACCTGTGAACTGCCTCAGCCTTCCATGGAAGACAGGTGGTTTTGTTTTTCTATTGTTTTGCTTTGTGTTTCGGGGCAGGGTCTCACTTTAGCCCAGGCTGACCTGGCATTCACTCTGTGGTAGTCTCAGATTGGCCTCAAACTCATGGCAGTCCTACCTCAGCCTCCCGGGTGCTGGGATTAAAGGCGTGTGCCACCACATACTGGCCAGAAGGCAGGTGTTTGGGAATAAACTCACCTCTGGTTTTCCATCCACCCGGTGTCCCTATCCTGGGTCCCCCTCCATGCCGGTTAGACCCCAACTCTAAACTACTCCAGGAGAGCTTTCCTCCCTCCACTCACCCAATAAGCATTTAGCGAGTGTTTCCTGCGTGCGTTGCCTATAGCAAGAGCCCAGCCGTGAACTGGGGGCGGGGGGGGGGGTTACACCCACCAGGGCTCTGTGGAGAAGGGTTTGGAATGGGAGACCCCCTTCAGAACGAGGGGAGGAGGGCGGCACCAGGCAGGAGCCTTTCTGAGGAGGTGTCACTAGTGTGAGGAGCAATTGCCAACAGACACAGAGCCTGGTGTCCACCTGGTGGACAGTTCCGAGCGAGGGTGGGCATGAGCACGGGCCCAGGGAGAAAAGGTACAGGCAGGCCACACTGTCTTGGCAAAGAGGAGGTGATGGGAGCCCATGACATGCTGGTGGCCTCATCAGCCGCCCCCCCCCCCCCCCGTTGGCTCAGTGGTTCCCCCAGGACCACCAGGCTTGGACTCGCGGGACACAAGGCAGATCAGCCCTCGCCAGGCTCCCTGAACAGAAGCCAAGCATGTCCCCCAAGGCAGGAGCTAACCCTGGCTGCCCAGCACAGTCCGGAGGACATCTCTGGCCTGGTCTAAGCCCCTAGCTCTCCTGGACTCTTCTGCCCACCCCCCGGCTTGACCCTGTGCCCCTGAGGCCCAGGCCAGCCTCCCCCGCCCACGCCCACCCCCACCCTGGTACTCTGGTGCTCACACGAGTTCCTTGGAATGTAATTATTTTTCTTCCCAGATAATTCAGGCCAGAAGACTGGCCAGCCGCTTCCGGCCACACTGCCCTCGCCACCTCCCTGACCCTTCACTGTACAAACTAAATGCTGAAGGTCAGAGACCTGACACGCCAGATCCCAGAGCTCCTGGCCTCCCTCATGGCCCAGCCCTGAGAGCCTAGATGTGCTTGCCCAGGACCCCCAGCTACCCTTCTCCCAGAAACTCCCTAACTCCAAACATGTTTCAAATCCCAAGGGTATTGCACCCCACAGTTTACATTGTGCCCTCCCCCATCCACCAGACACAGCACCTCCCACGTACCCGGGGATGTAATGCACCCACACTTGCATCCACCCATCCCGCCAGTGTTTGATGAGCGGTTACTGTGTGCCAGGGCACTGCTGGAGGCCCCAAGGGGACAAACAGCCAAAATTGCCGTTCTAGGGTGGGGTAAGGAAGAAATCATGGCGATTGACACTGCAGGGAATGATAAAGAAGGGAAGCTAGGTGTGGTGGCGCACACCTTTAATTCCAGCACTCAGGAGGCAGAGGTAGGAGGATGGCCATGAATTCGAGGCCACCCTGAGACTACATAGTGAATTCTAGATCAGCCTGAGCTACAATGAGACCCTACCTCAAAAAAGAAAAAAAAAAAAAAAGGAAGGGGAGCCTGGAGAGATGGCTTCTTGGGGGTTACGTTGCTTGCCTGCAAAATCCAATGACCTGGGTTTAATTTCTCAGTGCTCACATAAAGCCAGATGCACAAAATGGTACATGTGTCTGAAGGTCATTTGCAGTGGCTAGAGGACCTGGCACACCTATTCTTTCTCTAACTTTCTCTTTGTCTCTCTCTCTCTCTGTCCCTCTCTCCTTGCAAATAAATAAATAAAAATATTTTTAATAATTATTTATTTATTTATTTGACAGAGAAAGAGGGGAAAGAGAGAGAGAATGAATGAATGAATGGAGATGCCAGGGCCTCCAACCACTGCAGATGAATTCCAGAAGCGTGCGTCCCCTTGTGCATCTGGCTAATGTGGGATCTGGGGAATCAAACCTGGGTCCTTTGGCTTTGCAGGCAAATGCCTTAATCACTAAGCCATCTCTCCAGCCCTAAAAATATTTTTTTAAAAGAAGAAGCCATGCGTGGTGGTGCATGCCTTTAATCCCAGCACTTGGGAGGCAGAGGTAGGAGGAGGATCACTGTGAGTTCAAGGCCACCCTGAGACTCCATAGTGAATTCCAGGTCAGCCTGGGCTAGAGCAAGACCCTACCTCAAAAAAAAAAAAAAAAAAAAATCCCGAAGAAGAAGAAGAAAAAAAGAAGGGAAGGGGGATGGGTAGCAAAGATGGAGCTAAGGTGTCACAAGTTGGAGAAGGCCATTAAAGGTGGCATTTGAGTGAGGAGAGAGGGAGGGAGGGAGCCGTGCTGACAGCAGTAAGAAAAAGGCGTGGGGCAGAGTCCAGGCGGGAGCATGCTGGACTTGGAGCTGTAGCCGGGAGCCCAGTGTGGCTGGAGGGCAGTGGGAGGGAGGAGGGGCAGGGAAGTGATGGCAGACGTCCCTCTAGGCCAGGCTGGCATCCACTAGGTGCCCATGACATTTTACCCAAGGCCAGAGCAATCAGGAATGCACAGAGGTAGAGCCTGGGAGAGCAGAAGCCCAGGGGACAGAGCCCGGCGGGCCAGTTGCGGCTATATGGACGCCAGGCATGGTGGCCACTGAGTCCCAGCCCAGCATTGCTCAGGCATGTTCCAAAGCCAGCCTCTTCCTGGCCTGCACTCACCCAATCTCTAGACCAGCCTTGAGGTTTTTTTTTTTTTTTAAATATTTTATCTATTTATTTATTAGCGAGAGAGAGAAAGGGGCAGAGAGAGAGAGAGAAAATGGATACACCAGGGACTCCAGCCACTGCAAACGAATTCCAGATGCATGCGCCGCCTTGTGCAGCTGGCTTACGTAGGTCTTGGGGATTCGAACCAGGGTCCTTTGGCTTTGCAGGCAAATGCTTTAACCACTAAGCCATCATTCTAGCCCCAGCCTTGAGATTTCCTGCTGGGGGTAGAAGAGGTCTTTGAGGCCCAGACAGGGGCACTATTTACCCCAGAACACAAGCTTACGAATGCCAGCTTGAGTGGGGGCCTAGGGACTGGGGCACTCCACCCTGGGAGAGCACGGAAAACTGTATAAGGAGCTGGTGGGGGGGGGGGAAGGGGGCTGGAAGCCATAGGGAAGCCGCATGCTCAAGTGTGTGTGTGCACTTACAGGTCACCCTGAGACTTGGGGTGGGTATATGAGGGCACTGGGGCAGATGGCCCAGGTGCAAAACCCAGTCAGGACCTACTGTGCAATGCCCTCCCTTGTGACACAGGAATGACAGTAGCCCTCTGTGTGCTGGGAGGCGCTGCAATCTTGGAGCCTGACAAACGCCCCCACCCCGCCCCGCCCACCAATTCCCCTGGACTTGCTCTGCGCAGCCTGAGCCCTTCCAACTATAGCCTGCCCTCCCTCTCCTTCTTCCCTTCCCCTCTGACATCTCTCCACCCAGGAAACAGGCCCTGGGGTCAGAGGTCATCCAGACAGGAGCACGGGGCAGAGCTGCTGAGTGACACCCAGAGCCCCCTGCGACTCTGCCACTCTTGGATTTGCAGTGGCAAAGAAAGGTGCCTTCCTGTTACCAGGAGCTGCCTAGGGCTGGCGGAGGGTGGGGTCCCCACCACAAGGAAGGGAACCCTCTGGGGGCCTTGGAGAGATCAGGACACTTGGGTGCCCTGTCACAGCAGGGCTGCCACACTGGGAACACTGTTGGCTGCCAAACCTACCCGTAGGGCTGCTTCCAGGGGGCAGAAGCCAAGGATGCTGCCAGTCCTTCTTGGTGTCCTGGTGGCCCCCATACAGAGAGGGTCCCAAGCGACATACCTTTCCCACCGATCTCGGTTCACATCCAGAAGGACCAAGGACATAGACTGCGCAGCCAAGCTGGGTTTGAATCCCAGCCCTGCCCGCCATCGGCTGCGGACCCTGGCGGGCAGGTGCCCTTGCACCTCTGGTCACTGGCTTCCGCGGCTACACGGGGCACCTCAGCAGCTGAGGGATGAATCCATGGAAGGAAGAGCTCATGTTAACGTGGGGAGGAAAACCAACAAGACAGCTTGGCTTCCTGAGTGCCAGCAGTGCCCAGGGGCTGTGCCAGTGTGTCCTACACTCACTCTGTCCCTTCACCTTTGAGAGGAAGTGGATTCCATTATTCCAGTAGGAGGATGAGAAAGCTGTCGCAGAGAGAAGTGAAGCAATTTGCCTGACATCACACAGCAAAGTGAGCGGTAGGGTAGGGACCACAGCCCCAGAGACAGGACACTTCAACCAGGGATCCCCTCCTGCCTCTAAAACCAGGGGAAATTGAGTATATACCATTTATCTTCTCTGGAAACTAAGTTATTTTTTTTTCTTCAAGGTGGGGTCTCACTGTAAGCCCAGGCTGACCTGGAATTCACTATGTAGTCTCAGGATGGCCTTGAACTCGCAGTGATCCTCCTACCTCTGCCTCCTGAGTGCTGGGATTAAAGGCGTGTACCACCATGCCAGGCTAAAGCTGAGTATTTTTTAAAAATATTTTATTTATTTACTTGAGAGAGAGAGAGAGATGGGGAGAGAAAGAGAGAGGGAGAATGGGTGTGCCAGGGCCTCTAGTCAGTGCAAATGAACTCCAGACACATACACCACCTTGTGCATCTGTCTGATGTGGGTAGTGGGGGAATCGAACCTGGGTCCTTAACCACTAAGCCATCTCTCCAGCCAGAAACTGGGTATTTTTCCCCAAAAGTCTGCTGGGACTCTGATTGCTTCTGACTCCTGTCAAACCATTCTTCTGCCCAGCTATATACCCTGCTTTTTGGCAGAGCCATCTTGGCAAAGAGAGGCCCGAAATTTCATCCCCCTTCCCACTCGGAGCCACTCCCAAACCCCCTCTGGCCTGAGCCTGCTTTGATCTCAGGCCTTTCAAGAGCATGGTATAGAGACTTTGGTCCCTCCAAGGGACCAGGGCTAGGGTGGCCACATGGGTTCCTGGCCACAGAGCAGGCTCAGCTCCTCCTTTGGGGTCCAGGACTGCATCCTGGGAGAGTGGCTCCAGCCCCACTTCTCTTTTATTTATTTATTTATTTGAGATAGGGAGAGAAAGAGGCAGAGAGTATAGGTGCGCCAGGGCCTCTAGCCACTACAAATGAACTCCAGGCGCATGGGTTACTTTGTGCATCTGGTTTTATGTAGGTACTGGGGAATTGAACCTGGGCCATCAGGCTTTGCAAGTAAGCCCCTTTAACCACTGAGCCACCTCTCCGACCCCCCAGGCCTACTTCTTTAGTGAGCACCTGCTGTGCGTCAGGTACTCGGCAAGCCCGTGCCCACTTGCAATAACAGCTTTGACAAAGTCAGGGGAACTTTCCCCTGATTGCAGGTCAGGAAACTGACGCTTAACAGAGAACAGTCAGGACAGAGCCAGGCCTTTACCCAAGCTGCATCCTGCTGACTTTTAGAACCAGCAAGAGACTAAAGGCAGATGGAGGGGCGGGGGGGCTTCCCTCCACCTGCCTGGCTCTGGGCTGTGCCTGACGGCGGTGAGACAGTTGGAGTCTGGGACTGGAGCCAAGCACTGGCTGCAGTGTCTCTGGAAGGAGGGAGAAGCTATGAGGTGTTGAAGGTTCTGGAGTTGGAGCTAGTGGGGTACAGGGGAGGTGTGTGTCTTAACTTCTAACAGTGACACCCGCCCTGTCACCAACCAGACCACATTCACCATAGCCGAGGCCAAACACAAGGCCAGGGGTCACAGGGCAGCCCTGCGGAGGCTCCAGCGGTGTCCCCCCCCCCCCCCCCCCCCGTGTGGACGAGCACCTAGCTGCACTGGCTGGGCCTGCTCGGCCCACACTCTAGGTTCCTGTCCTCACCTCTCCCTCACTCAGATACTGACCCCCCAGCAAAAGCTGCATTTCCTAGGGCAGGCAACAAAAACCCCAACAAGGACTGGAGAGATGGTTTAGCAGTTAAAGCATTTGCCTGGGAAGCCTAAGGACCCAGGTTTGATTCCGCAGGACCCACGTAATCCAGATGCACAAGGTGGCATATGCATCTGGAGTTCGTTTGCAGTGGCTGGAGGCCATGGTGTGCCTGTTCTGTCTATATATCTATCTGCCTCTTTCTCTCTTAAATAAATTATATATATATATATATATATATATGTATGTATGTATGTATGTATGTATGTATGTATTTGGTTTTTCGAGGTAGGGTCTCACTCTAGCTCAGGCTGACCTAGAATTCACTCTGGAGTCTCAGGGTGGCCTCGAACTCACAGTGATCCTCCTACTTCTAATATATATCTTAAAAAGCCACCACAAATATGTTGCTTAAATTATTTTTTAAAAAAAGAAACTTCCTGTCAGACTTGGTGGTACATGCCTGTAATCCTAACACTTGGGCCAGGTGTGGTGGCACACACCTCTAATCCCAGCACTCGGGAGGCAGAGGTAGGAGGATCGCCTTGAGTTCGAGACTACAGAGTGAATTCCAGGTCAGCCTGGGCTAGAGTGAGACCCTTCCTCGAAAAAACGAAAAACAAAACAAAACAAAAAAACACCTAACACTTGGAAGGGGAAGGTAGGAGGATCAGGAGTTCAAAGCCAGCCCTGTGTCCACAGTTCTGGGGCCAAGAAATTGCAACTGAGCTATCACGGGACACGTTGCCCTCCAGGGTTCTAGCCCAGGACAGCTCCTGTCCAGTCCTCTTACTGTTAGCATACAGCAGCCTCACTCCAGCTGTTGCCCTGACTCCACGTGGTTTTTCTCTTGTCCCTGTAAGGCTGCCACCCACCATGTGGTCCTGTCTCTTGGCAAATTGGGTTGCGAGACCCTCCTTTCCAAATATGATACCCTCCTGGGACCCCAGGCAGAGGTGAGCTTCAGAGGAGGCACTGTGGAATCCAGGTACAAGCATCTACTGTCTGTCCTGGGGGGCAGGGAGGTGAGGAAGATCTGGGATCCTGTCCCCAGATCCAGGGCAGGGATGGGGCCCACAGAGGCAGAACCCAGCAATCATAGAAATGAAGCCGTAATTACAACTGCCGTGGCCCTACCAGGAGACATGGCCTGGCCACTGGGCAAGAGCCAGGCCTCCAGGTAGCTGGGGGCCTTCAGCAAGGATGGGTTTCTGCTACCCTATGTCCCCTCCCATGCCTTCTAGGCTCCACTCAGAACTTCCTCCTCCTGGAATCCTCTTGACCCCACAGGCTGCATCAGTCCCCCCTCTGACTTCTCCAAATCCACGGGGATGAAGTTTCATTACAAATTTTTAAAAACTTTTTGCAGCACCAGGGATTGAACTCAGGGTCTCACACATGCTAGGCAAGTACTGTACCGCTGAGCCACACCCTCTTCCCTTCTGAGAAATATCTAATATATATTTGTTAACAATAAGAATAGTTTCTGGGCCTGGAGAGATGGCTTAGCAGTTAAGACATTTGCCTGCGAAGCCAAAGGACCCAGATTTGATTCCCCAGGACCCACGTAAGCCAGATGCACAAGGTGGCACATGCATCTGGAGTTTAGAGGGCCGGAGACTCTGGCACGCCCATTCTCTCCCTATCTACCTCTTTCTCTCTTAAATAAATAAAATAATTTTTTTTTGAAAAATGAAAAGAACGGTTTCTGGGGACTGGAGAGACGGCTTAGCGGTTAAGGAGCTTGCCTAAAAGCCAAAAGACCCAGGTTCAATATCCCAGGGCCCACATAAGCCTGATACACAAGGTGGCACATGAGTTTGGAGTTCCTTTGCAGTGGCTAGGGGCCCTGGCATGCCCATTCTCTCCAGCTGCCTCTCTCTCAAATAAATAAATTGCATGTGTGTGTGTGTGTGTGTGAGTGAATTTCTTTTTAATTTTTTAAAATTATTTATTTATTTGAGAGCGACAGACACAGAGAGAAAGACAGATAGAGGGAGAGAGAGAGAGAATGGGCGCGCCAGGGCTTCCAGCCTCTGCAAACGAACTCCAGACGCGTGCGCCCCCTTGTGCATCTGGCTAACGTGGGACCTGGGGAACCGAGCCTCGAACCAGGGTCCTTAGGCTTCACAGGCAAGCGCTTAACCGCTAAGCCATCTCTCCAGCCCAGTGTGTGTGAATTTTTTAAAGAATTGTAGGGCCAGGGAGTGGGGTCTGTGGTTAAAGGTGCTTGCTCCACAAGTCTGCTGACCCGAGTTCAAAGCCCTGGCTCTCAATGTGGCCCACAAGTCAGCATTTCCACTGTGCCTGTAGCAATAGAAGGAGGAGTCAGGGGAATCCTGAAGGCCACGGGCCAGCTAGTCTAGCCTTCCCAGCAGCAAGAAAAAAAAAAAAACAGTAAGAGAGATGCTTGACTCAAGCAAGGTGGAAGGAGAGGACCAACAGACAGCCCAAGGGTGTCTCCTCAGGTTCACACGCACACAGTGACATACATGTGGGTGCGTGCATGCACGCGCACACACACACATATACATGCACAGATATAAAAAGAACAAATGAATAATTTTTTTGTTTTCATTGTGAGTCTCTTTTTATTTAATTTTTATTAACATTTTCCATGATTATAAAAAAAAAATCCCATGGTAATACCCTCCTTCCCCCCCCCCCCCACTTTCCCCTTTGAAATTCTATTCTCCATCATATTACCTCCCCATCTCAATCATTATGGATAAAAATTTTTAAAGGAATGTTTTCTGTCAAAAATCAAAAGTGCAGCCGGGCGTGGTGACGCACACCTTTCATCCCAGCACTCGGGAGACAGAGGTAGGAGGATCACGCTGACCACTCTGAGACTACATAGTGAATTCCAGGTCAGCCTGGGCTAGAGTGAGACCCTACCTTGAAAAACAAAACAAAACAAATCAAAAGTGTGCTTACTCTGCCCCCTTCCTGAATCTACTGTCCAAAAATCTCTCTTGGGCTTGAGAGATGGTTTAACGGTTGAGCCACTTGTCAGCAAAGCCAGAGGACCCAGGCTTGATTTCTCAGTGATCATATTAAGCCAGTTGCACAAGGCAGCGCATGCATCTGGAGTTTCTTTGCAGTGGCTGGAGGCCCTGGCGCACCCATCCCCCCCCCAAACAAATAAATAAATAAACCTAAAAATCTCTTGTGGCAGATAAAGGCATCCAGGAGAGTCACTGGGGCACAGTAGTCACTTTTTTTTCCTTTTAAATATTTATTTATTTAAGAAAGTGAGAAAGAAAGAGGCAGAGAGGGAGAGAGAAAGAGAACGGACACGCCAGGGCCTCCAGCCACTGCAAATGAACTCCAGAGGTGTGCGCCCCCTTGTGCATCTGGCTAATGTGGGACCTGTGCAGTCGAACTGAGGTCCTTTGGCTTTGCAGGCAAACGCCTTAACCGCTAAGCCATCTCTCCAGCCCACAGTAGTCACTTTTGTTGCTCTGAGACAGGGTTCACATAGTTAGGCTAACCTCAAACTTGCCGTGTAGTTGAAGGGGACCTTGAACGCCCGATCCTCCTGCCTACACTCACAACAGCTAGAATTACAAACCAGTAACATTATGCCCGGTCCTCTGTTTTCGGTTACTTGAGGTAGGGTCTCACTGCAGCCCAAGTTGCCCTGGAACTCACTATGTAGACGAAGTTGGTCTTGAAGTTATCATCCCCCCAGGACCTTGGGATTACAGGCATGAACCTCCACACCCAGCTTTTATAAGTCCACGATTGGCCAGTGGTGGGATCAGGAGAGAGGGAGATGATGTCCCCACCCCTCCCTTGGGAGTATCCTGGGGTACACTTCTACTTGTCAGTGTGTATGAAAAGTCAATGCTCCCCAAATGCTGGTGGTGGCTGGTGAGTTGCCCTTGGGCCCCTCTGATGAGGGCACTGGGGCTGGGCCAAGAGCAGGTGAGCCCAGGAGACCTGTGAGGAAGGTTTAGCCAGTACTGGGTCACCAACTGTCAGAACCAGACCTTGGTGAGGAGAGTCACCAAGTGCCATTTATCCAGTGTCTGTGGTTAGTGACGACAAAGTCCTGTCCTGTCCTGCCTTCGGAGCTACTGGGGACAGTGATGTGTGGTGAGATGCAGGGGCCCTGGGCCGTGGAGAGGCCAGTGAAGAAGGCTTTTGGAGAACCCGTGTTCTGTGGAGAAATCAAGAGGGTCCCTGGAAGAGGTGACATGGCTCAGAGCCCTCATGGTTAAGCTAGTGAGGCTGGCAGGGGTCAGGGCAAAGGCCTGAGATGGAGGTCTTCTCTAGGTCCAGGGGAGGGGAGGAGCTTTGGCTGAATCCAACCAAGGGCCACTCACTTTAAGGACTTGAGCTGTTATCTGGAAGATTCCAAAGCCAGGAAGAACCTGGTATGATGTGGGGCTTCTTGGCCTCAGCACGAAGGGATGTGGAGCCGGATGGCTCTGGACTATTCTGAACACTGGAATGTGGTTGTAGCTGATGGGTTACCATCAGCGTGGCCATCCCTCCTCCAGTGTGACCGGTGAAACTGTCTCTACATTTCTTCATGTCCCCAGGGCTAAGGGCAATGTCATCTTGGTTGAAAACCTGGTCCATACCTTGAGAGGATCCTGGGCTGGCCCACTGTGACATGCCTGCAGACCAGAGGAAGCCAGGGACCTCAGGAAAGACCACCTAACCAGGGGTGACAGGGCCGGAGATGCAGGAGCAGCGTTGCACTCTGGGTCTGGTTGGAAGGAGCTGAGAGCCGGGGCTGACAGGAGGAGAGAAGAAAGGAGCCTCAGGTCTGTGGGTGTCTGGCCTGAGTCCCCAGGAGGGAAGAGCTTTGGTGTGGGCTGGAGGATCTAGTCATAGCATATGGGCCACAGTGGATAGAAGCAAGATGCCAGACCTCATTGTGGGTGACACTCGATGCAGAAGTCCTGAACTCAGCCCTTTTTTTGTGGGACTACTCCTGTACCCACATGACCTAAATTGCTCCTTACAAATCATTTTAGGGGGTGGCCTTGCAAACTGCAGTTACCTATAAGGACATAGGGGCTCAGAGGTCACATAGCAAATCAGGCTTGGGGACAGCGAACACCCAGGCAGCTCACAAAGGGGCTTGAATACTGGATGTGGCATGGGCAGGTGTGGGAAGCGGGGAGTTACTTTCATTTTTTAAATATTTTATTTATGAATTTACTTCAGAGAGAGGAAGAGAATGGGCATGCCAGGGCCTTCAGCCACTGCAAAGGAATTCCAGACACATGCATCACCTTGTGCAGCTGGCTTACGTAGGTACTGGGGAATCGAACCGGGGTCCTTAAGCTTCGCAGGCAAGCACTGTAACCATGAAGCCATCTCTCCAGCACCAGGAGTCTCTTTCTAAATCGCAATTTTCTGTTTCCTAATAAAAGTGTTTTCCTGTGGCAACCAAGGAAGGTCCTATGGCTCGGTAAGTAGAGACGTGAGTGTCCCTCTCACAGACTCTGATCACCGTCAGAAGGGACCATCGGCACTGTCTCAGACTCTGGGAGTGTCAAGTTAGCAACGGCTGTCAGAGGAGGAAGCATGGTCACAGGCAGCTCTGTGGCTAAGATTCCACATCGGAAGCATAGAACAAATCTTCCCAGTCTTGGAGTTTTTTTTTGGACTTGGACTTCACTATGGAGTCTCAGGGTGGCCTCGAACTCACTGCGATCCTCCTATCTCTGCCTCCTGAGAGTGCCACTAGCAACAAGGAAAAGAAATACCACACAGTGGAAAACTACGCGGCTGTGAAAATGAGAGAGTTACAGGGATGGCTCAGGGTAGGCGCAGAGCACTGTGTAGGGTACAGGCGGCCCAGGGCCTCCCTCTATTCCTGAGCCACACCCCCAGCTCCCACTAGTGTCTATGTTGCCATCGTTTGTAAAACCAGAATAGGAAAGTGGTGTGTGTGTTTGTGGTGTGTGTGTTTGTGGTGTGTGTGTTTGCTCGAGGCTCCCAGACCAGCTCTAGAAACCAGCTCACAGGATCAGAACTGAGGCTGGGAGCAGGCTCTGGTGGGTCTCTCTCTCTTTAAGATTTTACTTTTATTTATTTATTAATTAGAGACAGAGAGAGGGAGGGAGAGAGAATGAGCGCGCCAGGGCCTCCAGCCACTGCAAACGAACTCCAGACGCATGCGCCCTCTTGTGCATCTGGGACAACGTGGGACCTGGCGAATCCAACCGGTGTCCTTAGGCTTCCAGACATGTGCCTTAACCGCTAAGCCATCTCTCCAGCCCTGGTGGGTCTCTTTTTTCTCAGCTACTATTTATCATCACAAGACAATTCAGAGCAACAGAGAAAGTGTAAGAATAGCACCCCTGGCTGGAGAGATAGCTTAATGGTTAAGGTGCTTACCTGTAAAGCCGAAGGGCTTAGGTTCAATTCCCCAGTACCCATGTAAAGCCAGATGCACAGGGGTGACGTGGATGCGTCTAGAGTTAGTACGCAGGCGTGCCCATTCTCTCCCTCCATTCCTCTCTCTCAAATAAATAAATAACAATAGCATCCCAACTCCATTCCAACCTAAGAAAGAAAACGTTCTGGGGCTGAAGAGGTGGCTTAGCGGTTAAGGCGCTTGCCTGAGAAGCCTAAGGACCCAGGTTGGAGTCCCCAGTACCCACATAAGGCAGTTGCGCAAGGTGGCTTATGCGTCTGGAGCTCCTTTGCAGGGGCTGGAGGCCCTGGTGCACGCGCTCTCTCTCTCTCTCTCTCTCTCTCTCTCTCTCTCTCTCTCTCTCTCTCTCTGCCTCTTTTTCTCTCTCTCAAACAAATAGGAAAAAAAAAAAAGAGAATGTTCTGAACGTTCTCGAAGGGACCTCGCAGAGCCTGCTGTGTGCCTTTTCCAAGCCCCCCACCCCCCATGAGCCATTATGCGGCTCCCAGCAAGTCTTCCAGGGTCCCTCCTCCCCGTAACCATCGCCAACCACACAGCCCTGGACTCTTCTTTCTCCCACTTGCTTCTGTGTGTGGGGGTGATCCCAGCCCCCCCCCCCACTCCAGGCGAGTGGAACCCTCCACGCGGGGACCCTCCGGGCTGCGCTGGGGAGCTGGTGTTGGGGGGCGGTGGGGGGGAGGCCCGCTCGCCTGGCTCGGGCAGGGCTGGCGGGGCGCGGAGCCAGCAGGCTGGATGGAGCCAGGCGGCCTCGGGGGCCTCCTCGCAGCCGCTTTTGATAAAGCCCCTCTGTGTGTGTGCGCGCGCGGGGGGCGGGGGGCGGCCGGCTGGAGCCAGCGCACATCTGGAGGCCAGCAGAGGCCCGGGCAGCCGGCGGCTGACAGCGGCGCCACCCCGAGCCGCACGCCCGGCCCTGGGTAAACACGCCCGCGCCCACCCAGCGGCTCACCTTCCGCCCACAAGGCTGCCTTTCTTCTCGAACCCTGGCCAGGGCCACCGCGAGCGAGCATTCCTCCCGAGCACTGGGCAGAACTGGCCAAGGCCGGGAGGGGATCCAGGCGCTGGTGGAGGAGAAGCGGGGGGTGTGGGAAGGGGGGGGGGGCTTGGAAAAGCGCCTACTGCCTGCCAGGCGCTGACTGTGTTTCAGATTCGCCCCAGGATGGGGGTGGGGGGAACCGTGTGGGCGCAGGCCAGCTGTGTGCCCTTGAGAAAGTGACTCGTCGTCTCTGATTCTGGGTACTGGGGCTCAGGCCAGTGGGACACAGACAGGCTTGGTGGGTGAAGTGACCGCGAATAAATTGCCAGCAAGACCACTTACCCTGGCCACTGTCCTGGGTGAATAGTGCCACCAGGCCCTCTTAGCTAAGGCCACTGTGCATGAGGTGCAGAGAACCAGGGGCCATGGCGCTGAGGCCTCAATCGATGTGACAGACCACCCCCCTAGTCCCACAGTTGGCTCCCCAGAGACAGGGCCCTCTCTGAGCCAGCATTGGTTTTTCTTTTTCTTTTCTTTTTTTTTTTTTTTTTGGTTTTCTGAGGTGGAGTGTCACTGCAGCTCAGGCTGACCTGGAATCCACTATGTAGTCTCAGGGTGGCCTCCAACTCATGGAGATCCATCCAACTCTGCCACCCTAGTACTGGGATTAAAGGCGTGTGCCACCACACCCCTCCATGTTTCTTTCCCTGGGGACCACAACCTGTGCCAACCTAGAGATCAGCAGACCTGGGGCCTTACCACTTCTGCCAAGAAGCAGACCCCAGGATTAGTGGTCAAATACCTAGAAGCCATGGGTCTCCTAATCCAAGCCAGAGCCTGTGGGACCAACTATAGTCAGCACACTTGATTTTTAAAAAAAAAAAAATGTTATTTTTACTTATTTATTTGAAAGAGAAGGAAAGAGAAAGGAAGGGAGGAGCGTACTTAATAGGTTGGTATTGTATACATGTAAGTACAATGATTGAGATGGGGAGGTAATATGATGGAGAATGGAATTTCAAAGGGGAAAGTGGGGGGGAGGGAGGGTATTACGATGGGATATTTTTTATAATCATGGAAAATGTTAATAAAAATTATGAAAAGAAAAAAAAAGAAAGAGAAAGAGGCAGATAGAGATTGGGCACATCAGGGCCTCTAGCTGCTGCAAAGGAACTCCAGACGCATGCGCTACCAGGAGCATCTGGCTTCCATGGTTCCTGGGGAATCAAACCTAGGTCCTTAGGCTTCGCAGGCAAGCGCCTTAACCACGAAGCCATCTCTCCAGTCCAGCTCACTTGATTTTGTCTCTCCCCAGCAGTGGCACTGTGAGCATGTCCCATTGCCTCCCTGACCCTCACTTTCCTCATCTGCAGGGTGGTGGTGGGGGGGACAAGGACATCATGGCTCTAGTTAGGACAGGCACTGGACTCTGTGACAGCAAGCAGTGCCAGGGCATGGTGCCCATCACAAAGGGAGAGGCGTGGGGGCAATCCTGGCAGTTTTATGGAGGAGGCGGCACCTGGGCCTTCAGCTAGGAGGAGAAGCAGCAGGAAAGGAGTGCTGGGAAGGGGTGGTCGTGGAGAACCAGGCCCTTTGGGAACCAGGCATTGCGTGAGCACTTTTTGGAGCTCCTGCAAAGCCCGTACTCTGCCCACTCCCATCTGACAGAGGAAGAAACTGAGGCCTAGAGAGGGATTACCAGAAAGGGTGAGGCAACATGGGCATGTGACTCCCCCCGCCCCCCCCCCCCCGGCATCTTTTCTTCCCTTCCTGTTAAATGAATGCATCTACTGTGTGCCTGGGTCCCAAGAGATGATGTAATCCCAGCATCCACCCTTCAGAAGCTGCCGTCTCTTCTCTCCGTCCCCTGCCCCTTCTGGTCTCCTCTGAGTAACGGGCTTGCCTTTCTGGCCCACGGTCCCTGGCTGTGGCCCCCTTGGTGGGGAGGGTCCTCCACCTGCTGCTGCCCCGGACCCGGTGAACCTGCTCGCCAGCCTGGAGCCAGCCTCCATCTGGAACGTCGGGCTGTTTATGGAGCCAGGCTGTGGCCCTGCCCCTGACCCAACCAATCTGGAAGAGATTAGCAGCCAGGCTAGGAGCATTGGGAGGCCTCATCAGCCGGGTACCCCACCGCCCCCCCTGTACCACCGGAACCCAGGCCTTGCTGGGGGTCTCTGAGGAGGCCCCCCTCTTTCCTGGCCTGGGTCTTCTGAACAGCATCAGCGTCTGCAGCGAGACGGGGCCACACACAAGCCAGGATTGGAGCACAGTCGAGGCGGAGAGTGGCTGGCTTTCTCTGATGAAGACCTCTTGCAGAAATCCCTTTCTGGTGCTGAGTTTTGTGGATGAGAGCAGAGAGGAAAAGGGCAGGAAGGGTTCCAGCAGCGGAGGAGGGGGGAGGGCAAAGGGAGGAAAGCGGAGGCGGTGGCAGCGGAGGAGGAGGCCACTGTCACTAGAGTCTTAGGTCTGCTGTGACGGGAACTTCCACACACATGTAACCCAGTTGTTCTTCCTTCCTTTAAAAAAATTATTTATTATGCCGGGCGTGGTGGCGCACGCCTTTAATCCCAGCACTTGGGAGACAGAGGTAGGAGGGTGGCCGAGAGTTTGAGGCCACTCTGAGACTACATAGTGAATTCCAGGTCAGCCTGAGCTAGTGTGAGACCCTACCTTGGAAAACTGGGAAAAAAAATTATTTATTTGCAAGCAGATATATTAAAAAAAAAAAAATAAAGAGAGAGAGACAAGGGGAATGGGTGCCGCAAGGCCTCTTGCCACTGCAAATGGGCTCCAGACACATGCACCACTTTGTGCATCTGGCTTTATGTGGGTCCTGGGGAATTGAACCCAAGCCACCAGGCTTTGCGAGCAAGCACCTTTAACTGCTGAGCCAACTCCCCAGCCCCTTTCCTTCCTTTATTTCTCTGTTTCTCGTTCTCTTTAAAAAGTTATTTATTGGCTGGGCATGGTGGTGCACGCCTTTAATCCCAGCACTCCGGAGGTTAGGTAGGAGGATCACCATGAGTTCAAGGCCAGCCTGAGACTACATAGTGAATCCCAGGTCTGCCTGGGCTACACCAAGACCCTACCTTGAAAAATAAACAAAAAAATTATATATATGTGTGTGTGTGTGTGTGTGTGTGTGTGTATTTTTATTTTTTGCAAGCAGAGAGAGAGAGAAAATGGGTGCCCCAAGGCCTCCAACCACTGCAAACAAATTCCAGATTTTGAGCAATTGGCTTTATGTAGGCACTGGGAATTGAACCTGGGTTGCATTGTCAGGCTTTGCAGACAAGTGCCTTAACCACTGATCCATCTTTCCAGCCCTCTTTCCATTTTATTTTATTTCTTTGGGGGGAGTGTCGAGGTAGGATCTCGCCTCTTGCCCAGACTGACCTGGAATTCACTGTGTAGTCTCAGGGTGACCTAGAATTGACGGCGATCCTCCTACCTCTCCCTCCAGAGTGCTGGGATTAAAGGCATGCACCACCACGGCCAGCTTATTTTATTTTATTTTTTGAGACAGGTTGTCCTGTAGTCCAGGCTGGCCTCAGCCTCAATATGAAGCCAAAGATGATCTTGAACTCCTTTTTTTCTTTGTGCATGTGTGTAGTAGTGTGCGTGTGTGGATACAGATAGGTGCACTCTGCCTGCGGGTATGAGGAAACCAGAGGCAAAACTCAGGTGTCCTTCTTTTACTTTATTTTAAAATATTTTATTTGTTTATCTACCTATTAGATAGAGAATGGACGCGGCAGGGACTCCAGCCACTGCAAATGAACTCCAGACACATGTGCCACCTTGTACATCTGACTCATGTGAGGACTGGGGAATCAAACCTAAGTCCTTAAGCTTGTCAGGCAAGTGCCTTAACCACTAAGCCATCTCTCCAGCCCTCGGGAGTCATTCTTTATCACGCATCCGGGTGTTTTCTTAAGATGGAGTCTCTCCCTAAACTCAGAGCTGCCATCGTGTTTTCTTGTTATTGTTTTGTTTTTCGGTCTTTCAAGATAGGGTCTTACTCTAGACCAGCCTCAGGGTGGCCTGGAACTCACAGCGATCCTCCTACCTCTGCCTCCTGAGTGCTGGGATTAAAGGTGGGTGCCCCCATGCCCGGCTCAGAGCTGCCATCTTTAGTCAGATTGACTGACCAGGAAGCCCCAGGGATGCTCCTGTTTCTAACCTCTGTTCCCCAGCACTGAGAATGCATAGCCCCGCCCAGCTGCTGACAGGGATGCTGGGGATGAAACTCAAGGCGAATGAGGCCCTCCTGCTTGTAGGGTCTCACTCTAGCTCAGGCTGACCTGGAATTCACTATGTAGTCTCAGGGTGGCCTTGAACTCATGGCGATCCTTCTACCTCTGCTTCCTGAGTGCTGGGATTAAAGGCATGCACAACCACATCAGCTTTTTTTTTTTTTTCTTAGCCCAGGCTGACCTGGAATTCACTATGCCGTCTCAGGGTGATCTTCCTACCTTTGCCTCCCAAGTGCCGGAATTAAAGGTGTGCACCACCACACCTGGCTTCTCCCCAGCCCAATCTTGAGCTCCTGTTTCTCCCAATCTACATCCCGAGTGCTGGCATGGGCAGGCATGCACTGCCAGGTTCGAACTACCACCATCTGGATGGAGACATCCCCTCCTTAGAGGAGAAGACAGAAGCACCCAGGTGAGGCACCTGCCCAGTGCCATGCAGCAGGGCCTGGCAGGGATTTATTTTGGGCCTGGACTGTTGGCTTCCAGACCTGAGTTCTGAACCTCTGTACCCTTCCTGGCCCCGGGCTTCAAGACATTCTGCTATCTGGAGGGCTCAGACAGGCCTCCTGTGGCACACAGCTGCCTTGCTCCCATCTTGGGCTGGCAGGAGCCATCCTGAGAACATTCTGGTAGGACCTCATCTGCAGAGGGGGTTTCCATTCCCAGAAGGGGCCTGGTCAGTCACCATAGTGGCCAAGCGCCCGGAGTGGAGCGGGGCCACTGCCCAGTGTCCTCTTTGGAAAGGTGCTGCTTATCTGGCTAACCTGGGCCCTGGGCCCACACTCCCATGTCTCGGGCCTGCTTCCATGGACCTCAGGACATACAGAGTGCTTTCCCTCTGTGTCTAGCCACCCCACTTGCTGCTGGACAGGAATCTGAGCCCTCGGGCTTCCAATATCCAGCCTTGGCCCCCCTCCAGCCCGTGCTCCGGCGGCTGCCAGAGCAAACTTTGCGAAAACCCACACAGAGCCCCCAGATCGGGCCCAGCCCCTCCTTGGCCCAGCAGGAGCACACTGCTCCCAAAGCACACTAATAACGTGTCCATGACAGCCATGGCAACCCCCAAAAGGGATGCTTGCCTGTTAATTTCTGCATCTCACAGCCCAGAACAAAGCCTCGCACAGGCTCAAGAATTAATTGGTTGAGCCAGGTGTGGTGGCGCACGCCTTTAATCCCAAGCACTTGGGAGGCAGAGGTAGGAGGATCGCCATAAGTTCAAGACCACCCTGAGACTACAGAGTGAATTCCAGGTCAGCCCTGGCTACAGTGAGACCCTACCTCAAAAAAAAAAAAAATTACTTGGTGAGCCAGACCCGGTGATATATAAAAATATCAGCTATGCAGGAGGTTGAGGAGGATGAGAAGTTCAAGGCCTGCTTGAGCTAGACTGTGTTCAAGGCCAGCCTGGGCTACCGAATGAGTTCAGGGCTAGTCTGAACAATTTAGTGAGACACTGTAGCAAAATAAAACAAGCGAAAAAAATCAATAAGGCTGTGTGTGGTGGCGCACGCCTTTAATCCCAGCATTTGGGAGGCAGAGGCAGGAGGATCACTGTGAGTTTGAGTTCAGCCTGAGGAAAACATAGTGAGTTCCAGGTCAGCCTGAGCTAGAGTGAGACCCTACCTCGAAAAACAACAACAAAAAAGTGAAATGTTGGAAGGGATTTCTGATCATGGTATATTGTCTATATTTACAGAAAATGTCAATAAAAAATTTTTAAAAAAACCCAGCTGGACATGGTGGCACACGCCTTTAATCCCAGCACTCGGGAGTTAGAGGTAGGAGGATCACTGTGAGTGTGAGGCTACCCTGAGACTACATAGTGAATTCCAGATCAGCCTGGACTATAGTAAGACCCTACATTGAAAAAAAAAATTTAATAATACAAAAGGGAAGCCAGGCATGGCGGTGCACACCTTTAATCTCAGCACTCAGGAGGCCAAGGTAGGAGGTTCACTGTGAATTTGAGGCAAGCCTGAGACTACATAGTGAATTCCAGGTCAAGCCTGAGCTAGAGTGAGACCCTACCTCGAAAACCCAAAAGAGGGACATTATTTATTTATTGAGATGGAGAGAGAGGAAACATAAAGAGAGGGCTGGAGGAATTGCTTAGTGGTTAAGGCACTTGCCTGCAAAGCCCAAGGACCCAGTTTCAATTCCCCAGTACCCATGTAAGCCAAATGCACTAGATGGCCCATGCATCTGGAATACATTTGCAGTGGCTAGAGGCCCTGGCACACCATTCTCTCTATCTGCCTCTCTCTTTCTCAAATAAATAAATAAATAAATAAATAATTTTTAAAAAGAGAGAGATGATTAGCATGCCAGGATCTCTTCTATTGCAAACTCTAGATGCACGCACCACTTCGTGCATCTGGCTTTACATGGGTGCTGGGGAGTTGTAGCTGGCTGGCAGGCTTTTTAGGAGGCAAGTGCCTTTAACCCAACCTTTCTTTTTTCTCTTTTTTGAGGTAGAATCTCATTCTAGCCCAGGCTAACCTGACCTGGAATTCACTATGTCGTCTCAGGGTGGCCTCCAACTCATGGCGATCCTCCTACCTCTGCCTCCCGAGTGCTGGATCAAAGGCATGTGCCACCATGCCCAGCTCCAACTTTTCTTTCTTAAAAAAAGAAAAATTGCTTGTGTATGTGGTGTGAGGGGGGTACCCCAGAGTCTCCTGTCTCTTGGTACTGCAAACAAATGCCTGTCCAGGACTAGAGGGATGGCCTAGCGGTTTAGGTGCTTGCCTGCAAAGCCTAAGGACCCAGGTTCAATTCCCCAGTACCCACGTAAGCCAGATGCACAAGGAGGCACATGCACCTAGAATTCGTTTGCAGTGGCTGGAGGCCCTGGCGCACCATTCTCTCTTCTATCGGCCTCCTCCTCCTCCTCTCTCTCTCTCCCCTATAAATAAACAAATAAAATGCCTGTCCATTTTTATGTGGGTGGTTGGGTAACTGAACCACAGGTCATCAGGCTTAAAACAAGTGCCTTTAACCCACCAAGCCTACTTCCCAATCCCAAGACTCTTTTTCAAAAATGAAAATAGAAAAGAGAGCCAGGCCTGGTTGTCCACACCTGGAATCCCAGTGCTCAGATGGTAGAGATAGGAAGATCAGAAGTTCAAGGTCATCATCAGCTATATAGTGAGTTAGACGTCAGCTTGGGCTACAGGGGACTCTATTATTCCATTTTTGTGCATGGTGTGTGTGTGTGTGTGTGTGTGTGCATTAGAGGGATACACATGTGTGTGCGCATGTGTGCATGACAGCCAGAGGCTGACGTTGGTGTCTTCCTCAATCCCCCTCAACCTTATTTACTGAGGCAGGTCTCTCAGTTGAACTCAGAGCTCACCAATTCAGCTTGCCCAAGGGTCCCATCTCTGTCTCCTGAGTGCTGTGATTACAGGCACACCAACACGTGCCCTCCCACGCTGCCAGCACTTACATGCGTGCTGGGGATCCAAGCTCAGGTTCCCATACTTGTGACTCATGTGCCATCTCCCCTGCTCTGTATTCTCCCATCTTACAGATGTGCAAACTGAGACTCAGAGTGGTGGCTCACTGACACAGACAGGCCCAGGAAGAAACACTCTGAGTCGCCCACAGCATCACAGACACCAAATTCAAGCTGATCTAACCCACGCAGGGAGGAGAGAGGGACTGTAGGGGGGGTGGGAAGGAGCTCGGGGGGTCCCTGGAGCCTCGGCTGAGAATTTCTTCTGTCTTGGATATGGGAAACTAAAATCCATTTCTGAACATTTTTGCGAGTAGAAATAGTCTACCACAGCAAGTGGGCACAGAGCCACACCAGGCAGTGACCAACAGTGGACACAAGGCAGGCTTGTGGCCAATTCTATGGCTGGAGCCAGCCTGGGCTTGGAGGCCCCTCCCCGTCCCTCTCATCCTTGGGCCCTCCCAACTCAGTGACGCGCTGTGGTGGCATTTGGCAATACAGGCTGCCCACAGTTACGACAGCCGGGTGCATCTGCCAGGAGGAAGTGGGGGAAGCCGGGCCTTCTTGTGACTCTACCGTTGAGCCCTTCTGCCATTCTGGTCAGAGAGGCACCCCAACACCCTCTCCTCACCCTTTATCTACTCTACCTGACTTCAATTCAACCTTCCCCAGAGGACACTATGATTTTTTTTTTTTTTCCACAGGTAGGACCTCACTCTATAGTCGTCGGTTCAGAATAAGCAAATGAAAAACTGAACAAGCCGGGGGAGTGCTTAGCCAGTGGCGTGCCTCCCAAGCATGAGGAGCCAAGGTCCATCCCAGCACCCACATAAAATGAGGCATGTGGTGTGCACCTATAATCCCAGCACTGGGGACATGGAAACAGAAGTATTCCTGGGCTGGAGAGATGGCTTAATGGTTAAGGCACTTGCCAGCAAAGCCAAAGGACCCAGGTTCAATTCCCCAGGGCCCATGTAAAGCCAGATGCACAAGGTGGCGTGTGCATCTGGAGTTCGTTTGCAGTGGCTGGAGGCCCTGGCACACCCATTCTCTCTCTCTCTACCTCTTTCTCACTCTCTCTTTCTAGTCAATAATAAAATAAAAGAAAAGAATATAAAGCTAACAATCAAAAAAGAAAGAAGCATTCCTAGTGCTCAGTGGCCAGCCAGTCTAGCCCAATGGGTGAGCTCCTGACCAAGAAAAGACCCTGTCTTGAAAGCAGGTGGATACACAACTGGGGAGCTGTACCCCAAGTTGTCCTCTGGCTTCCACAGGCACACGCCATACATGTGTGTTCCCTCACACACATAGGAGCAATCACACTCACCACATAAACACACGTGGCACACACGTGTGATCTCAGCACACAGGATGATCAGGAGTTCAAGGCCAGACAAGGGCTACATAATGAGTTCATGGCCATCATGGTCTACATGAGACCCTATCAGAAGGAAGGAAGGAAGGGAGGGAAGGAGGAAAAAAGGAAGGAAAGAAAGAAGGGAGGGAGGGAGGGAAAGAGGGAGGAAGGGGGAAAGATGGAATAAAGGAATTGCATTAATTTATTCTCTCTCTCTCTCTTCCTCCTCCTTTGAGCCACTAAACCTAGCAAGGTGCACATAGGGACCAGGCAGTGACCAAAACAAACCCCAGTTCTTGCGCAGGTGTGGCGACCTCAGAGCAGGTGTGTTAAGAGCAGCTGTGGAAGGTTCAGGAGGGCCCTTGAGTGTCCCACAGGAGCAGAGGGGACATCCAGGAGGGACCCCTGCAGGCCCTTGTGCGCACCTCTGTGGGGCAGGTGACGTAGCAGGTAAGGAGCTGGGAGTCTGGGGCTCTTGGTGAGGAAAGCGGAAACCCCGGGGCTCTGAGCAAGTGCCCGTTCAGGAAGGTGTCTGCGGAAGTGACCAGTACGCGCGATGCTGACTGGCATGGGAGCAGTTCCTCTGGTCACAGCAGTGTTCCCAGCAGGGGCACAGCGAGGGCGAAGGCAGGAAGCCTGTCACCACCCCTAGGAGCTGGTGGCTGGGGCGGGACCGTCCCTGGGCTCCGGGTTTCTTCTTGATGGGAAGGGAATGTGCCTTCCAGGCAGGCATGCTGGAAATGTCTCTCGGAGCCTTGTAGGGATCCCCGGGGACAACTCAACTTTGCCCTGGCCGCCTGGTTCCTGGCTGTCCCAGCCCCAGCACACGGGGCAGGTGTGCAGGGTGGGTGGAACTGTGATGCTCCACCCAAGAAGCAGCCTCGGTTTCCCCGACTGCGGGAGTGTTGGGATAATGTTGGCGCCCCGCTTCCTGATGGGGGGGGGTCATGCTGGAGTTACTTTCCTGTTGCTTGCACAAAGCACCTGACCAAAAGCAGCTTGTGGGAGGAAAGGGTTTCGTTCTGATTTACAGCGTCAAGCGGGAGCTCCATGCCGGCAGGGAAGACAGGGCATGAGCAGAGGGTGGACATCACCTCCTGGCCAACATCAGGTGGACGACAGCAGCAGGAGAACGTGCCAAACACTGGCAAGGGGAAGCTGACTACAACACCCATAAGCCTGCCTCCAACAACACACTGCCTCCAGGAGGCTCCAATTCCCAAATTGCCTTCAGCTGGGGACCTAGCCTTCTGAAGACTTGAGTTTATGGGGAACACCTGACTCAAGCCACCACCGTCATCCTCTCTGGGTGCCTTGGTCCTCTCAAATCCCTTTTGGGCTGGGATGGTGGAAGAGGCACGGTGGGCTGGGGGTCCCGAGGCTCCAGGAGGAAGTGACGGTGTGCCTGAGTTACAATGGAAGGAAACTGAGGGCAGGCAGCTGTCAGGAGAATTTGCCCTTGCGGAGGGCTCCCACTGAGCCGGGCACTGGGCCCAGCCCTTTGACCCGGGCTACCTCCTGTCATAGGAAGCAGATGGGGAATCTACTCACTACAAGCTTACAATCAAGGAAGTAAATGAAGACAAAGAGGAACGTCAAGGCCACATCAGGGGTCAGTGGGGAGTGAGAGGGAGGGGCCACCTGGACTTCAGAACCCAGGGCTCGAACCCAGTGCAGCTCCCCGTGGAGGGGAGGGCCCACAGAGCCACAGCACACATGCAAGCGGACACGGCTTCCTGAGACCAAGGCTGGAGGAATAAGCGACGGCAGGGTGAGGGGACAGGGACCCAGGTACATTCCGTGTGTTTTATTGTCATTGTTTGTGAGACAGGGCTTCATTATGTAGCCCAGGCTGGCCTTGAAGTCACAGCAGTTCTCCTGCCTCAGCCTCCTCAATGCTGGGATTCCGGGCATGAGCCACCATTCCTGGTGTTCCTATGTCCTGCATGGTCCGGGGCAGCAGGGAGAAGCCACACTCTCCAGTCCACCCCTCAGCCCAGAATGACTTCTACTTCATTCGTTTATTCAGAAACTATAAAATAGATGCTATAAAACCAAACGTGTAAATGGATTAAATGAGTCTGTTAAAATTAAACAGAAGTCAGGAAAGAAAGAAAGAAAGAAAGAAAGAAAGAAAGAAAGAAAGAAAGAAAGAAAGAAGGAAGGAAAGAAAGAAAGAAAGAAAGAAAGAAAGAAAGAAAGAAAGAAAGAAAGAAAGAAAGAAAGAAAGGAAAGGAAAGGAAGAAAAGGAACCAGGCGTGGTGGTGCATGCCTTTGATCCCAGCACTCCGGGAAGCAGAGGTAGGAGGATCACCATGAGTTCAAGGCCAGCCTGGGACTATTGACTGAGTTTCTTTCAGCCTGTGCTAGAGTGAGACCTTGCCTTAAACAAAACAGAAAGCTTTGGGCTTGGATAGATGGCTTAGTGGTTAAGGTCACTTGCCTGCAAAACCAAAGGACCCAGGTTTAATTCTGCAGGACCCATGTAAGCCAGATGCACAAGGTGGCACATGCATCTGGAGTTCCTTTGCAGTGGCTGGATGCTCTGGCACACCCATTCTCTCTCTCTCAAATAAAAATAAAATATTTTTCAAAAAACCATAGAAAGCTTAAGGCCTCCCTGGGCAACTGAGTGAGACCCTGCCTCAAAATAAAAAGTGAGAGTTGGAGCTCGGCGTGGTGACACACACCTTTAATACCAGTACTTGGAAGGCAGATGTAGGAGGATTGTCATGAGTTCAAGACTACCCTGAGATTACACAGTGAAATCCAGGTCAGCCTGAGCTAGAGACCTTACCTCGAAAAACAAAACAGAAGGGCTGGAGAGATGGCTTAGCGGTTAAGGCACTTGCCTGTGAAGCCCAAGAACCCAGGTTCGATTCTTCAGTACCCACAAAAGCTAGATGCACAAGATGGCATTTGCAGTGATTGGAGGCCCTGATGACCCATTCTTTCTCTCTGTGTCAAAAAAATAAATAAATAAAATACTTAAAAAATTTAAAAGTGAGGTCTGGTTTCAAGGCTACCCTGAGAGTACAGAATGAATTCCAGGTTAGCCTGGGCTAGAGCAAGACCCTACCTGGAAAAAAAGCACTTTCTGGTAAAGCCAAAGGACCCAGGTTCAATTCCCCATTATCCATGTAAGACAGATATACAAGGTGGCTCATGCATCTGGAGTTCATTTGCATCAGCCCTGGTACACCTATTCTCTCTCTCTACCTGTCTCTCTTTCAAATAAATAACTTTTAAAAAAAGAAAGAAAGAAATAAAAGAGGGCTGGGGTTGTAGCTCAGTGGTAGAACACTTGCCTAGCATGCACAAGGGTCTGAGTTCTACCCTTAGTACCACAAAACAAATAAAAACGAATTCATTTATTTGTTGGACAAATATTTCTTAAGCTATTAAAGGTCCTGTTTTAGATTCTAAGGATAGAAGATAAAAATAAAATCTGTTGAAGGAGGGCAGCGGGGGCGGGGGAAAGAGCAGCAGGTGCAGGGGCAGAAGGTGGGAGGGGCTGGGTGGGAGACCAGCGGGGTGGGGGTCACAGTGAGTGGGTGACAGCGATGTGGGGGTAAGGCCAGCCACTCCTGAGACAGCGAGCAGCTGAGTGTCCAGCAAGCCTGGATGGATTATTATTGGCCTTTCTCTTCTCTCAATGGATCCCCAGATGGCTAACCACAGCCCCCCACACCCAGTGGCAGAAGACCTGCATGGACTCCTGGGCCCCAGGCTTGGCTCATTAAGTTGCGCTGGCAGGTTATTTTCTCCCCATTATGCAGAAATGAAGACTGAGGCTCTGAGAGGTGGAGTGAGCTGCCTGAGGCTGCACAACCTGTGAGTGGCAGGGCCAGGATTTGCGGACTGTATGTTAGACACTGTTGTGCCCACTTGGTATTGCATGATTAGCCCCTAGGGCACAAAGGGTCCCTTCCTTTTGGGGAACTTTATTTTTTTCCTGTCTGGGAAACAGCACATGAGACCAGGGTCAGGACCCTTGGTGATCCTCTCCACTGGGGTAGAATCTCCTGTTCTAGCTTCAAAATGACCCTGTCTGACAGGGAAGGAAACTGAGATCTGAGAAACGGTGGAGATGCTCTGAACTTCGGGTCTTGGGGGTCTCCTGAGAGTCCGGGACTGGTCTGGTCATTGGACAGTCAATGCCCAGAATGGAGAAATCTGAGAATGCAGTGATAATGGGGCCAGGAACAAGGAACCAGATGACCAAGGGGGCAGACTGCTTGGGACCCAGGATGTGGGGCTCTGGCCCCCCAATTCTCAAAGTGTCAGACTAGTTCCTGAGAGGCCAGACCATGGAAGTCCCCTGTGTCCCCCCATCAGGCCTTGCCTGAGCCCTGCCCAAACAAACAGGAAATGCCAGGCAGTCCACCACCCGCTCCAGGGCCGTGGGAAGACCCGGAAAGACGGCTGCAAGGCCAGGCTCCCGGCTCTGGCCTGGCCACTTGGAGATTGGGCCCTAAGGGCGGCCTGACCTTGGGCAAGGCCCTTCCCCTCTGCAAGCCTCACAGCTCTGCACCGACAGGCTCTGCTTCCTCTGAGCTGTGTGGCCTGTGGCAGTGGCTGCCGCCCAGCCGCTGCTTCTGTAAAATGGCAAAATGGGGGACAGTGTTCCCTCCACCGAGCCGCTGTGACTCCAGCAAGGGTGGACGCAGAAGGTTGAGCTCTGGGAAGGTCACAGGGCCTCTGGGGGGCCGTTTAGTGTGAAGCGCTTGCCTAGCGTGGATGAGGCCATAGATTCTCTCCTCAGCACTGCCTCCCCCCAAAACAGATCACCAGGCCTCTGCAAATGGTGACCAGGCTTACCCTGGGCCGCGGTGTCCTTCTGTGCCAGTTTTATAAAAGACACTGGTTGTATCTAGGTATGGCAGGACAAGGGATGGCAGAGGTGAAGTAGCAAGGAGGGACAGACAGATGCAGGTTTTGGGGGGTCTGGACCCCAGATCCCATAGAGGCTTGGAGAAAGTCTGACGCTGTCTCCACAGGGCCTGGCACGGTAGCACACTCCTGTAATCCTAGCACTTGGAAGGTGGTGGCAGGAGGATTAGGAGTTCAAGGTTATCCTTGGCTACATAGAAAGTTCTAGGCCAGCCTGGGCTGTGTGAAACTTTGTCTCAAAAATAAAATAAAATAGCCGGGCGTGGTGGTGCACGCCTTTAATCCCAGCACTCTGGAGGCAGAGGTAGGAGGATCACCGTGAGTTCGAGGCCACCCTGAGACTACATAGTGAATTCCAGGTCAGCCTGAGCCAGAGTGAGACCCTGCCTTGAAAAACCAAAAAAATAAAAATAAATAAAAATAAATAAATAAAACAAAATAAAATAAAATAAAATAAAATAAAATAAAATAAAACCAGGCACAGTGGCTGTCACACCTATTGTTCTGGTACCTAGGAGGCAGAGGCAGGTGGGTTGTTATGAGGTCAAGACCAGGTCTGCTCTGTATATAGGGAGTTTAGGACAGCCTGAGCTACAAATTGAAATTAAACCAAGGACTGGAGAGTTGGCTTAGTGGTTAAGGCACTTGCCTACAAAGCCTAAGGACCCAGGTTTGATTCCCTAGTACCCACGTAAAACCAGGTACACAAAATGGCATACACATCTGGAGTTCATTTGCAGTGACTGGAAGCCCTGGCATACCCATTATCTCTATCTGCCTCTTCCTTTCTCCCTCTCTCTCAAATGAATAAATAAATAGGGCTAGAGGGATGGCTTAGCAGTTAAGGTGCTAGCCTGCAAAGCAAAAGAACCCAGGTTTAATTCCCCAGGATGCACATATGCCAGATGCACATGTTGGCTCATGCATCTGGGGTTCGTTTACAGTGGCTGAAGGCCCTGGCATGCCCATTGTCCCTCTCTATCTACCTCTTTCTCTCTAATAAAATAAATAAATAAATTTAAAAATAAGTATTTTATTAAAATATTTTATTATTTATTTATTTATTAGAGAGAGAGAATGGGCACACCAGGGCCTCTAGCCACCACAAACAAACTCAAGATGCATGAGCCACTGTGTGCTTCTGGCTTATGTGGGACCTGGAGAATCAAACCTGGGTCCATCTCTCCAGCCCCCAAATAAATATTTTTAAACTAGTTAAACTTAATTAAAAGTAAAATTAAAAAGAACACCCTTGGGGAGATTCCTTTGAGGCTTCAACTATGTGATGCCATCTGTGTTAGGATCTGGCCTCTGGCCCTGGGCAGAGGAACTGCCCCCGGCTGCTTCTTAGTCAAAGACTGAAGTGGAACCTGTGAGCAGGGTCACAGCACGTGCCATCCCATGCCCAGAGCACAGGAGTGAAGAAACCCATGACTGATGGACACTTGCCACCTAGTCCCAAAGCTCTAGAAAAGGGCCTGGCTTAGCTGTGTGTGTGTGTGTGTGTGTGTGTGTGTGTGTAGGCCCATCTTTTTTTTTCTGATTTAGTTTTTCTTTATTTATTAGAGATAGAGAGAAGGACAGAGAGAGAGAGAGAATGGGCACTCCAGGGCCTCTAGGCACTGCAGATGAACTCCAGATGCATGTGCATCTGGTTTACGTGGGACCCAGACAGTCGAATCTGGGTCCTTAGGCTTCGCAGGCAAGCGCCTTAACCACTAAGCTGTCTCTCCGACCCACTGCCCATCTTTCTTGAGACAGTGTCTCTTACAGGCCTAGAATTTGCCCAACTAGGCTAGCCTGGCTACTTAGCAGCCTCGAGGAGGATTTTACTGTCTGTCTTCACCACCTCGGGGTGCCACCATTCCAGGCTTTTTGTTTGTTTTGTGTTTTGAGCTAGGGTCTCACTCTCGCCCAGCCTGACTTGGAATTCACTATGTAGTCTCAGGCTGGCCCGGAACTCACAGCATTCCTCCTCCCTCTGCTTGCGACACCAGGGGCCAGGGATCTTGCATTCATGGGTTCTGAGGGTGGAACTCAAGTCCTCAGGCTCCCAAGGCCACTGACCGACTCCCAGCCCTTAGCCATTGTTCTTATTACCAGCAGTGTCCTGCCTCCTGGTCCCAGCTGGTGCTAGCTTCCTGTTCTCCATTCTCTGTGCCCCCTCCATAAGCTGCCAGGCAGTAGCTGCCCTCACCCCAAGGTCCTCTGTTGCCTCCTCCAACACCCTGGTTTTAGGCTCGGGGACTAGAGCTAAAGACCAAAGGGTAAACAGCCCTGAAAGCCTGAGGGCTCACTGGGCTGAGGGCAGGCATGTTGGCCACACTGGGCCTGGAGCCTTAGGAAGTCTGGCTTGGCAGATGGGGCAGCAGCCCCTCCTCCCCCGGGCAGAGCTCTGAGCAGAGGGGAAACTGGGTCTGACTGGGGTTCTCTGGCAACTGTGGACCAACCGTAGGGCCCCCCAGCAGCCCTGGGAGGAGGCTGCAATACCCAAGGGAACCAGGTGGGGATTGGGCAGGAGGGCAGACCTGGAGAGATTGGGTCCTCCAATCTTGGGTGATTGCTGGGGATTTTGGACTTGTTTGGTTTTGCTCTTTGGGCGCTGGGGAGTTGAACCCAGAGATTCCTGCAGCCTAGTCACACACTCATCACTGAGCTACATCCCTAGCCCTCTTTTCAGTTTTTTACTTTATTTTATTTGAGAGAGAGTGAGCAAGAGGCAGATATATAGAGAATGGCCGCACCAGGGCCTCCAGCCACCCAAACAAACTCCATATGCATGTGCCACCTTGTGCATCTGTCTTATGTGGGTCCTGGGGAATTGAACCTGAGTCCTCAGGTTTTGCAGGCCAGAGCCATAACCACTAAGCCATCTCTCCAGCCCTCTTTTCCATTTTTAAAATTTTGAGATAAGGTCTCTCTTTTGGTTCTATTTTGGCTTTTGGTTTCTATTTTTTTTTTTAATTTTTTTTATTTATTTATTTATTTGAGAGCAACAGACACAGAGAGAAAGACAGATAGAGGGAGAGAGAGAGAATGGGAGCACCAGGGCTTCCAGCCTCTGCAAACGAACTCCAGACGCGTGCGCCCCCTTGTGCATCTGGCTAACGTGGGACCTGGGGGACCGAGCCTCGAACCGGGGTCCTTAGGCTTCACAGGCAAGCGCTTAACCGCTAAGCCATCTCTCCAGCCCTATTTTTATTTCTTTATTTACAGGCATAGAGAGGGAGGGAACGAATACAGGCAAACCAGGACCTAGTGCCTTTGCACAAGAATTCCAAACCCATGCACCACTTTGTATCTGACTTTACATGGGTACTGAACCCAGGCCATTAGGCTTTGCAAGCAAGCACCATCTCTCCAACCCTATTCTCATTATTTATTTATTTGCAAGCAGAGGGGGAGAGAGAGAGAGAGGGGCAGAGAGAAAGGATGTGCGTGCCAGGGCTTGTAGCCACTGCAAATGGACTTTAGATGCATGTGCCACCTTGTGCATTTGGCTTTACATGGGTACTGAGGAATCAAACCCAGGTCCTTAGGCTTCACTGTCAAGTGCCTTAACTGTTGAGCATCTCTCCAGCCCTATTAATTAATTAATTAATTAATTATTTTTTTCAAGGTAAGGTCTCACTCTAGCTCAGGCTGACCTGGATTTCACTCTGCAGTCTCAGGGTGGCCTTGAACTCACGGTGATCCTCCTACCTCTGCCTCCCAAGTGCTGGGATTAAAGGTGTGCACCACCACGCCCAGCACAGATTTTATTTATTTTTTATTTTTATTTTTATTTTTATTTTTTTGGTTTTTCGAGGTAGGGTCCCGCTCTAGCCCAGGCTGACCTGGAATTCACTACGAAGTCCCAGGGTGGCCTCGAAACAGATTTTATTTAAAAAAAATATTTAACTAGAAGCCAGGCAGAGATAGGAGGATTGCTGTGAGTTTGAGGCCACCCTGAGAATACAGAGTGAATTCCAGGTCAGCCTAGACTAGAATGACACCCTACCCCAAGAAACAAAAACAAACAAACAAACAAACAAAAAATTTACCTAGGTTGTGAGCTCAAGGCCACTCTGAGACTACATAGTGAATTCCAGGAAAGCCTGAGCTAGAGTGAGACCCTACTTTGAAAAAACAACAAAAAAAATTTATCTAGGGCTGGGGAAATGTCTCAGTGGTTAAGTAGCTTGCCTGCAAAGCCTAGTGATCCAGGTTTAATTCCCCAGTATTCACGTAAAGCCAGATGCACAAGATGGTGCATACATCTGGAGTTTGCAGTGGCTGGAGGCACTGGTGTGCCCATTCTCTTTCTCTCTCAAATAGATAAACAAAGTATAAAAAAATATTTATTTGCAAGCAGAAGGGGGAGAGAAAGACAGAGAATGAGAAAGAATGGGCATGCCAGGACCTCTTGCCACTTCCAACAATCTCCAGGTGCATGGGCCACTTTCTGCGCATCTGGCTTCACATAGGTACTGGGGATTTGAACCTGAGTCATCAAGCTTTGCAAGCAAGCCCATTTAACCACTGAGCCATCTCTCCAGCCCCCAATAAGCTGTCATTATAAATCATGACAATACCATTCCATAGCCTGAGGCTGAAATGGTTATCATGTTCCCATCTCACAGCTGTGGATGGGGAGTGAAGAGGGAAAGGTCTCTGGGTGGCAGAACTCTGTTTGAAGCTCTCCTTCCCCTTCTCCCATCTCAGGTCTGAACTGAGCTCTGCCTAAAGATGTGGTATGAAACAAGCCCTCCAGGGGCTCCAGGCCACCCCTGCCCATGACAAGACAAGCAGGGAAACTGAGGCCTCATAGGACCTGCCCCTGGATGCAGGGGACCCTCGCTGAAGCCAGCTCCTGTCAGAAAAGCAGCTCCACATCCCCCACCCCCACCCCACAGGCTGGGGGCTCTGAGCCCTGCAGGAAGTGGCCTGGGCCTGGCCAGGCTACGCTTTGATCAACTTTATGAGTCCTGGCTGTTTATGGAGTGCCCGGCCCCCTCCCCACCACCAGGGGCTGTGTCTTGTCAGTGGCACTTGGGGATATTAGCTGTCCCAGGAGAGTCAGCTGCCGGGCCTCAGCTCCATTTCCTCCAGCCTGGCCCTTGGCCTTGGCCCCTGGGAATGGGGAAAGGCAGGAGCAGAGCCGCCCCTCAGGGCAGACCGTGGGGGTGGGGGTCCTACTGCTGTCTCTGTGAATGCAAGTCCAGCTCGGGCCCAGCTCCGTGCCCCCCTGGCTGTCCCTAACCTTCTACTTCCCTCCTGGGGTGCTCCACTCATGATCCCCAACAGCCCGTAACAACCATAATTAATTTAATTCTCCACTGTCACACCCCTGGCTAAAATGCTGTCTCGTTCTGTGTTTTGTCCAGCTCCTTCCTCAGTAGAGAAACCACATCCACCCCACTCAGCCCTGGTCCCCAGTTCCTAGCACAGTTCTGGCACATAGTAGGTGTTTCATAAATGTTTCTGCATTGAAAAATAAAGTCTTAAGTGGGACATGGTGGCATACTCCTGTCATCCCAGTACTCTAGAGGGTAGAGACAAGAGGATCAGAAATTGGAGGCTATAAGTGACCCTATCTCAATCGTCCCCTCCCTTCCGCAAAAAAAGGAAGGAAGGGCAGAAGGAAGGAAGGTGGGAAGGAAGGGAAGAAAAGGACAGGCTGGGGAAATGGTCCACTAGTTAAAGGCACTTGTTTGCAAAGCCTAATGGCCTGGGTTTGATTTCCCAGTACCATGTAAAGCCAGACACATGCATCAAATATTGTTTCCAGGTAAGAGGTTCTGACATGCACATTCTCTCTCTCTGTTTTTTTTTTGAAGTAGAGTCTTGCTCTAGCCCAGGCTGACCTGGAATTCACAATGTAGTCTCAGGCTAGCCTCAAACTCACAGTAATCCTCCTACCTCTGCCACCCGAGTGTTGGCATTGAAGACGTGTTCCACCATGCCTAGCCCTTTCTCTCTCTTAAATAAATAAAATATATGAAAGCAGCCGGGCATAGTGGTGCATGCCTTTAATCCCAGCATTTGGGAGGCAGAGGTAGGAGGATTACTGAGTTTGAGGCTAGCCTGAAACTACATAGTGAATTCCAGGTCAGCCTGAGCTAGAGAGAGAGCCTACCTCAAAAAAAAAAAAAAAAAAAAAAAAAAAAAAACACCCACACACAAAAAAAGCATATATATAAAAGAAGCCTTTGATCCTAGCACTTGGGAAGCAGAGGTAGGAGGATCACCAAGGCCACCCTGAGACTACATCGTGAACTCCAGGTCAGCCTAAGCAAGAGTAAGACCCTACCTTGAAATATGAAAGAAAGAAATTGGGGCTGGAGAGATGGCTCAGCAGTTAAAGGTGCTTGCTTGCAAAGCCTGATGGCCTGGGTTCAATTCCCTAGTAGCCACATAAAAGCTAGAAGTGCTACTGGGCGTGGTGGCGCACACCTTTAATTCCAGCACTCGGGAGGCAGAGGTAGGAGGATCACTGTGAGGTTGAGGCCTACCTGGAAAAAAAAAAAAAAAAGCCAAATGTACAAAGTTGCTCATGCATCTGAAGTTCTTTGCAGGGGGCCCTGGTGTGCTCTCTGAAATAAATATAAAAAAGAAAGATCAAGTCTCATGGGGGATGGAGCTGTGGGAACCCTAAGACATCTCAGTATCAGAGGACACTCCCACCATGCACAATCCCAAGAGGGGAGTCAGCTCTCTGTGGACGAGGGAACTAGAACTAAGGAAGGGGACTGAGTTCCCCAGACCCCATGGCCCCTCCCCCACCCACTCCCCACACTCACACCTGTGCTGGCTTTGGACAAGAAGCTGCAAGCAGGTGTCAGACCAGCCAGGCCGGTTCCAGGGCACGTCTGGGGGTGCTTCCCCAGAGGCCATGCTGGGGAATGCCTGTGGACACCTGCCCCACACCTGCCCGCCTCCCTTCCCCCACTACCATTCATGGCCCTTGGTCCCAACACCCACAGGGCCACAATGGCCTGTTGTCCTCAGAGACACCCCAGGCCCGCACTCCCTGCTGTGTGCTTTGTGACCTGAGGCAGGTGCAGCTCCAGCTTGGGGGGTGAGGCAGCAGGTGGAAGCTAGCTGGCCTGTTCCCCATCACCCAGCCAGCTGGGGACCTTCACTGCTGGGAGGCGGGTCGGGGGCACACATGGCACGGGCTGTTTCCCTCTGCCTGCCAGCAACCCTGGATGCAGTCTGAGGATTATCCTAGTCCTAGCTGAGGCAGTGAAAGCCCAGAGAGGGCAGGCCACTTGCCCAAGGTCACACAGCAAGCAAGATATAAATCCAGACGAGTAAGTTTTTCTTGTTCCTCCAACTTGTTTCTCCTTGAGGAACTGATGTCCCTTTAGCTTTTGCTGAAAGCTTATGACATGCCAGGGATTCAGCCATGTTCATTCACAAATACTCATTCAGGGCTGGAAAGATGGCTCAGTGGTTAAGGCATTTACCTGCAAAGCCTAATGACCAGGGTTCGACTTCCTAGAACCCACATAAAGCCAGATGCAGTGGCGCATACATCCAGCGCTGCTGGAGACGCTGGTGCGCTATCCTTTCTCTCTCTCTGCTTACAAATAAATTTTTAAAAATTGTTTTAAATACTTACTCAGCAGCACTGGCCTTGTTATTTTTGGGACTCCTCCCACTCTCTCAGGAAGCTTTTAAATCATGTATATATATATATATATATATATATATATATATATGTATATATATATATATATGTATGTATGTATGCATGTATGTATATATATGTATGTATGTATGTATATATTTATTTATATTTATATTTATATTTTTTTTTCATTTGAGAGTGGGAGGGAGAGAGAGAGCAGATAGGGAAGGGCACACCAGGGCCTGCAGCAGAGAGAGAGGAGGGCACGCCAGGGCCTGCAGCCGCTACAAAAAAAAACTCCAGACGCATGTGCTCTCTTGTATTTATGTGCGATATTACACACTTGTGTCACTGTACCTCTGGTTTACATGGGACCTGGAGATTTGAACATGAGCTCTTAGGCTTTGCAGGCAGGCACCTTAACCACTAAGCCATCTCTCCAGCCCTCAGGAGGCTTTTTACAATATTTTCTTTTCTTTTTTGTTTTTTCGAGGTAGAGTTTTACTCTAGCTCAGGCTGACCTATGTAGTCGCAGGGTGGCCTTGAACTCACGGCAATCCTCATATCTCTGCCTCCCGAGTGCTGGGATTAAAGTTGTGTGCACCATGCCCAGCTACAATATTTTCTTAATAAAATCTACTTTTTCCTTGCATATATATTAAAAAAAAAAAAAAAAACTTAACCAGATGTGATGGCTCACACCTTTAATCCCAGACCTGGGGAGGCTGAGGTAGGAGGATCACCATGAGTTTGAGGCCAGCCTGGGACAGTGAGATCCTGCCTCCAAAAACAAAACAAAATTAGTTCAGTAGCCAGGTACTTACAGAGCCGTGGACTAGTCTGGGGACACGGCATGATCAGGGGTCCAGAGAATCCACCAGTAAAGGAATAAAAAACAACATCAGGGCTGGGGAGATGGCTTAGTGGTTAAGGTGTTTGCCTGCAAAGCCAAAAGACCCAGGTTCGATTCCCCAGAACCCACGTAAGCCAGATGCACAAGGTGGTACATGCATCTGGAGTTCATTTGCAGCACTGGAGGTCCTGACACACCCATTCTCATTTTCTCTCTCTCTGTGCCTCTCTCTCTCTCTCTCTCTCTCAAATAAATAAAAATAAAAATAAAAAGCAACATTACTCCAAATGTGACCAGGACAAACAGGTTTGGGGCAATGGGCGTGGGCAGGGCTCTGTAAGGAGGGAGATTTGAGCTCAGAAAGAGGAGCAATGAGGTAAGAGGAGGGAAAGAGTGTCCAAGGCACCACACAAGTGAAGACCCCTGGGGTAGCCGTGGAGACACCAAGCAGGTGCACAGGGGAAACCTCGGGCAGGCATCACTCGGTGGGGGGACCAGGGCAGGGATACCCACTGTGTGGTTTGTCCAAAGAGCCACTGTTTTCTCCTCTGCAGATGGGAGGAGCGTCCCCAAAACTGTAGCAGATGGACAAGGGTCTGTGTGTGTGTGTGGGGGGGGGTCTGTCATCCCTGCCACTTCAGCAAGCAGATGCCTCTGCCTGAGGAGCCTTCCTAGAACCCCAAAACAGCCTGGCAGGACAGGCGGATGAGCTCATGGCTGGAGGAGTCACTGCCTGTCTAGTAACCTCACTTGCCCTGTCTGTAGAATGGGCACTGCCAAGCTCCCCCTTCCTGGGAATGGCTGGCCCTCAGAATGGTCCCAGAGAGAGTAATGCTGAGCCCCCCAGGAAACTCAAAGCCCAGAGGGGCCCGCCCTGTGACTACTGTTCCAGCATGAAGGTTATGTATGGCCCAGAGAGCCAGACTGGGTCTGCGGGCTGGGACAAATGGCTAGCTTAGACCCCCCAAGTGTGGCCGGTCCTCAGGGACATGCAGTTAGTTACCCAGAGCTACTGGCTGGAACCTATCTGAGGGAGGGAGGTTGGGGTGCTGCATCCACCCAGCTCTGGTTGCTGGCTGATGTGTAGGAGAGAGATGACTGTAGCGTCAGGACCACCCCGTCTCTCTTCCATCCTGCCTGGCCCTCTAGCTGATGTGCCCTCCCCAGCCTCGCCCAGGGGACACTTGCAGAAAGCACATGGCCTTGGCCTCAGCCACCAGACAGTGACCAAACTCTGGGGGCCCTCAGGCCAAGCCAGAATCATTAAGGAACAGGGGAGGCTCATTTGATCCCCACAGGGAGCAGCACCCTGGCACGCAGGCTTCAGACGGGCCGGGCCCAGTGCCTTCGCCCCTCCCCGCGGCCTCAGAGCACCTGCAGGCGCTGGACTCCCTGACCTTCATGAAAGCAGGGGAAGGGCCAGCAGGTGGTGACATTCCAGGCACGGTCACCTTAACAAGTGCCTCTGGAGACACTGGAGCTGCCTGGAGATGAAGCCCAGAGCTACCAGCATGGACAGCCAGAAAAAGAGTCTTGGCTCCTTGGGGCCACAGCCTGCCCCCCTCCACAAGGTGCCAGCTGCCTGACGGTCACTACTGGTGGTAATTCTCTTTCCTGTTACGGGGACAAAAGACCTGACAAAAACATCTTAAAGCTAGGCGTGGTGGCGTACTTAGGAGGCAGAGGTATGAGGATCGTCATGAGTTCAAGGCTACCCTGACACTACATAGTGAATTCCAGGTCAGCCTGGGCTAGACTAAGACCTTACCTTGAAAACAAAACAAAAAACAAAACAAAACAAACAAAAAAACATCAAAATGGCGGAAAGAATGTAAGAGCCAAAGGAAGGGTAGGACTCCTTACAACGTGCTCCTCCAGACACAAAATGGCCTGGATATCCATGACCTCACAGTGCCCGACACTACCTACACAAGACCATCATAATAGGAGGAAAAGATCATGACATCAAAATAAAAGAGACTGATTGAGAGAAGGAAGGGATATGATGGAGAGTGGAGTTTCAGAGAGGAAAGTGGGGGGAAGGAGAGTATTACCATGGGATATTCTTTTATAATCATGGAAGTTGTTAATAAAAACTTGAAAAAAAAAAGTCTTGAGGAAGGAAGAGTTGAGTTTAGCCCACAGTTCCCGATTACAGTCCACCATGACAGGGCAGGGCGGTGTGGCGGCAGGAGCCGAGGCAGCCGGTCACATTCGGTCCCCAGTGAGGAAGCAGAGCCATGAATGCTGCTGCCAGCCAGGAGCCCAGCCCATGGGTGGTGCCTCCCACAGTTAGGGTGGGTCTTCCCTCTCAGTTAACCTAATCTAGAGAATCCCTCACAGACATGCTCAGAGATTTCTTGCCATGGTGATTCTAAATCTTGCCAAATTGACAAGATTATATGTATGTGTGTATGTGTGTGTGTGTGTGTGTGTGTGTGTATATATATATATATATTTTTTTTTTTTTTTTTTTTGAGGTAGGGTCTCTCACTCTAGCCCAGACTGATCTGGAATTCACTTGGTCTCAGGGTGGCCTCAAAATCACAGCAATCTTCCTACAACAGCTTTCTGAGTGCTGGGATTAAAGGCACGCGCCACCACACCTGGCTATTTTTTGCTGTTGTTGGTTCATTTGTTTAATAATTTATTTTTTAATTTGATTTATTTATTTGAGAGAGAGAGAGAAAGAAAGAGAATGAATGGGCACACCAGGGCCTCCAGCCCTGCAAACGAACTCTGGACACATATACCACATTGTACACCTGACTTACATGTGTCCTGGGGAATTGAACCTGGGTTCTTTGGCTTTGCAGGCAAGCGCCTTAACTATATTGCTATATTGTTGGTTTTGTTTTGTTTTGTTTTGAGGTAGTGTGGTGGTTTGAATCACAGATGCCTACACCCTCCCTCATAAGCTCCTGTGATTTAAATGCCTGGTGCCCGGCTGATGGCAATGTGTGAGGTGGAGCCTTGCTGGAGGAGGTGTGTCACTGGGGGTGGACCTTGAGGTTTCTTGCCCATAGTTTGCCAGTGTTAGTTCCACCTGCTGTGGCACAGATGATGTCTGGCCTCTGCTCATGCCATGCTGTCCCCTGCCATCATGAAGCTTTCCTCCAGATTCCAAACCAAAATAAATCCTTTCCTCCCATCAGCTGCTTTGGTTGAGTGCTCTAAGCCCAAGTAAAAGTAGTTAATTACAACAGGAAGGCTCTCACTCTATAGCCTAGGCTGGCCTCAAACTCATCGCAATCTTTCTGCCTCAGTCTCCTGAATGTTGAGATGAGAGGCCTGGGCCACCATGCCTGGATATATTACCCCCTTTCATGCTTGATTTTTACTTATCTACATATTTTTGTTGCTGTTGTTTTGTTTTTCGAGGTAGGGTCTCACTCTAGCCCAGGCTGACCTGGAATTCACTATGTCGTCTCAGGGTGGCCTCAAACTCACAGTGATCCTCCTACCTCTGCCTCCCGAGTGCTGGGATTAAAGGCGTGCGCCCCCACGCCTGGCTTTTATCTACATATTTTTGTGGTTCTGGGGATGGAACCCAAGGCCCATGTTAGGCAAGTGCTCCGCCCCTGCTCCTAGTTTGATTCCTGACACTGACCTGAGAGGTGCTCAGATGCTGGGGACTGACTGTGTCCGTGATGCGTGTGGTGGAGTGAGCCCTGCACACACATGTTTTGTGTGAGCTGTGTCTATGTCCATGTATGTGCAAGCGAGTTCTAGGACCCACGGAGGACGATCGAGAGGGCCGGCCCATGACAGGACACCTGTGTTTGTATGCGACATGTCTGTTCCTGTCTGTGCCATGTGTCTATTCTTCGCCGCACAGGAGTCCTTCCACCTGCACCCAGGCACGAGCTCCATCCTCCCATGGGAGCGAGAAACCTGTGCGTGCCCTGACACCTGTGACCACCACCCAGTCTGAAGCTTCTGCAAGTGCCTCCCTTGGCTATGAGTGGCTCAGCACCCCCGCTCTGCCATGAGGCCTCTGACGAGCTGGGGGAGGACAGAAGAGCTGGGCTGGGGACGTGGCTCAGCAGTTAAAGCACTTGCTTGCAATGCCTAAACAGCCCAGGTTCCAGTCCCCAGTCCCCATGTAAAGCCAGATGCACAGAGCGAGGCATGCCTCTGAAGTTTGCCTGCAGTGGCAGCAGGACCCAGAACACCCAGTCTCTCTCTCCTCACAAATAAATAAATAATAACCTTTTTTTGAAGAGTCGGGCATGGCGGCACATGCCTTGAATCCTAGCACTTGGGAGGCAGAGGTAGGAGGATCACCGTGAGTTCAAGGCCACCCTGAGACTACACAGTGAATTCCAGGTCAGCCTGAGCTAGAGTGAGACCCTGCCTCAGAACCACCCCCCTAAAAAGGGGGGCTAGGGAGATGGCTGCAAAGGCTGCCAGCCTGGAGTTGGTCACCCAGCACCCATGGAAAGCTGGCCACAAAAATTGGTAAATGTGTCCGGTATTTGTTTGCAGTGGGAAGAGACCTTGGCGTGAGTGTGCCCCTTCTACACACACACGCGCGTGCGCACACACGCACACACACACACCCAAGACTTGCATGGACCACTCCCCCAGGAGCTCATTTCTTCTGGAGGAACAGTAGAAAGGTCCCTGATGGCCCCTGGAAACCCCTAGATACCACCAACTCTGACTCCCTGACACAGACCCTCTTTCTTCCTCCCCCCTCCTCTGGAGTAGACACTGACTGGTGGAATGTTAGCAGCTGCAAAGGTGTCACGCCAACCGCAGGGGGCTGACACAAACCCTCTCAGTGCCTGGCATCTGGCCAGATGGAGTACTTTAGCTTGTATGCCTCAGTTTCTCCATCTGTGAAATGGGGGCAGTACAGAATCAACTAATACTACCAAGACTCCACAGTGAAGGGCCCTCATTCAGTTCCCTACTGCTACTGAGGTGGGTGGTAACCCCCTTTCCGAGCAACCAGCATTTCTAGGCCTCCCTGTTAGAATCTTTCTTTCTTTCTTTCTTTCTTTCTTTCTTTCTTTCTTTCTTTCTTTCTTTCTTTCTTTCTTTCTTTTTTCTCATATAGCCCAGGCTGGCCTTGAACTACTTCTCATCCTCCTGTCTCCATCTCCCAAGTGCTGGGATTATAAGCATGCACTACCACAGTCAGTTTTATTTTCTAAAATCATTTTTATTTTTATTGATTTGAGAGCAACAGGAGAGAAAGAGGCAGAGAGAGATAGAGAGAAAGAGAGAGAGAGAGAGAGAGAGAGAGAGAGAGAATGGGCGTGACCAGGGTCTCTAGCCACTGCAAACAAACTCCAGACGCGTGCGCCCCCTTGTGCATCTGGCTAACGTGGGTCCTGAGGAATCGAGCCTCAAACTGAGGTTTTTAGGCTTCACAGGCAACTGCTTAACCACTAAGTGATCTTTCCAGCCCGTTTTGTTTTTTAATTGACAACTTCCATGATTATAAACAATATCCCATGGCAATCCCCCCCCCCCCACTTTCCCTATTGAAGCTCCGCTGTCCATCATATCCCCTCCTCCTCTCAATCAGTCTCTCTTTTATTCGGTGCTGGGATCCAATTCAAGGCTTCGTGCATGTTAGGCAAGCACGCGATCGACTGAGCTACATCTGCAGCCCTCCTTGATGGACTCACGAGCCACCTTGCTCCTCGCTGTCCCAGCTCGGGAACTGTTGGGGAGCAATGAGTGACATGAACGGAGAATGCAGGCAGGCAGGGAGCAGGCCCAGGCCCTGGAGCAGTCAGTTCAGAGCACAGGATGGCCCAGCAGGTGGCCATGTCTGGCTCCAGTCTTGGCCTGCGGGGCACATCTCCAGTGGTGAGTTTGCTGTTGATAAGTGACTGGAATGGCAGAAAGACCCCTGGAACCTTTATATTGTTTGAAATGAGCAGGCAGCGTGTCCCCCACAAGCCTGCCTCCCCTTTGACCCCCTTAGCTCTCCGCTTCCCCCGCTCTGCCCACATCTCTGCTCACTGAACAGACCCGGCACATTCCAGCCCCAGGGCCTTTGCACTTGCTGTCCTCCTTGCCTGTACTGTCTTCCTGCTCTCAGGTGTCTGTGGGCCTCCCTCCTCCCTCCTTCCTCCAGGACTCTGCTCAACGGTCATCTCCTGAGTGAGGCCGCTCCTGACCCCTGTCCACCCATGACGGGAAGTGCCTGCCCCTCCCCCTTAGTGCCCGCCCAGCAGCTCTGCTCAGCTCTCACTATTCCTAAGGCTGTTGTTTTGTGGTTTCAAGGCTCCCCACCAGCTCTAGAGGACAGGAACCTCCATTTATTTAAGCATAATGCCCACATCAAGAACTGCACTTGACCTAGGCATGGTGGCGCACGCCTTTAATCCCAGCACTAGGGAGGCAGGGGTAGGAGGATCGCTGTGAGTTTGAGGCCACCTTGAGACTACAGAATGAATTCCAGGTCAGCCTCAGCCTGGGCTAGAGTGAGACCCTACCTTGAAACCCACCCCCTCCTAAAAAATAAAAAATAAAAAAGAACTTGGGGCCTGGAGAGAGAGACCGCTCAGTGGTTAAGGCACTTGCCTGCAAAGCCTAGAGCTTCCAGAAAGGCTCTGTGAGAGGAAGTCCTCTGCCAAATCCAAGACTGAAGCCAAAGAACGGGAAGCCCTGCTGCAGCCGGAACCCAGTCCTGGAAAGCTGTCGTTAGGAAGGCTGATGCTGGAGGCAAGGCTGAAAAGAGCAACCCTAAAGTTTGAGCGGAAGCGGCAGGGTCTCCTGATCAGATACCAAACTTCAGTTCCCTGGTACCCACGCGAAGACAGATCAAAAGTCGCGCATACATCTGGAGTCCGCTTGCAGCAGGTAGAGCATTCCCATTCTATCTGTCTCTCTTCTTTCTATCTGTCTTTCTGCTTGCAATCAAATAAATACTGGCCAAGGCAAGAGAATGGACATGAGTTTGAGGTCAATTTTGAGACGGAGTAAGAACCTGTCTCAAAAACAGAAAGGAAAGCCGGCGTAGTGGCGCCTGCTTTTAATCCCAGCACTCAGGAGGCAGAGGTAGGAGGATCACTGCAAGTTCCAGGTCAACCTGGGCTAGAGTGAGAAACCTCAGAAAAAAACAAACAAAAAGGCTGGGTGTGGTGGCGCATGCATTTAATCCCAGCACTCAGGAGGCAGAGGTAGGAGGATCACCATGAGTTCGAGGCCACTCTGGGACTACCTAGTGAATTTCATATCAGCTAGAATGAGACTTTACCTAAAAAAAAAAAAAAAGCAGGTGTCAGTTGGTACAGTGCTTGTCTGGCTGGCATCCAGAAAACCCTGAGACCCTCCCCCAGGACTACAGAAACTGGATGTGGTGGTGCACACCTGTAACTCAGCACTGGGACTGGGGAGGTGGAAGCAGGAGGATCAGGGGTTTGGAGTCATTTTAAGCTATTGTATAGTGAGTTCAAGGCCAGCCTAGGCTACAAGAGCTCCTGTCTCAAACAACAATAGGTCTGGGGAGATAGCTCAGTTACTTGGTGAAGAACCTGTCCTTTGGCCTCCACAAGCATAAGCACATGTGCACTCACACACAAATGCATACGATTTAAAAACAAGCCAGGGGGCTGGAGGGATGGCTTAGTGGTTAAGGCGTTTGCCTGCAAAGCCAAAGGACCCAGGTTTGGTTCCCCAGGACCCATGTTAGCCAGATGCACAAGGGGGCGCACGCATCTGGAGTTTGTTTGCAGTGGCTGAAAGCCCTGGCACATCCATTCTTCTCTCTCTATGTCTCTCTCTCTCTTTTTCTCTATCAAATAAACAAATAAAAATAAATAAAATATTTAAAAACAAGCTAGGGAAGCTGGACATGGTGGTGCACACCTTTAATGTCAACACACGGGGGAGGCAGAGGTAGAACTGCTGTGAGTTCAAGGCCTCCCTGAGACTACATAGTGAATTCTAGATCAGCCTGAGCTAAAGTGAGACCGTACCTCGAAAAACCAAAAACAACAGAGGCACAGAGGTGCATAACTGTGATCCCAATACACAGGAAGACGAAGAGTTCAAGGGCTAGAAGATGGCTTAACAGTTAAGGTGCTTGCCTTCGAAGCCTAAGAACCCAGGTTCAATTCTCCAGGTCCCATGTGAGCCAGATGCACAAGGTGGTACATGCGTCTGGAGTTCATTTGCAGTGGCTAGAGGCCCTGGTGCACCCATTCTATCTCTCTGTCTCTCTATCTCCCTTTCTGTCTCAGATAAAAAGAAACATTAAAAAAAAAAAAAAAGAGTTCCAAGCTGGGGGCTGGAGAGATGGCTCAGTAATTAAAGGCGTTTGCAAAGCCTAACGGCTAAGGTTCAATTCCCCAGTCACCCACATAAAGCCGGACAAGAGACTCTGGCATGCTCATACACACACACACACACACACACACACACACACACGTGAACACATGTAAATAAATAAATAAAAATACACACATACAAAAAAGAGTTCAAGATTGCCTGTTCTACTGAGAGATACCCTGTCTGAAAACAGAACAAACACAAATTACTGCCTGGCACACAGTAGGCGCTCAATAAATGTTTATTACAATAGAGGCAACAAAATAGAAAGAGATAGAATGCTCTGGAACACAACAGAACCCAAGATGGGGCTGGCGAGATGGCTCAGTGGTTGCAGGTGCTTGTGTGCAAAGTCTGAGTGCCAAGGTTTGATTCCCTGTACCCATGTGAAGCCAGATGCTCAAAGTGGCACATGCATCTGGAGTTCATTTGCAGTGGCAAGAGGCCCTGGCACCCCCATTCATTCTCTCTTGTTCTCACTATGTAGTTTCAAAGTGGCCTTGAAGTTGAACTCATGACGATCCTCCTCTTTTAAAAAGTTTTTTTTTTTTAATTTATTTATTTATTTGCAAGCAGAGATAAGAGAATGGGCATGCCAGGGTCTGTAACGGCTGCAAGCTACCAACGAACTCCAGACACATGGCCCATTTTGTGCAGCTGGATTTATGGGGGTACTGGGGAATGGAACTCAGATCATTAGGCTTTGCAAGCAAGCACCTTAACTGCTGAGCCATCTCTCCAGCCCCAGTAAAATATTTTTAAACTCATGAAACAGAACAAAGGTTTTGAAGTTGAATTGTGGGTGGGAAATGGGGGAGCAGTGGACTGAGTGGGCTGCCTATAACCCCAGAGGGCGAGCACCCCACTCTAACACCACAGAGCACCCTTCACATCTGGTCAATGGTTTTGCATCCGTTCTGCCCAACTGTGGTCTCAGCCTCCCCTCCCCTGCTCCACCCCAGTCCACTCCACCCCCCCTGCCAGGCCTGACAGCAACGGGAAACTGTGACTCAGGAGTCTGGCTTCAGGCTCTCTCCCACCATGTCCTGGCGGCTGGGCTGGGGCCAGCCTCGGCCTGACGATTGGCCTCTAGCCTGACATCCGTCCACCCGGCGCGGCCTGGCGCTCTGTGCGCGACAGACATTTCATGGGAATAAGAGCAGAACCACAGATCTCTGACATGCCACAGGAGCCCTGTTTGCCAGGGTGGAGATTGAGACCCAGAGAGTGGAGACACTTGTCACCTGATGAAGCTGTTGCCCTAGGGACAGGAGGCTGGCGGTGGCAGTGCCCAGCTGGCAAACCCAGGGCAGCAGGCTGGGTGAGGCTGCGCGTTCACTGGTGTGTAGACGGGCTTCATGCTTTCCTGGCAGGAAGCTCCGGGAAGGAAGGGGCCACAGACCTGGTCTCAGATCCCAGCTCCGCGTTAGCCCCAGAGCGGGTGTCCCCTCTCTGCCTAACTCCCAGCCCCCAGGCACTCACAGGACAGCAGCCAAGAGCTGGAATGCAGGGCATTTCCTGGGGTGTGTGCGTCTCTCCTCATTCTACCAGCAACCACCACATTGGCCAGTGTATGGGATTCTGGGGCGTCACCTTGTCCTGGGTCCACCTCACCCGCTTCTCAGCTAGTTAATGCCAAGTGTCTCCACCTGTCTGGGCTTTTTTCTACAGGGCACCACCTCCCAGGTTGCTTTTTGCGCTGCCTGGCACACATAACAGGTGCTCAAGAAGGTCCCTGCTGTCCTCCTCCAGCCCCATCTGCGTGTCAGGCTCAGCCATGAGGCATGGGGACGCCACCCGGACTTACGTGGCAAGCTCACCTGCGGCACTTCTGGGTCCCCTCCTTGCCTCCCACACTTACAACCAGGTTTCTTTTCTGTTCTCTGGCATCCACGTGTTACATGGTCACAGTTTTCAATTCTGGCCCAAGTGCAAGGTGGTTCCGGAGAACCGAAGGTCCTGGTGCCTTCACTTCTGATGAACTAAGGCCCCGACAGCTGTCAAAAACCCCATCGCCCTTCCCATTTGGAATGCTCAGCCACAGCCTGGCTGTGGGATTTTTGAGGTGGGCGCCACTCTGCCCACTCTTCCAAGCCCATGGCCTGTGTTCCCCAAAACCCCTCCGGAGAGTACACTTCCTTGTGCCCCAAGCTCCACCTAAACCCAAAACATAGGATCTCAGTGGAGAGGAGACCCCTTCCCCTTGTGTCAGAAAGTACACTGCTAAGCCAGGCATGATGGTATACACCTGAAACCCCAGTACTTGATGAGACTCTGCCTCCAAAATTAAAAAATGAGGGGGTCTGGAAAGATGGTTCAGTGGTTAAAGGCGCTTGCTTGCAAAGCCTGACAGTCCAGGTTCAATTCCCCAGTATCCACATAAGCCAAATGTATAAAGTGGTACATATGTCTGGAGTTCATTTGCAGTAGCAAGAGGTCCTGATGTACCCATTCTTTCTCTCTGTCTCGCGCATGCGCACTCTCTCTCTTTCTCAAAAAAAAAAAAAAAGACGCTGAGTCGGGCATGGTGACACATGCCTTTAATCCCAACACTCAGGAGGAGACTGAGGGAGGAGGATTGTCATGAGTTCAACTTCAAGGCCACTTTGAAACTATACAGTGAGTTCCAGGTCACCCTGGGCTAGAGCAAGACCCTACCTTGGGGTGGGGAGGAAGACCTTGTGTCACAAAACAAAAAGCCAGATAGCTATTTGGGGGGCTGAGGCAGGAGGTTCACAAGTCTGTCACATGGATAAGCAAAGGAGAAAAGTCAGACCCAGAGGGCCCGCTGTGGAACCCCATTAATATGAAATGCTGGAAAAGGTGAGCCCACAGGGGTGGGGGAAGGGGTGAATGACAGGCTCAGGGATGCAATGGAGTGAACACTCCAGGCGTCAGGGTTTTCCTCTGGAGCAATGGGAATGTTCTGGAATTGGGGAGGGGAACCCACCAAATGACACCAAGCCCCGCAGGCTCAGCTGGCCGCATGGCATGCTGGTGTGAGCTTACCGATAAGAAGACAGCCGAGCTCCCACCACACCCAGCAAAGCCAAGAGTACCAACAGCTAATCATGACCATCATCTTCCTCAGGGGCCTTGTCACCTCGGTGCCTGGGCTCCAGGGTTACATCATGTCAGGGCAAAACTCACTTCTCTATCACCTTAACAGCACCATAAAGGATCCCTGGGACCACATGCTCTGCACCTCAGAGGAGTCAAGGATGACTGGTGACTATACTCATGCTGGTGTGCTTGTCCGAGGAAAAGAGGCTGACCATCCCCACGCCAGTGGGCAGAGGCTAAGATACCAAGTGACCATGTCAGGAGTGAAAGCAGAGAGACGGCTAGGCATGGTGGCATATGCCTAAAATCCCAGCACTCAGGAGGGTGAGGCGGGGGTGAGGGCGCTGGGACTACAGAGTGAGTTCTAGGTCAGCCTGGGCTAGAGTGAGATCCTACCCTGAAAAAAAAAAAAAGAAAGGGCTGGAGAGATGGCTTAGCAGTTAAGATGCTTGCCTGTGAAGCCTAAGGACCCAGGTTCGATTCCCCAGAACCTGCATTAAGCCGGATGCACAAGGTGGCACATGCGTCTGGAGTTTGTTCGCTGTGGCTAGAGGCCGTGGTGTGTCCATTCTCTTTCTATCTGCCCTTCTCTCTCTTTCTCTCTCTCTCTCTCCTATAAATAAATAAACAAAATATTTTTTAAAAAGAAAGAAAGAAAGAGGGCTAAGAAAGGAGCCCCTAGGCTTTTTAGACAAGCGCCTTAACCACTCAGCCATCTCTCCAGCCTAAAATGTAAAAAAAAGAAAAGAAAGAGGGAAAGTGGAAGACAGTTTAGTCGGAGGAGTGGACACGGCCCAAAGGCAGCGAGGGAGGAGGCTGGCAGCTACACTGCCCGCTCCTGTGCGGTGTCCTGTGCTCCCTGCCCACCTGGGTTCCACCAGGTGCCCCCGTATTCCTGTATCTTAGACACAACTTTGCCAAACACCCAGAAGTGCCTCTGCCCCAGGGCCTCGGCACATGCTGTCCTCTTGCCAAGCGGGACAAGCCCCTCCTCATCTTTCGGGTCTACTGTGCCCAGGGCCGCCCTGCTGCCAAAGGCCCCGCACTTCCGGCTGTCACCTGCCGGCAGCCTTATTCCCATCCTAGTACAGTTCTCACCCCAAATATCTATTTCCTGCCTCCCCCAAGAGAAGATCAGCTCCCCAAGAGCAAGGCTTCCGTCTTTCTGTGTGCTAGTGTTTCCCTCATATCCTGGACCCAGCACATAGTAGGTGCTCAAGAAATGTCTGCGGGGGCTGGAGAGATGGCTTAGTGGTTAAGCGCTTGCCTGTGAAGCCTAAGGACCCCGGTTCGAGGCTCGGTTCCTCCAGGACCCACATTAGCCAGACGCACAAGGGGGCGCACGTGTCTGGAGTTTGTTTGCAGTGGCTGGAACCCCGGGCGTGCCCATTTTCTCTCTCTCTCTCTCTCTCTGCTTCTTTCTGTCTGTCGCTCTCAAAGAAATAAATAAAAATAATTTTTAAAAAATGTCTGCGGACATGAAGCGGCGCTTAGCGAATATGTGAGTGTGTGGCTGTATAGAGCGGGGAGCTCAAGGCCAGAGGACCCAAGACTTTCCTGAACACACACAGGCAGAAAGGGGTAACTCTGCCCACCCCCTCAGTCCAGCTGCCACCCTAGGAGCCCCTGAGGCTCTCTCCTCTCTCTCTCTCTCCCTCTTCCTCTGTCAAATAAATAAATAAATAAATATACACATAAATAGAAGGTTTTTTTTCTTTTTTTAATGATGGGATGGGCTAGTGAGATGGCTCAGTGGTCAAGAGTGCTTTCTTGCAAAGCCTGCTGCCTCAAGTTCAATTCCCCAGTTCTCATGTAGGTCTGGACACACAAAGTGGCACATGCATCTAGAGTTTGTTTCTAGTGGCAAGTAGCCATGGCACACCCATGCTTTTATCTTTCTCCCTCTGCATTTTTTTTTTTTTTATGAGAGAGAGAGAGACAAAATTGGAGTGCCAGTGCCTCTAGCCACTGCAATCAGACTCCAGACGCATGTACTGCCTTGTGCACATGCGTCACCTTCCATGACTGGCTTACGTGGGTTCTAGGGAGTCAAACCTGGGTCCTTAGTCTTCACAGGCAAGTGTCTTAACTTTAAGCTATCTTTCCAGCCTGCAGATAATTTTTTTTTTTTTTAATGCACCAGGTGTGGTGGCGCATGCCTTTAATCCTAGCACTTTGGAGGCAGAGGTAGGAGGATCACAGTCAGTTCAAGGCCATCCTGGGACTACATAGTGAATTCCAGGATGGCCTCAGCTAAAGTGAGACCTTACCTCAAAAAAAAAAAAAAAATTTTTTTTTAAATGATGGGGTAAAGCTGAGTATGGTAGCCTGTAGTCCCAGCACTTGGGTCCCTGAGGCAGGAGAGTTACTGCTTTTGTGAGACCAGCCTAGGCTACATAGTGAGACTCTGTCTCAAAAATAAGAAATAAAATAAAATAAAATAAACAAGTCAGACATGCTGGCACACGCATTTTGAATCTAGCACTCAGGAAACTGAAGTAAGAGAATCACCAGGAGTTTGAGGCCAGCCTGGGGCTACACAGTAAGTTCTAGGTCAGCCTGAGCTAAAGTGAAACCTTACTTCCAAACAACAAAAAATAATGTTCACCAAATGAATGAGTGAGTAATCAAATGAAGGAAGGAAGAGAGGAAAGAAGGGAGGGAGGGGCCCTGACAGTACCCAAGGAAGACACAGGCCAGAATGAACCACTGGAGACTTTGGAGCTTCTATGGCTGCAATTGTTTCTCATGGCTCAGAAGTTCCTGCCTCCTGGCACATTCTCCCACCTCGGCCTGTGACAGCCGCAGGGGAAATGACTCACCCAAGGTCTGCAAGCTGTCTCCAGCTGGGGCTGGGGCCTGTCCACACTTCCAGGCAGCTCAGCTTCCCACATGTGACCCCTTTCGACCTCAGGCCAGCTGCCAGTGAAGAAACTGAGGCAGGGAGTGACGCCACACATCCAGCGGATGGAGCCACCCCCCCCCCCCCCCCCGCCTCGGCCCCCTCCCGCGCAGCCCTTGCTCAGAGGCCCAGACCCGGGAGTTACTCAGCCCAGCTCCGCTCTGCTTGGTGAGGGAAGTTCGTGTCCTGGCAGCCCTTGCCTGTCCCTGGCTCCGAAGCCGGGAACTGCCTCCCCGGAGGCCCGCTTACCGCCTGGCAGCGCCAGCAGATGTGGAAACCCACGGGCTGAGCTGGCAGACGGCGGGTGGTGGGTGGGAACTCATGCCAAAAAGCCTGGGCCGACTGAGCGTGTGGATCACAGCCAGAACCCGGTTTCATTTAGTCACTCAACAAACATCCACGGTGGGTTTGCTGGACCAGGCCGCTGGGCCTCTTCCCTGCTGTTGGTTGGTGGGAGAAGTGGGTCAGAGGATAAGTGTTTGGAAAAAAAAAAAAAATCCCATCACACGGAAGCCCTGCTGGACCTTGTCTCTCTGCCTGGCTTGTCTGGCCGGAGAGGGAGACAGGCTCACACAGGAAACCAGAAAGAAACAAGACTGGGAATCTGATCACGCCAGCCGCCTGGAGTGTAGCTGAGGGAGAGGGTGGTGCAGGGAAGTGGGGTCTTTGTAACATCCTCTCACTCATGGGGTGCTCAAGACAACCTGAGCAACGGCGCACTGACTGTCCTGGACACAATTAGACAGAGGAGGCCAGGACTCTCCCTGGGGTTCGCAACCTGCCGTCTCTCTCACATCAGGAGGTATGAGCAAGCAGTGCCAAACGACCCAAGTCCCTTTGTTTGTAATCAGTCCTCTTCATTCATTCATTCAACAAATCTTTATTAAAGCCTGTTTCAGGGCTGGGCTTGATAGCTCACAGAGTACTCAGGAGACAGAGGTAGGAGGATAGTTATGAGGTCAAGGCCAGCCTGGGGCTACAAAGTGACTTCTAGGTCAGCCTGGGCTACAGGGAGACCTGGCCTCAAAAAATAAAATTAGCCGGGCATGGTGGTTCATGCCTTTAATCCCAGCACCAGGGAGGCAGAGGCAGGTGGATCACTATGAGTTCGAGGCCACTTTGAGACTACAGTGAAGTCCAGGTCAGCCTAAATTAGAGCAACATCCTACCTTGAAAAAAAAAAACTGAAAAAAAAGTCAAATAAAATAAAAATTGGGGGGCTAGAGAGATGGCTTAGCAGTTAAGGCGGTTACCTGCAAAGACAAAGGATTCCGGTTTGATTCCCCAGGAGCCACATAACCAGGTGAACAAGGTGGCTTATGTATCTGGAGTTCATTTGCAGTGGCTGGTGGCCCTGGCGTGCCCATTCTCTCTCTCTCTCAAAAAAAAAAAAAAAAAAAAAAAAAACCAACCCTGGGCATGGTGGTGTACATCTTTGACTCCAGCACCAGGGAAGCTGAGACATAGAGACTTGTGAGTTTAGGTCACCTGGAGCTATATAGTGAATTCCAGTTTAGTCAGGGCTACAGGGAGAACCCACCTCAAAAACAAAACAACAAAAACAAACAAAACAAAACAGAAAGAAAACTACCCAAGCAATAGCACACTGGCAGGGAATGGGGGCTGGGAAGCTGGCTCAGCAGTTAAAGGCACTTGCTAACAAAGCCTAAGCGCTCTGGTCTAATTCCTGAGGCACCCATGTAAACCAGATGCAAAAGTTGGCACAAGTATCTGCTGTTTGCTTGCAGTGGTACCCATACACACATGCACACACACACATGCACACACGCACACACATGCACATAAATAAATAAAATTTTAATGGCTGGAGAGATGACTTAACAGTTAAATTGCTTTCCTACAAAGCCAAAGGACCCAGGTTCAATTCCTCCAGGACCCATGTAAACCAGATACACAAGGTGGTGCATGCATCTACAGTTCATTTGCAGCAGCTGGAGGCCCTGACATGCCCATTCTTTTTCTCTCTATCTGGTCCCCTCCCACAAAATGAATAAAAAATTTTTAAGGGAAAAATTAAAATTAGTAAGAATGGAAACTGAACCTTCCTAGCAGTACTGGAGTCCTGGAGCCATGCGGATCCGGTACTGAGCAGAGGACCAAGGCACAAAGCCCACATCCAAGGAATTATTTTCTGTTCCTTTCCAGAGTAAAAGGTCAGAGTGTCCAAGAAGTGAGAAACCAGCTGGGTTGGCACTTGAGTCTAAACCATGAGGAGCTGACCCTCAGGGCTCCCGTTCTTGGCCCCACGGGCCAGCTCCCTTGGTCACCACCTGGGCACAATTTGTGACCATAGTCTTTCTTTGCTGTGGCTTGAATGTTCCCACCAGAACTTGGGTTGGAGTTTAATTGTGAGTTATTAAGAGGATGAGTCAGCAGGCTGGAGAGATGGCTCAGAACCTGACTGCCTGGGTTTGATATGCCAGTAACACAAAGTCAGATGCTCAAAGTGATGGATGCATCTGGAGTTTGTTTGCAGTGGCAAGAGGCCCTGGCATGCCCATTCTCTCCCTCTCCCTCTCCCTCTCTCTCTCTCTCTCTCTCTCTCTCTTTCTGCTTGCAAATAAGTAATAAATTTAAAAAAAAAAATTTTTTTTTTGAGGTAGGGTCTCACTCTAGCCCAGGTTGACCTGGAATTCACTATGTAGTCTCAGGGTAACCCTGAACTCATGGTGATCCTCCTACCTCTGCCTCCCAAGTGCTGGGATTAAAGGCATGCACCACCTCACCCGGCTCAAATGAAATATTTTTTAAAAGAGGAAGATTCAGATAGGACTATTGTTTGCTTAAGACAAGGTCTTGTGTAGCCTAGGCTGGCCTCAAACTTACTATATAATCGAGTCTAGCTTTGAACTACTGATCCTCCTGCCTATACCTTCCAAATACTGGGATTACAAGTGTGCTCGGAGCCAGATTTGCAGTGGCTGGTGGCACATGCCTGTAATCCCAACACTTGGGAGGGAGAAGCCAGAGGATCTAAATTTTAATAGCTTGAGTTACACAGTGAGACCCTGTCCCAAAGCAAACAACTGAAGAGGTGACTGGATTCTGAGATCTTTGCCCTGGCACGGACTGTTCAGCCTGTCCCCTTGCTGGATTCATGGGCCAGTGGTCATTTGTAAACCATATGGCTTCTATCCCTTGGAAGTGTCCCTCTTGCCACCACACAATGCCCTGCACCAACTCAGGACTTGGCCAGCGAAAGGCTCTCGACTTAGGTAGGACCGACCTCCTGCCTCCAGTACCATGAGCTGAGTCGACCTCTATGCTAAGTGACCCACTATGTCATGGTACAACTGTTTTAAGGGACCTGTAAAACCCTCATTGCAAGCTCAGTGTGGTGCTGTGCACCTTTAATCTCAGCCCTTGAGAGGCTGAGGCAGGAGCATTACCTTGACTTTGAGGCATGCCTGGACTACACAGTGAGCTTTAGGTCAGCCCTAACTGCCTATGGAGGCCATCTGAAAAAAAAAAAAAAAAAAGGAGGGGGACTGTGGCTTAAGATATTTGCTTGCAAAACCTGTCAGCCCTCATTGGATTCTCTAGCCACCCACACAAAGGCAGTTGCTAAGAGTGGTTCAAAGCCAGGCATGGTGGTGCACTCCTTTAATCCCAGCACTTGGGAGGCAGAGGTAGTAGGATTGCCATGAGTTCGAGGCCACCCTGAGACTCCATAGTGAATTCCAGGTCAGCCTGGGCCTACAGTGAGACCCTACCTCGAAAACCCAATTAAAAAAAAAAAAAAAAAAGCAGTTCAAGGGGCTGGAGAGATGGTGCAGCAGTTAAGGCACTTGCCTGCAAAGCCTAGGGACCCAAGTTTGATTCCCCAGTACCTATGTAAAGCTAGATGCACTAAGTGGTGTGTGCATTCAGAGTTTATGGCATTCCCATATCTACTCTCTTTGTCTCTGCCTCTTTCCTTCTCTCTCTAATGAAATAAAGCTGGTTCAAGCATCTTGTATTCATTTGCAGTGACAAAAGACCTTGGTTTGTATGCGCACACACAAATAAATAATTTTTTTTTAAAAAAAGGGAGAGGCTTGGAAAATGCCTACATGGTAAAGGTGCTTGCAAACAAAGCCTGCCAACCAGTGTTCAGTTCCCAAGCCACCCACATAAGCTGGACCCAGAAAGTAGCATGTAAGCATCTGGTGTTCATTTGCAGCAGCAGGAAGCCCTGGCATGTCCTCACCCCTCCCTGCGCACCCACACACATACATCCACGCACAAATAAATCAATAATTTTTTTTTAAGAAAAGGGAAAAAAAGGGCTGGAGAGATGGCTTAGCGGTTAAGACGCCTGCCTGTGAAGCCTAAGGACCCATGTTCTACTCTCCAGATCCCACATAAGCCAGATGCACAGGTGAGGCAAGTGCAAGGTTGCACATGCCCACTAGGTGGCGTAAGATGGCTGAGGCCCTGGTGCCAATTCTCTCTCCCTCCTCTCTATAAACAAAATTTTAAAAAGAAAAAAAGAAAGAGGCCCTTGATGCTCTTGTGAAAGGTGCCAAGATCACTGGCATAACAGCCTCCCGGGGTGCACTTCACACCCCTGCCCACGCACCTTGTGCTAACAGAAATAGACAGAGTTCATGTCTGCCCAGAGGTACCTGCGGCAGGTGGTGCAGGCAGAGGCCAAAGCAGGACCCAGTGCTGGGTGAGTCCCTGTTTTATTTCAGATAGAAAGCACCTGTGTGTGTTGGGGGGGGGGTTGTTAAGAAAGAGGGAGGGAGGGAAGGAAAGACAGGGCCTGGTGGCCCAGCCTTTCATCCCTAGTACTTGAACCTCTGACACTGGAAGATTGCCTGTGCAACTAAATGAAACCCTGTCTCAAAATAGTTTTTTTTTTGTTTTTTTTTTAAGAGCCGGGCATGGTGGCGCACGTCTTTAATCCCAACACTGGAGAGGCAGATGTAAGAAGAGCGCTGTGAGTTCGAGGCCAGCCTGAGACTCCATAGTGAATTCCAGGTCAGCCTTGGCTAGAATGAGACACTACCTCGAAAAACCAAAGGGAGAGAGAGGTGGGGTGGGAGAGAGAGAGAAAGGTTAGTGAGATAGCTCCGAGGTAGAGCGCTTGCTTAGCATCATGAAGCCCTGGGTTCAATGAGAGAGAGAGAGGGAAAGAGAGAGGGAGGGAAGGAAGGAAGGAGGGAGAGGGGTGTCATGTTTGTAATCCCAGCGTCCCACAGGCCGAGGCAGGAGGATCACTGTGAGTTCAAGGCCAGTCTTGGCTACAGAGTGAGACCCTGTCTCAACAACGAGAGAGGGACAGAAAAATCCTCGCGTGTCCCAGGCCGGCGGGCTGCGCCGGGGCCAGGCCAGACCACAGGGCTCTCATTTTCCCCCCATTCCTCCGCCCGCCCCGAGGCAGGAAACGCTCTCCCCTGGGAAGCTCCGAAATAGCTGAGCCCCAGCGCGGGCCGGGGGCGGAGCGCGGCCGTAGGGATTTACACCCCGCGCCGGGAGGCTGGGGGTCCCCGCGCTGGCGCCAGGCGGCCCCGGTCCCGCGCCGGTGCGCCCCCTCGCCAGGCCCCGCTCCGCAGCGACCGGTGACGGCAGGGGCTTGACCGCATGCACGAGGTCCACCTCTGCAGGCTGCGCTCCGCCCAGCTGCCCCCTCACCCAGGCAAGGCGATTCGCACAGCACCTCCAGGATCCCGCCCACCCCCATCCTAGGTCGGCGTGCAGCGGGGGTGTGGGGGGGGGGGCGCAACCCAGACAGAAAGAACTAGAACATCTTTGGGTCCATCGTTAACATCCCAGGCCTGGGACTCACGTGGTGAGAGAGGATGCAGTGTCCTGATTGGTCAGTCCTGGGTCACATGCTTAAGGATGGACTCGACCCCACCCAAAACCTTTGGACCAGAGCAGGTGGAGAGCCGGGACCAGTGACACACATCACCTATAGGACACAACAGGAAGGAGACTTGCAGAGCACCCAGGATACACGGGAAAACCCACGGACTGAACCTTAAGGCTCCCGAGAGAGCCGCAAGGCACCCTCAGGCTAAGCTGAGTGCCCTGGCCCGCCACCCAATCCCGCCTTGATGTCAGCTTTCGTAAGAGAGGAAACCACACGGCTGGCTGGCTTATGGGACATTTGCTGTAAGACTGACCTCCAGTCCACCATCACTGATCATGCCCCCTGACACCCGAGGAGGATGGGTGACTGGCTGAGGTCCTAAGAGATACAGGGACTTACCCAGGTCACACAGCAAGGACAATGGAGCCAGGGTCTGGCCTTGGAAATGATCGTCCCTTCCACCTGGACCAAGGCTGGGACCAGGCCAGAGGGGCTTCCTGTGACCCTGAGGACATGGGTCTGGGTCTGGACAGGCCTCGCTGGTCTCTCAAGAGCTCCCCCTTGGGCCTTCCCGATGTTTCCAGGAGCCCCGTGTGGGTGTGGGTGTGTCTGTGAGAGCTGAACCCAGCCACTGCCCTGGGATGGGTGCTTCCCCCAGATCGGAACTTCACCTCTGCCCGGAGGGCGGGGGGAGGTGACAGTGTCCTCAGTCCACTCTCCAGAAAGGAAACTGAGGGCTGGAGAGATGGCTTAGCAGTTAATTGCTTGCCTGTGAAGCCTAAGGACCCCGGTTCAAGGCTCAATTCCCCAGGACCCACGTTAACCAGACGCACAAGGGGGCGCACGCGTCTGGAGTTCGTTTGCAGTGGCTGGAGGCCCTGGCGCGCCCATTCTCTCTTTCTATCTGCCTCTTTCTCGCTCTGTCGCTCTCAAATAAATAAAAGTACCAAAAAAAATTTAAAAAAAAAACAGAAAGGAAACTGAGTCACAGAAAAAACCTGGCTGAGCAGGTTTTCAACTGTTTCATTGTTTTCGGGGGTTATGGTTATGGGTTTGTCCAGGATAGGGATGGGAACCAGGACTTCGCTGTTGCGCTAGGCAAACCCTCTGTCACTGAGCCACACTCCAGCCATCCCCTTAACCATGGCCCGGGGCTCCAAAATGAGAGACCCTAACTGCCCCTTCCTGTGGCTAGGGACCCACCAGCGTGGGCCCAAACTCCCCGATATTCCTCTCTGAATAACCACCCTGTAGGTACGTACACTCCTGGGGAAACCGAGGCCCAGAGTGTGTGCAGGGCACAGGGGACGTTATCCCACCCAGCCTGACCTCCAGTATTCTCCCCCCAAACACACTCACAGACAGGTCCCCTGGGAGGCAGAGGCGGGCCTCCCTGCCTGCTCCGCACTGGCTCCAAGCTGGCTGTGGGACATTTGTTACAGTGTCAACTCCAGCTCCCACCCCAACAGGGGGCCTCAGGCAGGGGGCTTCCTGGCGCTGGGAGGGAGGAATGCGCCCCCGCCCCCCGGCCCCATATGGCCTCCATCCTGGTCCATCTGCTTCCCATTGCCGGGCACCCGCCGCGGGGCTGCCGGAGCCCGCCCGCAGGGGTGTGAAGTTTATGTGGCCAGGTCTGGAGCCAGCGGTGACAGGGCCACACACGCACACGCAGACATACACTGGACACCCCCGCCCATTATACTACATGTGAACACATCACACCCCCCACGTGCCCCAAAATGCACACTCATATTCTCACACTCCAACACCAGAGGCTGCTCCGTCCAGGGACCCCACAGCTCAGTCCCAAACTCCAGCAACTGTCACACCAACCCTGACACCACATCCCCACAGTAGTCCATTTCCAGAATGCACCCCTACAGCCCGGCGTGGTGGTGCGTGCCTAAACCTCCAGCACTCACTAGACTGGGGGGGGGGGGTAGGAGGATCGCCAAGAGTTCAAGGCCAGCCTGGGCTACAGAGTGAGTTCCTGGGCTATGCTGAAACCCTGTCTCAAAAAAAGAAAACAGCAAAAACTATCGATTTTGCGTGTCCACAATACACCACTACACAGATACGATAAGCCTCCTCACACCCACTGACACAAATGCACTCCCCACTCACACCTGTGCATACCCCCACTACCCCAGTGACTTGGGTGCCTCCTAGGCCCAGAGCCGCTGGTTCCTCTCCTTTCTGCCCCCGTCTTCAGCTCTGTATCTCCTTACACCCCAGCCTGCTGGTGCTGCCAGAGCCCGGAACCCTGCACCCAAATGCCACACACCACCGAGCCCCAGTCATCCCTAGAACTCCAGGGGGGGTCCTTCCTCAGGAGAGATATATATGGAGACCTCAGAACCAAAGGGTGCCCAGGAAATATGAACAGAGCAGAGCTCACCTCCAAACCCACTGGTCTCAGCACCCAGCGCTTTCTAACCTACAAGATTGCCCCACGAGACCCCCCCCACAGACATGTTTGTGTCTGGGTATGTAAGGGGGTCATGTATGTTCATGCTCATGGAGGCCAGAGGTCAACATTAGATGTCTTTCTCAATCGCTCTCCAGCATATATATGTGTGTGTGTGTACGTGTATACATACATATATTGGTTTTTCGAGGTAGGCTCTCCCTCTAGGCCCGGCTGACCTGGAATTCACTATGTAGACTCAGGGTGGCCTTGAACTCATAGCAATCCTCCTATCTCTGCCTTCCCAGTGCTGGGATTAAAGATGTGCGCCATCAAGCCTGCATCCCCCCCCACACACACAAATATTTTTACTTATTTTCAGAGAGAGAGAATGGGTGCACCAGGACCTCTTGCCACTGCATATGAACTTCAGATACATGTGCCACTTTGTGCATCTGGCTTTACATAGGTACTGGGGAATCAGAATTCAGCCCAGGCTGTCGGGCTTTGCAAGCAAGCTTCTCTAACTGCTGAGCCATCTCTCCAGCTCCTCCATCTTATTTATTCATTTGTTTATTTTTATTTATTTATTCTTGGTTTTTCGAGGTAGGGTTTCACTCTAGCTCAGGCTGACCTGAAATTCACTATGTAGTTTCAGCGTGGCCTCGAACTCACGGCGATTCTCCTACCTCTGCCTCCTGAGTGCTGGGATTAAAGGCATGTGTGCCACCATGCCCAGCTCCATCTTATTTTTTGAGGCAGGGTTTCTCATTGAATCAGAGCTCACTGATTCAGTTAGATGAGCTATACAGCAATTCTAGTAAATCTCCTGTCTCCACTTCTCAGTGCTGAGATTACAAGCATGTGCTCCTGTGGGTGCGGAGGTGGCTGGGGAGTCACGTCACCCACTGAGCATCATAGGGTCCCACACTGTGGCCCAAGCTAACTGCAAAGTCACTATAAAGATCAGTTCAAAGCCGAGCGTGGTGGCGCATGCCTTTAATCCCAGCACTCGGGAAGCAGAGGTAGGAGAATCGCCGTGAGTTCGAGGCCACCCTGAGACTACATAGTGCATTCCAGGTCAGCCTGGGCTAGAGTGAGACCTTACCTCGAAAAGCCAAAAAAAAAAAAAAAAAAAAAAAAGGATCAGTTCAGGGCAATCCTCTGCTTCAGTCTCCCTAAAGTGCTGGGATTACAGGTATGTGACACCAAACCTGGCTTAAACCTGCCACTTTCTTTTATTCTTTAAGATTTATTATATTTATTTATTTACTAGAGACAGACAGAGGGAGACAGATAGAATGAGAACAGGCGCGTCAGGGCCTCTAGCCACTGCAACAAACTTCAGATGCATGTGCTACCATGTGCATCTGGCTTATGTGGGACCTGGAGAATTGAACCTGGGTTCTTAGGCTTCGCAGGCAAGTGCCTTAACTACTAAGCCACCTCTCCAGCCCTCAACATTTTAATATTACTAGTTTAATAAAACTGATTTTCTTTTAATCCTGTAAAATTTACCTTAAAAATATTTTTTTTCTTACACATTTAAATCTAAATGTTTACATTTTCATCCGGGCATGGTGGCACATGCCTTTAATACCAGCACTCAGGAGGCAGAGGCAGGAGGATCATCATGAGCTCAAGGCCACCCTGAGACTACATAGCTAATAGTTAATTACAGGTCAGCTTGAGCCAGAGTGAGACCCTACCTCAAAAAAACAAAACTTTTTTAAAAAATATTTTTACCATTATTACACTCTTTCACCGTGAGGATGATGGTGTGGTGGGATAACTTGCCCAGGGTCACATAGCTTTGAAGGATGGGACTAGAGCCAGGCATGGGAAGTACATGCATGTAATCTCAAAACTAGCGAACCTGGGCTGGAGAGATGGCTTACTGGTTAAGCGCTTACCTGTGAAGCCTAAGGACCCGGTTTGAAGCTCGATTCCCCAGGACCCACGTTAGCCAGATGCACAAGGGGGCACACGCGTCTGGAGTTTGTTTGCAGAGGCTGGAGGCCCTGGCATGCCCATTCTCTCTCTCTATCTGCCTTTCTCTCTCTGTCTGTTGCTCTTAAATAAATAAATAAAAATAAACAACAAAAAAATTCAAAAAGAGAGCTGGCTTCCTGCCTATTCAACTTTAAAAAACAAACTAGAGAACCTGAGGCATGAGGATCAGGTGTTCTAGGCCAGCCTGGGCTACATGAGACCCTGCGAGGGAATGAATGAATAAATGAATGAGGGAGCCAGGATTTGGGCCCTGGGTCTTGACTCATTCTTAAGCTCTGGGCTCTCCTGTCTGTGGGAACCCTCCTAGTGACTGTGCCTGGTCCCTAGGAAGAGGAACCCAATGTCTAGGAGAATCTGTCGCCTGTACCATAGAGGCTGGAGAGCTGGGAAGCTCTGGACCAGTTCAGGGCCAGCTGCCCCCGCCAGAGAGGAGCCAGACTTGTGTTTACAATGTGTAAGAATTCTCACTGGCACACAGTGGCAGGCAGAGCGACTCTGGCTCCCAGGCCCCACCCACTGGGCTTGGGTTCTGCAGCAGCTGAAAATGAGCTTCCCTGAGTGCAGCTCCTGAGGTGGGAATATCCGGGGGGGGGGTCTGGAGCCCCATATCCTTGTCCCTCCATTCACCTGACTCGGCCTGTCTGTAGCTGGGGAAACAAGTCTGTCAACCAGAAACTAAATCACCAGAGAGAAAAGAGAGATAGCTTTTCCCTCTGCTGTCCAGCTGGGGTCATGTACAGATTTGTTTCTGCATGTGTGAGCACCTACTGTGTGTCGGGGGGAAGCGGAGGTATGACCGAAAACAAAGTCACACTTTCACTGAGCTCTCAGGGCAGGGAGAGGAGGCAGGCAGGAAACAGTGAGTGAGAGGGGCAGCCTGGCATGGTGGCACGCATGCCTGTAACTCCAGCAGGGCACCTGGAGACGGAGGCCACCGGTGGACTACATAGCGAGACTCTCAGAAAACCACAAAAAGGCCCGATGTGGTGGCGCACGCCTTCAATCCCATCACTCAAGAGACAGAGGTAGGAGGATCACTGTGAGTTCAAGGCCACCCTGAGACTACATAGTGAATTCCAGGTCAACCAAGGCTAGAGTGAGACCCTACCTAAGAAAAAAAAAGAAGAGAAAAGAAAACTTAAAAAAAAAAAAAAAAGCCAGGTATTGTGACCCACACCTATAATCCCAGCACTTGGGAGGTAGAAGGACCATCAGAAGTTCAAGGCCATCCTTAGCTATATGGCAAGTTCCTGGCTAGTCTTGGCTACAGGATACCTTACCAAGAAAAAAAAAGGGTTGGGGAGGAGGCTGAAGAAATGGTTTAGCGGTTAAGACACTTGCCTGCAAAGCCAAAGGACCCAGGTTCGATTCCCCAGGACCCACATAAACCAGATACACAAGGTAGTGCATACATCTGGAGTTCCAGGCCAGCCTGAGACTACATAGTGAATTCCAGGTCAGCCTGCGCTAGAGTGAGACCCCACCTTGAAAAACAAAACCAAACTATATATATATACAAACAAACTACATATATATATATATATATATATATATATATATATATATATATGCCAGTGTAGTGGCACACATCCCTACGCCCAGTACTCAAGAGGCAGAGAGGCAGGAGGATCAGAAGTTCAAGGCCATCCTCAGCCGCATTGAGAGTTTGAGGCCAGCTTTGAGCTGCACTAGAACCTGTTCCTGGATTAAAAAGAAGAAGAAGAAAAGAAAACTGGATGTGTGCCCATGTGCTCAACCTCTGCCCCTGGACCTGGGGCTGCTGCCACGGTGATGGCAGTGGCCCTGGTAAGATCAGTGCCCCTCGCAGGGACGGCGGCGGCCCAGCCCGGCTCCACCTGCCTGGCGGTCAGGGGGGGGGGGGGGCCGGGGGGGGGGCTCGGCGGCGAAGCAGCGGCTCACGTTTCGGCCGCCCGCGCCCCGCCGCGCCTCCCACCTCCGGATTTTCCACGCAGGGTTAGGCTGGCGGCGCGCTGTCTGCGGCCCATAAAGGCGGCCGTGCGCAGCATTCGCCTCGCTGCGCTGCGCTGCGGAGGGCGGGCGGGGGCCTGGGGACGGCCACCCCGGGCTGCGAACCCCACGGCCCGCCGCTGACCCCGGCGGGAGGCCTTGCTGGCAGAGGCTGCTCCAGGCCTTGCAAAGGACCCAGCCTGAGATAAGTGCCAGTCTCAAAAAAGAGAAGAAAAGATGGGCTGGGGAGATGGCTCGGTGGTTAAAGGCGCTTGCTTGCTTGCAAAGTCTGAGGTCCTGGGTCGATTCTCCAGGACTCACGCAAAGCCAGATGCACACAGCGGTGCATCTGTAAATCGTCAAGAAACCCTGTAGTGTCTACACACATGCAAAGGTAAATTTAACAAAAAAGAAAGAACGAGAACAGTGGGCTGAAGAGGATGCTCAGCAGTTAAAGGTGCTAGCTGGCAAAGCCTGACAGCCTGGGTTCAATTTCCCAGTACCCAGTTAAAGTCAGATACACAGAGTGGAACTATTTTATCTAGAGCTTGTTTATAGGGGCCTTGAGGCACCCATTCTCTCTCTCTCTGTGTAAATAAATTAAAAAGAAAAAAGGGTTGGGCGTGGTGGCGCACATCTTTAATCCCAGCATTCGGGAGGCAGAGGTAGGAGGATTGCAGTGAGTTCGAGGCCACCCTGAGACTCCATAGTGAATTCCAGGTCAGCCTGGGCTAGAGTGAGACCCTACCTTGAAAAACCGAAAACAAACAAAAAGAAAAAAAAAAAAAAGAAAAGAGAAAGAAAGAGGGGTGAGGTGATGGCTTAGCAGGTAAAGCTATTTGCTGTGCAGCCTGAGGACCTTAGTTCAGGGAAAATGGGGCCCATGATGGCACACACCCTCGATGCCAGCAGGAGGGCGGTGCAGACAGGGAATCTGGGGAGGGAGGTTACTGACCAGCTCTAGTCTGGCAGAATTAATGAGCTGTAGATTCAGTCCGAGACTCTGTCTCCAGGAATAAGTGGTAGGGTAGGGTGAGGTAGAGTGGTCCAAGGTCACTGGGCAGGAATGGTGCCATTAATTACATATCTGATCTCAGCTCACCTTCTCCATGAAGCCCCGGGTGTCTGACACTGTCCTAGGCAGAACTGCCCACCCTCCCGCAGTGACACCTCCCTGGGGGAGCCAGACATTGGCAAATAAACACCTAACCTAACATCAGAAGGCAGCAGTAAGTGCTGGGGTTGGGGGGAGAAAAGGTGCTGGGAAGAGGGGGGGAGGGAATAGCTCCAGGATGGTCAGGGAGCATTTCTTGGAAAATTGAAACCCAGTAGACATCCAAAGAGGGGTGCTCACGGAAGCAGAAATAGCACGCGCAAAGCCCCTGCGTTTCTCAACTATTTACTATAGGGTTCCCGTATTGATTTGAGGCCAATGCACTTCTGCTCCCGCAGAAGTGGTGGGATTCCTTCTTGGGTTGCCCTGTGTGGTCATGCAGACAGAAACACATCCTGTTAGCCCTGCGTGGTGGCACACGCCTTTAATCCCAGCACTCGGGAGACAGAGATAGGAGGATTGCCGAGAGTTCGAGACTACGTAATGAATTTCAGGTCAGCCTGAGCTACAGTGAGACCCTGCCTCAAAAAAAAAAAAAAAATGCTGTTAAACAAAAACTAAATAAATAAAAAGGGAGCTGAGGAGATGGCTTAGAGGTCAAAGGTGCTTACTGGTCCAAGTTCTATTCCCTAGAACCTACTTAAAACCAGACGCACAAAGTGGTGCGTGTGTCTGGAGCTCATTTGTAGAGGCCCCGGCATGCCTACACCCTCACACACAAATAAATAAATAAATATCTTTTAAAGAAGGGGAGGTAGGCTGGAGAGATGGCTTAGCAGTTAAGGCATTTGCCTGCAAAAGCCAAAGGAACCTGGTTCGATTCTCCAGGACCCTCGTAAGCCAGATGCACAAGGGGGCGCGTGCATCTGGAGTTCCTTTGCAGTGGCCGAAAGGCTTAGTGAGACTATATTTTCTCTTTCCCTCTCCCTCTGTCTCTCTGTGCCTCTTTCTCTCTCAAATAAAAATTAAAAGAAAAAAAAAACTGGGGAGCTGGCTTAGTGATTAAAAGGGCTTGCTGCCCAAGCCTGATGAACAGAGTTCAGATCCCCGGAACCCTGTGAAGGTGGACATAGTGGCATGCACATCTGCAATCTCAGCATACCTACGGCGGTGAGAGGCAGGCAGAAGAATCCCAGAGCTCAGGGGCCATCGAGTCTGGCATTCCCAGCAGCAAACTGCAAGAGCTAAGGAAGGCGAGGACCGACACCCTGTGACCTCCACTTGCATGTCATAGCAGGTGAGTGCCCATGCACACACCAACAAAAAAAGGGCCAGAGGGATGGCTTAGGGATTTGGTTCGACACCCCAGGACCCACATTAGCCAGATGCATCAGGGGGCGCACGCGTCCGGAGTTTGTTTGTAGTGGCTGGAGGCCCTGGCGCGCCCATTCTCTCTCTCCCTCCCTCTTTCCCTGTCAAATAAATAAATAAAAATAAAATATTTTTAATTTTTTTTAAATATTTTCCATTTATTTATTTGAGAGCAACAGACACAGAGAGAAAGACAGATAGAAGGAGAGAGAGAATGGGCGCGCCAGGGCTTCCAGCCTCTGCAAACGAACTCCAGACGCGTGCGCCCCCTTGTGCATCTGACTAACATGGGACCTGGGGAACCGAGCCTCGAACCGGGGTCCTTAGGCTTCACAGGCAAGCGCTTAACCGCTAAGCCATCTCTCCAGCCCATAAAATATTTTTAAAAGGTCCTTCATTGAGCATAATTTGCTCTGTGCAAGGGCTTCCTGCAGACCTGTGTATTCATATTCAGCCCTTGCCTTCACCTTCGCAGCTGGGAGAACTGAGCCCACAGCAAGTCTCTCATCCCAGATCACACAGCCAGGGATGCAGAGATCTGGCATTTGGACCCTGACACATGTACTCTAAGTTATACTGAGACACAACCTCAGTGATGTCAATGATGGTATAAAGGCTGCCAGCCAGTGTTTCCAGCATCTTCTATGGAAAAACTCGTGTCCAGAGCAACTCCTCTGCCGTGCTGCCGGAACGAGGGAACAGAGCTGCAAGGTTGTCATGGAAGACATGGGTAGAATGTGCTTCTGGATTCCATACTGTTGCTCTTTCCACATCCCCAGTGCAGCCTCTGGAGCCTGGGAGAACGGCCTGCAGCTAGAGATGGAAAAGTCAGAGACGCAAGAAGCCCCGTAGACTATAAGGCAAAGGGATACGATCAAAAAGGATGGGGAAACCGGGCGTGGTGGCGCATGCCTTTAATCCCAGCACTTGGGAGGCAGAGGTCGGAGGATTGACATGAGTTCAAGGCCACCCTGAGACTACATAGTTAATTCCAGGTCAGCCAGGCTAGAGTGAGACCCTACCTTGGGAAAAAAAAAAAAAAAAAAAAAAAAGATGGGGGCTGGAGAAATGGCTTAGCAGTTAAGTCACCTACCTACAAAGCCTAAGGACCCAAGTTTGATTCTCCAGGTCCCTTGTATGCCAGATGCACATGCATCTGGAGTTCACTTGCAATGGCTGGAGGCCCTGGCACACCCATTCTCTCTCCTCCCTCTCTCTGTCTCTAGTAAACAAATAAAATATAAATTAGAAAAAAAAAAAAAAAGGGAAATCCCAGACTAGAAACCATCACAAAACACAGGTCTGGGGCTGGAGAGATGGCTCAGCGGTTATCGTTATCATGCTTGGCTGCAAAGCCTAATGACTGGGATTAGATTTCCCAGTACTCATGGACAGCCAGATGCACAAAGTGGCATATGCATCTGGAGTTCTTTTGCAAATGGCTTGAATGGCCCTGTGGTGTCCATTCTCTCTCTCTCTCTCTTATTTGTTTATTTATTTATTTTATTTTACTTTTTAGTTTTTCAGGTTAGGATCTGACTCTATCTCAGGCTGACGTGGAATTCACTATGTAGTCTCAGGTTGCCTTGATCTCACCACGATCCTCCTACCAATGCCTCCCCAATGCTGGGATTAAAGGCGTGCACAACCACGCCTGCCCATTCTCTCTATCTCCCTCTTTCTGTCTGTATCTATCTCTTTTTCAAATAACAAATAAAAATATTAAAAATAAGAAAAAAATTTTTAAAGTCAACTGTGGTAGTCGAGTATGTCCCATCACTGGGGAGGAGGCAGGGAATCTGTAGAACTCACTGTCATTGGAGAGCTCAGGTTCAGTGGGAGACCCTGTCTCAAACACTACAGTGAGGTAGCTGGGCATGGGGGCTCACATCTTTTAATTCCAGAACTCAGGGGGCTGAGATAGCAGGATCAACATGAGTTTGAGGCCAGCCTGGGCTACACAGTGAGTTTCAGGTCAGCCTGGGTTAGAGTGAGACCTTACCTAAATAGGTAAATAAAATAAAAATAAGAGGAGCCAGGCATGGTAACATATGCCTTTAATCCCAACATTTGGAAGGCCAAGGTAGGAGGATCACTGTGAGTTCAAGGCCAACCTGGAACTACCTCAAAAAACAAAACAAAAACCCTGAAGCCGGGTAGGCAAACATCGACTGTTCGGTTTTGTGTCCCGGCGCCGTGATAAAACCTAGGGTCTCAAGCCCTCAAGATAAGTGCTCTACCTCTGCGCCCCGGCCCCAGTCTTGAGTGTCGTATTTTGTTTTGTTTTGGCTTGGCTTTTTGAGGCAGACTGGCCTAGAATTCACTATGTATTCTCAGGCTGGCCACAAACTCACAGTGGTCCTCCTACCTCAGCCTCCTGAGCAGTGGGATTAAAGGCATGAGCCACCACGCCTAGCTATTTGGTTTTTTGTTGTTGTTGTTGTTTGGTTTTTTAAAATATTTTATTTATTTAATTATTTGAGACACAGAGAGAGGAGAGAGAGAGAGAGAATGAGCATGCCAGGGCATCTAGCCACTGCAAATGAACTCCAGATACATGTGCCATGTGCATCTAGCTTACGTGGGTCCTGGGGAATTGAATCTGGGTCCTTTGGCTTTGCAGGCAAATGCCTTAACTGCTGAGCCATCTGTCAAGTCCTGTTTGTTTTATAAAACAAGGCCTTGTTATGTAGCCTAGGCTAGCTTTGAACTCACAATCCTCCTGCTTCAGCCTTCCAAGTACTGAAATTATAGACCTGCATCACCATACCTGGTTCTACAAATAAATGTATCTATTACATATTTATTATATGATGTATTTATTATATATAGACAAATTATATGTGTAGAGAGAATATTATATATACAGAGTGAATATAAATACATATGTATTATGTATATAGAGAGAATGGGCCCACCAAGATCTCCTTCTGCTATGAGGAATGAACACCAGATGCATGACAACTTTGTATATTTGGCTTTCACATAGGTACTGGGGAATCAAACCTGGGCTAACAGGCTTCGTAAGTAAGCACCTTTAACTGCCAAGTCATCTCCCCAGCCTCCCCAGGTTCTTTTTTGTTTTTCTTGAAACAGTCTCAAAAGACAATTATTAAAAAAAAAATACTAGCTAGGTGAGGTGGCCAGTGCCTATAATGCCAGGATTTAGGAGGATCAGAAGATCAAAGCCAACCCTACTTACACATCAAGTTCAAAGCTACCCTGGGTTACATGAGACCCTATCTCAATATAAAACAACAATGAAGAGATGGAGAGATGGGTTAGTGGTTAAGGCACTTGTCTGCAAAGCCAAAGGACCTAGGTTCAATTCCCCAGGACCCACGTAAAACAGATACACAAGTTGGCGCATGCATCTGGAGTTCATTTGCAGCAGCCCAAGGCCCTGGCACACGCATTCTCTATCTCCCTCTCATTCTCTCCCTCATTCTCTCAGTCTCACACCTTTAGCACACCCTCACTCAGAAGGCAAAAGTGAGAGGATTGCTGTGAGTTCAAGGCCAAGTGAATCCCAGGTCAACCTGGGCTGGAGTGAGATCCTACCTCGAAAAACCAAAAAAAGAAAGAAAGAAGAAAAACAGAAATGAGGGCTGGAGAGATGGATCAGCAGGTAAAGAAGTTACCTGCAAAGCCCCCAGGACCCACGTAAAGCCAGATGCATAAGGTGGCACATGTGTCTGGCATTTGTTTGTAGTGGCTGGAGGCCCTGGTTTATCCATTCTCACTCTCTCTCTCTCAAGTAAATAACATATATACATATATATATATATGCACACACACACACACACACACACACACACACACGAATTTAAAACAATGAAATGAAGCCAGGCATGTTGGCTCCTGCCTTTAATCCCAGCACTGGGAAGGTAGAGTTAGGGAGATCACTGTGAGTTTGAGGCCAGCATAGGACTACAGAGTGAGTTCGGGTCACCCTGAGCTCATGTGAGACCCTACCTTGAACAAAACAAAAACAAACAAAAAAATGAAATGAAAGCCGGACATGGTGGAACATGCCTTTAATCCCAGCACTCGGGAGGCAGAGGTAAGAGGATTGCCATGAGTTCGAGGCCACCCTAAGACTCCATAGTGAATTCCAGGCCAGCCTGGGCTAGAGTGAAACCCTACCTCAAAAAACCAAAAAAAGCAAAAAGAAAAAAAAAAAAGAAATGAAAAAGAAAGAAATGGGAACCCGGCATGGTGGCGCACACCTTTAATCCCAGCTCTCAGGAGGCAGAGGTAGGAGGACTGCCATGAGTTCAAGGCCACCCTGAGACTACATAGTGAATTCCAGGTCAGTTTGGGCTAGAGCAAAACAAAACAAAACAAAAAAGAAGGAAAGAAATGAGGATTGGGGAGATGGCTGGGTGGGTAAAAGAGTTTATTGCTTAAGCATAAACGTCTAAGAGGACGTGAGACCATCTAAGTTCCCCATGACAGCTGGGTGTGGCCATGTATGCCTGTGGGAGCAGAAACTGGAGAATCACTGGGTCTCCCCCAAGCAGCAGCTCTGGATTCAGAGAAGAAATTCCATCCCCAGGCTGAGCCATGGGGCACGGTGGGGGGACACCACATTCTCCTCTGGCCTCTGCATGTGCATCTGTGTGTTCATGCACACTAGAATGAGAGAGAGAGAGAGGGAGATGTGTGTATGGTGCTCCTCCCCTGAGGGCTCCCATGTCCAGCCTGGCCTGTCCCCTAGTCAAGCTCCAGCCCCGCCCAGCCACAGACACCTGGGCCATTCCTCTTCAGCTGCCGCCTGGGCCCAAGGGTTCCTCCTCCTGTCTCTACTTCCTTTCAGTGATCGGGAGGCCTCAGCCTACTTCCCACATGCAACTGGACGGAAGTCAGACCTTGTCACTCCACATAAAATCCCCTGGTGGCTTCCCATGGCTTAGAATAAATCCCAATGCCTGGCCCTTGGCCATGGCCCAGAAGGGCTAGTCCACCTCTCCCTTCCAACCATACTGATTTCCTGTTATTTTCTCTCTTTTTTTTTTTTTTTGCTACAGGGTCTCATGTAGCGTAGCCTTGGCTGACCTCAAACTTCGAACTCCGTATGCATCTGAGGATAATCCGACCCCTCAGCCTCCTCCTCCGCCTCCCAAGTGCATGCTAGGCAAACACTCTAACCAATTGATCTATACCCTAACCCCCTTTGCTGTTTCTGCGTTTTCCTTTGAGGGGCTCACTCTAGATCTGGCTGGCCCTGAACTCACTATATAGGTCAGGTTGACCTCAGATTTCAGCAATTCTCCTGCCTCAGTCTCCTGAGTACTAGGACTGCAGGTGTGCACCAATGCACCTGGCCGTCCCTCCTATTTTTTTTCTTCTTTTAAATTATGATTTATTTGAGAAAGGGAGAAAGAATGAGAACACCAGGGCCTCTAGTCACTGCAAATGAACTCCAGCTGCATGGGCTACCTTGTGCATCTGGTTATATGTGGGCACTGGGGAACTGAACCTGGGCCCTTTAGCTTTGTAGGCTATTGCCTTAACTGCTGAGCCATCTCTCCAGCCCCCTCCTGCTACTTCTTGAACACAAAGCGCTTGGTTGACTACCCAGGGCCTTTGCACTGGCTGCTCTCTGTCTGTCCGAACCTTCCTCCTCTGCTGATGTTCTTCGTAAAGACTCCGCTGGTGAAGCTAGTGTCTCAGAGGCTATCCCACAGGGCCCCATGACTTTCCAGCAAATTCACTCAGCCTTAAACCCCTGGGGAAGGGCCCTCAGGCAAATCCCTTCTCCCCGGGCCTAGGTGTCCTCACCTGTCATGTGGGAGAGTAATTAAGAATTTCCCGAGGGGACTGTGACAATCCTCATTCCCCAGCTCCAGGACCAAGACCCAGCCAGATGTTGCAGGCCAAGGTAGCTTGTGGTATGCTGCTCAGTGACCAGCACTCAGGTCTAGACTAGCTGGGGCTCCACGTGCCTCACAGCTGGATCCTCACACTCTCTGTTGACCACACTCAGCCAGAACAGGGACCTGGATGGGAATGAGGGTGCTGATTCCCTGGCCCAACTTTCTTTTTTTTATTGTTGTTGTTGTTGCTTTTCTTAAGAAAAAAATTTTTTTTAAGTTTTTTTTTTTAATTTTTATTTATTTATTTGAGAGTGACAGACACAGAGAGAAGGACAGATAGAGGGAGAGAGAGAGAATGGGCGCGCCAGGGCTTCCAGCCTCTGCAAACGAACTCCAGACGCGTGCGCCCCCTTGTGCATCTGGCTAACGTGGGACCTGGGGAATCGAGCCTCGAACCGGGGTCCTTAGGCTTCACAGGCAAGTGCTTAACCGCTAAGCCATCTCTCCAGCCCTAAAGTTTTTTTTTTTAATTTAAGAAAAATTTTTTTATTAACAACTTCCATGATTATAAAAACTATCCCATGGTAATGCCCTCCCCCCCAATCACTTTCCCCTTTGAAGCTCCATTCTCCTCATCTCCATCAGTCTCTCTTTTATTTTGATGTCATGATCTTTTCCTCCTCTTATGATGGTCTTTTGTAGGTAGTGTCAGGCACTGTGAGGTCATGGATATTCGGCCATTTTGTGTCTGTGGGGAGCATGTTGTAAGGAGTCCTACCCTTCCTTTGGCTCTTACAGTCTTTCTGTCACCTCTGTGTTAGATCCTGAGCCTTGGAAGGTATGATAGAGATATTGCAGTGCTGAGCATTCTGGTCACTTCTTCCCAGCACCATGATGCCTTCTGAGTCATCTCAAGGTCACTGTCATCTGAAAAGAGACGATTCTCTACCAAAAGTGAGAGTAGCATTAATATAAGGGTATGAACATTAAGAGAAGTGCTTACTGGGTGGTTTGATAAGCATAGTATGTACATATAGCCAGACACCACCAGACATTACACACCTAGGGCTCATGACTACCCCTGTTATAGGTTTTTGGTATCAGGAATGTATTCCCTCCCATGGAGTGGGTCTCCAGCCCAATTAGAGGGCAGTTGGTTTCCACCATGACAGACGTGCCACTATTGCACCTGTTGGCTCATTTGGCCTGGCTGGCCAAATATAAGGCTTGCAGTGTCCACTGTTGAGTATCTTCACTGGTGATTTCTCTCCTATTGAGCTGCATGCAGAATGCCTGGCCCAACTTTCTGAGATACTGAGTCCCTCACAGAGTGGCCCTGGGATAGAGCAGATCCTGGATCAAATCCAGACTGAAGGGCTGGAGAGACAGCTTGGCATTAAAGCATTTGACTGGGAAGCCAAAGGACCCAGGTTCCCTTCCCCAGGACTCATTTAAGCTAGATGAATAAGGTGGCGCATGCGTCTGGAGTTTGTTTTCAGTGGCTGAAGGCCCTGACACTCATTCTCTCCCTCTCTCTCTCTCCCTCCTTCTATCTCTCTCATTCTCAAATAAAATAAAATAATTTTTTTAAAAAGATTAAAGCTTGGTGTGATGGCATATGTCTTTAGTCCCAGCACTCAAGAGGCAGGGGTAGGAGGATTATCGTGAGCTCAAGGCCACCCTGAGACTGCATAGTGAACTCCAGGTTAGCCTTAAAATATATGTGTGTGTGTGTGTGTGTGTGTGTGAGCCTGGGCTAGAATGAGACCCTATCTCGAAAAACAAAAAAAAAAAAAATGTTTTTTTCAATAGGTGGGTGTGGTGGCTCACGCCTTTAATTCTCAGCACTTGGGAGGCAGAGGTAGGAGGATCGCTATGAGTTTGAGGTCACCCTGAGACTACATAGTGAACTCCAGGTCTTTCTCTCTCTCAAATAAATAAATAATAATAAAATATTTAAAATAATATTTTATTTATCTGCAAGGAGAAAGAGAGAGAGCATGTTTAACCACTGAGCCATTTCATCATCGGTGGTGATTTGATTCAGGTGTTTCCCCATAAACTTAGGTGTTCTGGGTGCTTGGTCCCCAGCTGATGGCAATTTGGAAATTAAAGCCTCCTGGGGGCAGTGTATTTTGGGGGTGGGTTTATGAGTGTTATAACCAGCTTCCTCTTGCCAGTGTTTGGCACACTCTCCTGTTGCTCACCTGATGTTGGTCAGGAGGTGATCACCCTCTGCTCATGCCATCATGGAGCTTCCCCTTGAGTCTGTAAACCAAAATAAACTTCTTTTTTTTTTCCAGGTTTTTGAGGTAGGGTTTCACTCTAGCCTAGGCTGACCTGGAATTCACTATGTAGTCTCAGGGTGGCCTTGAACTCAGTGTGAACCTCCTACTTCTGCCTCCCGAGTGAGTGCTGGGATTAAAGGTGTGCGCCACCATGCCTGTTTTTTTTTTTGTTGTTGTTGTTTGTTTGTTTGTTTGTTTTTATTTTCAAGGTAGGGTCTCACTCTAGCTCAGACTGACCTGGAATTCAATATGTAGTGTCAGGGTGACCTCGAACTCATGGCAATCCTCCTACCTCTGCCTCCGAAGTGCTGGGATTAGAGGCATGTACCACCACGCCTGGTGAAAATATCTTTAAGGTGTTTTCTGCCAGCAATGTGAACCTGACCGCAACACCATCCCACACTTACCTTCTTTAATGGCCAAAAATCAACTGGGATGGAGTTCGGCAGTAGAGCGCTTGCCTGGCATGCATGAGGTTCCATCCCAACAACGCAAACAAAACAAACAAATGGATATAATAACTAAAACAGGGGCTGAAGACATGGCTGAGGCAGTTAAGGTGCTTGCTAGCAAAGCCTGAGGGCCTGAGTTTGAGTCCCGGTACCCACATAAAGCCAAATGCACAAAGTGGTGCACGTGTCTGGAGTTTGTTTGCAGTGGCTAGGGGTCATGACATGCCCATTTCCTTTCTCTCTTTTTTCTGTCTCTCCTTGCAAATAAATTAAAATCTTTTTCTTTCTTTCTTTTTTTTTTTTTTAATGCATGGCGGTGGGTGCATGCCTTTAATCCTAGCACTCAAGAGGCAGTTGTAGGAGGATTGCTGTGAGTTCAAGGCCAGCCTGGGCTAGAGTGAGACCCTACCTCAGAAAAACTAACTAAATAAATAAAGACGGAAGATGAGGACTAACACTGAGGTCACCCTGTGACCTCTACACGTGTGTTGTGGCAGAAACGCACTCCAGTCACACAGAAAAGGGACTCAGAGCTGTAATACCAGCAGTCCAGAAGCTGAGGCAGAGGGATGTCTGCAAGTTCGATGTCGGCGTGGTCTACATAGTAAATTGCAGGCCAATCTGAGATACAGAGTAACTCTGTGTCTAGTTAGTAAATAAATAAACAAACTGCTGGGTGAGGTGGCATACACCTGTAATCCCAACAACTGGGAAGCAGAAACAGAAACGGGAGAATCACAAGTTCAAGGTCACCCTCAGCTACAAAGGACATTCAATTCAAAGCCAACCTGGTCTACATAAGACCTTATCTATAAATGAGTGAATAGATAACAAATATTGCCAGGCCTGGCCGCATAGGCCTGGGATTTCAACTACTCCGGAGGCTGAAACAGGAGGATCATAGTCCGAAGCCAGCCTGCACTGAGTTCAAGGCCAATATGGGCAACACTTCAAGACCTGTTTCAAGAAACAAAAGAGGTCTGGAAAGACAGGTCAGTGGCTGAAGGCACTTGGTTACAAAGCTTGCTGGTTCCGGTTCCATTCCCCAGGACCCATGTAAAGCCAGGTGCACAAAGTGGTGCATGCATCTGCAGTTTGTTTGCAGAGGCTGGAGGCTCTGATGTACATATACCATTCTCTCCCTCTCTCTGGCTCAATAAATAAATAACAAATTAAAAATAAGGGGTCAGACCAGGCGTGGTGGTGCACACCTTTAATCCCAGCACTTGCAGGAGGATTGCTGTGAGTTTGAGGCCACCATGAGACTACATAGTGAATTCTAGGTCAGCCTGGGTTAGAGTAAGACCCTATCTCAAAAAACAAAAACTAGAGCGGGTGTGGTGGCGCACGCCTTTAATCCTAGCACTCGGGAGGCAGAGGTAGGAGGATCGCCATGAGTTCGAGGCCACCCTGAGACTCCATAGTGAATTCCAGGTCAGCCTGAGCTAGAGTGAAACCCTACCTCAAAAAACAAAAAAAAACAAAAACTAAATTTAAAAAAGGTGGGGAGTCGGGGTGACAGTTCAGTGGACAAAATGCTCCCTGCCCAAGCCTCAATACCTGTTTGATCCTCACACCACTCATAAAAAGCCAGAAGCTAGGGGCTGACGGGATGGTTCAGTGGTTAGGTGCTAGCCTGCAAAGCCTAATGATCGGGATTTAATTCCCTAATACCCACTTAAAGCCAGAAGCCAATACTGTGGTCATCCTAGAAGTGATGCCATCCTGGAAGGCATGTCAAACTGCCTGCTAAGTATCTATGCTTGCTGGGTACATTGGTGCTGCTCCCAACCTCACACACACAAATTTCTTCCTTCCTTCCTTTCTTTCTTTCCCTCTTTCTTTCTTTCTTTTGTTTTTTTTTTTTGAGGTAGGGTCTTGCTGTAGCCCAGGCTGACGTGGAATTCACTATGTAGTCTCAGGGTGGACTCGAACTCATAGCGATCCTCCTACCTCTGCCTCCCGAGTGCTGGGATTAAAGGCGTGAGCCACCACGCCTGGCATTTATTATTACTTAAAAATTTTTTAAAAAATATTTAAAGAGCCGGATGTGGTGGCGCACGCCTTTAATCCCAGCACTCCGGAGGCAGAGGTAGGGTGAGCGCCATGAGTTCGAGGCCACCCTGAGACTACATAGTGAGGTCCAGGTCAGCCTGAGCTAGACTGAAACCCTACTTTGAAAACCAAACAAACAAAGAAAAAAAAAAGTAAACAAACCACAATAGCTCATATGGAGTGGTGTCAAGTGAATCTTCTACAGAGCTACAGATCCTACAGACTGGTAGAAGCAGTTTTCCTAACAGCCAGAGCAGAAACCACAGAATGTCCCCTGATGGGTGGACAATATGTATCCACACAATGGAATACTATTCAGCAGTTAAAAAAAAAAAAAAAGCAGCCCCCACCCCTGCAGCCTAGATGAACCTTGCAAGCATTAGCTAAGTAAAAGGAGATAGGCTCACAGGGACGCGTGACAGTCTGTGTGGCCCATAAATGACTCCATGTGTAAGAAATGTCCAGAACAGGCAAATCCATGGAAACGGAAAAGAGATACACGCTTGCCAGAGGCTGGAGGAGAGGAGGGGAAGAACTGCTCACGGGTCTGGGGTTTTGTTTTCTGGTGATGAAATGTTCCAAGATAGAGCCATGGTGGTTGCACAACCTTGGACGTGTATGGAAGCCGAAGGGAAACCTTCTCCGCAGAAGGATGGAGAGTTATATGCAAAGAAAGCCATTAAAGAAGTCCCAGCATGTCATCGCTTTCCTCACAGTTGTGTCCTTGGACAAGCCTTTCTGGCCTCAATTCCCATCTCTCTCAAAGGGGGCTGTCACCAGCCCGCCTCGTCCCGGGAGTGACTGACTCACACACAGCCTGGCCGCAGCCTCGCCTGCGAGTCTGTGTGTTAAGAGCCCCGGTTACAGTGGGTGCAGACCAGTGGCCCGGAGACCCAGACGCCAAGGGCGACTGCGACCCGGATGTGTCATCCCACACCCTTAACCGAGGCAGGGTGGTGGCACTTCTGGGCCTAGAGTCTACATGAATCCAGAGCAATGCCAAGTTTGAATGTCAGTTCCAGTATGTTTCCATTTAAAAAGGAAAATGTGGGCCAGGGAGATGACTCGGTGACTAAAGCGCTTGTCTGCAGGCCAAACGACCAAGGTTCGATTCCTCAGTGCCCACGCGAGGTGACACATGTGTCTGGAGTATTTTTTTTTTTTTTGGGTGGGGGGCTTCAAGGTAGGGTCTCACTCTAGCCCAGGCTGACCTGGAATTCACTATGGAGTCTCAGATGGCCTCAAACTCAAGGCAATCCTCCTACCTCTGCCTCCCAAGTGCTGGGATTAAAGACGTGCGCCAACACACCCAGCTTGGAGTTGTTTTGCAGTGGCTACAGGTCATGGACAACCATATTCTCCCTCACTCTTTCTCTCTCTTTCTCTCAAATAAGTACATATATATATATATATATATATATATATATATATATATATATATTTGGTTTTTCAAGACCAGGGAGTGGTGGCACATACAATACCAGCGCTTGGGAGGCAGAGGTAGGAGGATCGCCATGAGTTCAAGACAAACCTGAGACTATATAGTGAATTCCACGTCAGCCTGAGCCAGAGTGAGGCCCTACCTTGAAAAAACAAAAACAAAACAAAACAAAAAAATTACAAAGAAACATGCTTTCTCATTAATCAGTGATTCGTGGTGGTAATCCCTCCCAGCACTTGGCAGATGAAGGATCAGGAGTTCAGTCATCCTCAGCTAAATATGGAGTTCAAGGCCAGCCTGGGCTACCTAAGCCCCTATTTCACAAACAGAAAAGAAGAAATTTTAGGCGCCTGGGCTTGGGGAACTGGCTGAGTCAGTGAAGTGCTTGCTGTGCAAACACGAGACGAAAGCGCACACAGCCCCGGGGGGCTGACGGTCCCTTTGCATGGGACACTTGGGGTCACGGTGCCGTCTGTCAGCACTCTGCTCTTCTGAAAGCCACCCAGGTCATGGGCCTTCTATTTTGTCACTGGCCACAGGATGTGCACAGTTTACTGACCCTCAGAAGCAGAGACTCACCTGGGGCAGCCCTGAGACCCAAAAAGAAAGGTTGGGGACCATAGGAAAGCCCCCTGTCCAGGCTGGGCCATTTCCTGGGGTAACAATGGGTTTCCTTGGGGGATCCCCTCCCAAGCAGTCCCCTGGGTGACATGGGTTTCATTTCTCCTTGCCTGAGGCCTTTTCAGCCTTCAGTGACGTGGGTTTTTTTTTTATTATTTTTTATTATTTTTTTTCATTTTTCGAGGTAGGGTCTTACTCTAACCCAGTCTAACCTGGAATTCACTCTGTACTCTCAAGGTGGTCTCGAACTCATGGCGATCCTCCTACTTCTGTCTCCTGAGTGCTGGGATTAAAGGCGTATGCCAAGCACCTTGCCCGGCTCCTCAGTGACTTTTTATGTCAGGTCATAGCACCACCTGAACAGAGCTGGGTTGGGGAGCCTCTGGTCCCCTAATCTGAGGCCCCTTTAGTTTGTACCCGACAGAGGCACAGACAATAGAAGGGTCGTGTTGAATCTTGAGGCTCCTCTGGCCCTGGCACACATGTCGCTAAGCACCCATATGGGACTCCAGGCCCTGGGAGGGAACAGACCAGCTCAGGCTCATGCCTGTGTCAATAAACTAAAGTATGGGCTGGAGAGATGGCTCAGTGGTTAAGGCGCATGCCTGCAAACCTAAGGACCCAGGTTCAGTTCCCCAGTGCCCATGTAAAGTCAGATGCACAAGGTAGCTCACGTGTCTGGAGTTCATTTGTAGTGGCGACAGGCTCTGGCATGCCTATTCTCTCTCTCTCTCTCTCAAATAAATAAAATTAAAATAAAATAAACCAAAACATTAAGCACAAGCTACCCTGCAGGGACTGGTGGGGGCATTGCAGGAAAGCTCCTGCCCATGGACATGATAAGAATCCTGCCTGCTAGCCGGGCATGGTGGCTCACGCCTTTAATCCCAGCACTCGGAAGGCAGAGGTGGGAGGATCGCCGTGAGTTCAAGGCCACCCTGAGACTCCAAAGTGAATTCCAGGTCAGCCTGGGCTACAGTGAGACCCTACCTCGAAAAACCAAAAAAAGAAAAAAAAAAAAGAATCCTGCCTGCTAAGGCTCCCTCTGTGCCAGGCCCACAGCCCAGCGAGTCACAAGCATGTTGGGAAGGAGGGCTTGGCTGTCAGCAAGGAAGCGGGCACTCTGAGAGGCTGAGTCACTTGATCTAGCTCACAGCGGGCCAGCTGTGGAGCCAGCTTGTCAACCCAGGCAGTCTGGCTTCTTATGGGCTGTTGGGAAAATTAAGTCAGGTAATCTTTCCAAATTGGGTAATAAACTATCATGAAAGATTATTATTATTAATTATCATTATGATTTGCCTTAGCAGATTTTTTTTTTTTTTTTTTGAGTTAGTGTCTCACTCTAGCCCAGGCTGACCTGGAATTCACTTGGTGGTCTCAGGGTGGCCTTGAACTCATGGTGTTCCTCCTACCTCTGCTTCTCGAGCACTGGGATTAAAGGTGTGCACCACCCCACCAGGCTCAGGGTCAGCAGCTGTATTTGTAATTTAAATTATTTTATTTTATTTTATTTGAGAGAGAGAGAGATAGAAAGAGGAAGAGAGCCAGGTGTGGTGGCACACACTTTTAATCCCAGCACTTGGGAGGCAGAGGTAGGAGGAACGCCGTGAATTCAGGGCCACCCTGAGACTACCAAGTGAATTACAGGTCAGCCTGGGCTAGAGTAAGACCCTGCCTCAAAAAAAAAAAAAGAAGAAGAAGAAGAAGAAGAAAGAAAGAGGGTGAGAGAAAGAGAGAGAGAGAGAGAGAGAGAGAATGGGTGTGCAAGGGCCTTCAGACACTGTAAACAAACTCCAAACACATGTGCCACCTTGTGCATCTGGCCTACGTGGGTCCTGGGTAATCAAACCTGAGTCCTTTGGCTCCACAAGCAAACGCCTTAACGCTAAGCCATCTCTCCCGCCCCCAGCAGCTTTATTTTATTTTATTTTTAAAAGTTTTTTATTTATTTATTTGAGAGCAACAGACACAGAGAGAAGGACAGATAGAGGGAGAGAGAGAGAATGGGCGCGCCAGGGCTTCCAGCCTCTGCAAACAAACTCCAGACGCGTGCGCCCCCTTGTGCATCTGGCTAACGTGGGACCTGGGGAACCGAGCCTCGAACCGGGGTTCTTAGGCTTCACAGGTAAGCGCTTAACCGCTAAGCCATCTCTCCAGCCCAGCAGCTTTATTTTTAAAAGCCTCTTTGTGTGAGTGTGTGGTGTGCATGCATGTTCCTGTGTCTGCTGACACGTGTGTACGTGGCATGTGTGTACATGCCTGTGGAAGCCCAACGTAAGCATCAAAGGTCTTCCTCTATTGCTCTCCACATTAACTCTGCGATAGGGTCACTCCAAAGCCAGAACCCATTGCTTTCACTCATCCAGACCAGCTACCCAGCAAGGCCCAGGGACCCTCTAGTTTCTGCCTGCTGAGAACGGGAATTACAGACACACTGCTGCGGATCCAAACTCGGGTCCCCACACTTGCACAGCAAGTGCTTTACCAGCTGAGCCACCTCCCAGCCCCATCTTACAAAGCCTTTGATAACTATAAAAGAGAAAGAAATAAAGAAAGAGAGAGAGAGACAGAGACAGAGACAGAGACAGAGAGAGAGAGAGAGAGAAAGAGAGAGGAAGGAAGGGAGGGAGGGAGGGAGGAGGGGAGGAAGAAAAGAGAAAAAGGGGCTGAAGAGATGGTTTAACAGTTAAGTCATTTCCCTGCAAAGCCAAAGCACCCAGGTTTGATTCCCCAGGACCCAAGTAAGCCAGATGCACAAGGTGGTACATGCATCTGGAGTTCGTTTGCAGGGCTAGAAGCCCTGGCCCACACATTCTCTCTCTCTTTCTGCTTCTGTCTCTCTTTCTCAAATAAATAAATATAATAATTTTGAGGGTTTTTTTTTTTTTTTTTTTGAGGTAGGGTCTAGCTCTATCCCTGGCTGACTTGGAATTCACTATGTAGTCTCAGGGTGGCTTCAAACTTGCCTGGCTCTGTTCCTTTTTTTTTTTTTTTTTTTTTTTTTTGAGAGCTGGAAAGAGACAGAGAATGGACACACTCGGGCCTCCAGCCACAGCAAACGAACTCCAGATGCATGCGCCACCTTGTGCATCTGGCTTACATGGGTGCTGGAGAATCAAACTGATTTTACCTGGGTACTGGGAAATCGGATTGATCCTTCGGCTTTGCTGACAAATGCCTTAACCGCTAAGCCATTTCTCCAACCCTCTGTTTTTTTAAAAAAAATATTTTATTTTTATTTATTTATTTGACAGAGAAAGAGTGGGGAGAGAGAGAGAGAGAATGGACACTCCGGGGCCTCCAGCCACTGCAAACAAACCCAGATGCATGCGCCCCTTGCGCATCTGCCTAATGTGGGTCCTGGGGAATTGAACCTGAGACTTTTGGCTTTGCAGGTGAATGCCTTAACCGCTAAGCCATCCCTCCAGTCCTTGTTGTTTTTTCCTCTAAAGACACGATCTCAAACTAGAAATCCTCCTGCCTTGGCCTCCTGAGTGTTGGGATTTCAGGTACACATCATCCCACCTGGCTTTACTGGGTCTTGATTTCCCTCCCACCTGAAAAGCACAGACCAGGCCCCATTCCTCTGCCCACCCTCCTTCTGTGAACCCCGACCCCTGAGCCTGGGCAAGCTGAAGCGGTCTCCTCAACTTCTTTCCCTGCCGCCGGGCTTGCCAGGTCTTCAAACAAACGGGACACATAGCTCCCTTCCTCGTGTGCCCTCCTCTGGCTCCCCTGTGGCTTTGGGATAAATCCCGAGTGTCCCCACCTGGTGGCCCTGACCCTAGTCCCAGCTGACCTCTCTCAGTCATGCCCTAGTCTCTACTCACCCTGTGACCTCTAAAGCCAGGGTCAGTGGAGTTCTGCCTACGGCCCCTCTCTTCCAGGAGCCCAACAGAGCAAATCTGACTCACTCTGTCTTCTTCCCTCCTCCAGGCCAGCTTCCTGACCTCCCGCAGAGCCTGGTGGGTGAATAATGGACCTGAGCTCTGAGGAAGACCTGCTACAGTCCGGGTAGTTGGTTGAACAGGTTGAAACCAGGCACGACGCTTTTTCTCCCCTGTCATGTCAGGCTGAAGTAGAGGCTCTCAGGTTAAAGGTCATCCTCAGCTACCTATCAAGGCCAGCCTGGACTATATGATACCCTGTCTCAAAAAGACCAAAAAGGGAGCTGGAGAGATGGCTTAGCGATTAAGGCACTTGCCCCCAAAGCCAAAGGTTTGATGCCCCAGCACCCACTTAAGCCACATGTGCAAGGTGGCTCATGCTTTTGAAGTTCATTTGCAGTGTCTGGAGGCCCTGGTGCACCCATTATCTTTCTCTCAAATGAAAGAAGAAAGAAAAAAAGGAGGGAAGGAGGGAGGGAGGGAGGAAGGAAGGGAAGAAGGAAGGAAGGAAGAAAGGAAGGAAGGAAAGAAGGAAGGAAAAGAGAGAGAGAACGAAAAGAACGGAAGAAAGACCAAAGAGGGCTGAGGAGATGGCTCAGTGGTTAAAAAAAGCACTTGTTTGCAAAAAACCTGCTGGCCCATGTTTGATTTCCAAATACTCACATAAAGCCAGATGCATAAAGTGTCACATTTGTCTGGAGTTCATTTGCAGTGGCTGGAGGCTCTGGAATGCATGTTCTTTCTCTCCCTCTCTTCCTCTCTCCCTCCCTCTCTCTCTCTCTCTCTCTGTCTCATAAATAAAAAATCTTTCTTAAAAGACCAAAAATGAAGGTTGGAGAGTGCTGAGTGTGTTGGCACACACCTTTAAACCCAGCACTTGGGAGGCTGAGATAGGAAGATCACCGTGAGTTTGAGGCCACCCTGAGACTACATAGTGAATTCCAGATCAGCCTGGGTTAGAGTGAGACCCGACCGTGGAAAAAAAAAAAAAAAGGAGGGCTGGAGAGATGGCTTAGCCATTAAGGCACTTGCCTACCAAGCCTAAAGACCCAGGTCCGATTTCCCAGTACCCATGTAAACCAAATGCACAAGGTGGCACATGCACCTGGACTTTGTTTACAGTGGGTAGAGGCCCTGCCTGGTGCGCCCATTGCCCATTCTCTGTCTCTCAAATAAATAAAATAAGATACAAATATAACAAAAAGACCAACAAATCTATGTTGGTTGGCTGGGTGGGTTTGGGAAATGTAGCTCAGACACTCGTCTGGCATGCCCAAGGACCTGGGTTTCATTCCTAGTACCCACACCCCGTCCCCCCTCCTGATTCCTGTCCCGCAAATACGACATGTTCAAGTCTCAACCACAGACTTCATGAATGTGACCTTATTTGGAAACAGCATTTTTGCAGATGTAATTGAATAAAGATGAGCTCACAGGGCGACGTCCTAGAGGAGATAGTCTCTAGAAGAGACCCGAGCTCTGGAAGACACCTTCCTTCTGGGCTTCAGGATGGTGAGGGTGGAGGCCGGATGCTTCAAGCTGACCAGGTTGTGGGATTTTCAGAGCTGATGTAGAAAGCCAGTGTATCTCTGAACTGGGGGAGCTGCATGGGCCTGGGGTGGGGAGAGTCTGGCCAGGTCTTCAGAACCACCACCCAGTGCCTGGTCTGAGTGTTTCCTCTAGTCTGCAAAGGCCACACAGAGTCTACCCACCCCACAGGGTCCTGGGATACGACCCCTGTCCTGTCCACACCCAGTCACATTTCTGGTGGCCTGCCTGCTGTGACATGCTGGGTCTCATACAGTTTCTAGAAGACTGACCCAGATGGGTAAAAGACGCAGACTCTGTTCCTCTTCAAGAGTAGAAAGTAGCCAAGGGCAACAGTCATTACAAGAGTCCCAAGTTCAAATCCCAGCTGGGCCATTTCATTGCTGGGTGACTTTGGGCAAGTTGCTTAACCTCTCATCCTTGAGTCAATTGTGAGAGTTCATGAGAGGCTCAGCAGAGAGCCAGGCACAGGGGGTGCTCAGAGGGAGTGGGGGCCACTCATGTTCCTTCTTGGCACAAGGATTCCCTCCTCATTCTTTCAGCTGTGTTTTATGATGTGTGTCTCCCAGATCCAAGAGGAGAGGCGGAGGGAAGACAGAGAACAGAGCAGTGGGGAGATGGTCTGGGGGACGAGGGAGATGTGTTTAGTCACGTGGTAACGGTGCTGAGGATTAACTCACCACAGGAGGGCAGGGACACCTAGGAGGGGACGGGGAGGGTGGGCTCGTCCAGGTGGCTCCCTGGGACAGGAGTTCAGGTGGAGGGAGCATGGAGCAAGGCCCTCGGGTGGCAGAGAGCCTGGTGTCACTGAGGGAACAGGGGGCAGGGAGGGCAGAGGTGACGGGGCCACGTGGCCAGGCCCTTGTGCAAGAAGAGGAAGGAGATTATAGCTCTGTGGCGTTTGTTTGTTCTGGTCCTGGGGACAGGATTGGGGGCCTTGAGCACACCAGCAGGAGCTCTGCCACTGCGCCCCATGTGTTCAGATGGCTCGCTTGCATATTTTTATTAGTTATTGATTGACCTGCCTCTGGAAGGGGAGGGGGCATATATATAGTGTGTGTGTGGTCTCTCTGCATGTGTGTGTGTGTGTATGTGGTGTGCCTGTGTGGTGTGTATGTGGTATATATCTAATATGTGTATGTGGTATCTGTGTGTGTGTGTGTGTGTGTGTGTGTGTGTGTGTGTGTGGTATATATCTAATATGTGCATGTGGTATCTGTGTGTGTGTGTGTGTGGTGTATATCTAATATGTGTGTGTGGTATCTGTGTGTGGTGTGCCTGTGTGTGATGTGTGTATGTGTGATGTCTGTATGTGTGTGTGGTGTCTCTGTGTGTGTATGTATGTGGTGTGTCAGTGTATGTGTGTGTGTGTGTGGCGTCTCTGTGTTTGTGTGTGATGTGTATATGTGTGCTCTCTTTCTCTCTGTGGTGTGTGTGTGTGTGTAAGAGCCATGAAGTACATCTGGAGGTCAGAGGATCAGCTCAGCTTGTCCTTCCTCTCCTTCTGCCTGGCGACAGCATTTCTCCTGCTTCTGGCTTGTGGGAAGACCACAGTAGCTCACTCGCCTTCTAGCTTTGGAGTTTTCCTCGCTCCTCTTATTGCAGAAGGCATGTGGGACGGCAGACGTGTGTGCCACCACATGTTCGACTTCACACGGGTCCTGGGGATTCAAACTCCACTTGGCAAACTTGAGATGCTAGTGTCTCTAACCACTGAGCAAGCCCCCCGCCCCCAAGCGCCTGGTGTTTTTGTTTTTTGTTTGTTTTAGTTGAGGGACATGTAAACCAAGCTTCTCAAGACATCTGGCAGGAGATAGGAATGGCATCAAAAGAGGCTGTGGTGACCTACCTGCTATTTTAGCCTCTCAGCTCTGTGTTGTTGTTTGTTTTGCAGATGGGCTTTCACTATGTAGCCCGTACAATTCACAGTAATCCTCCTGCCTCTGCCTCCTGAGAACTGGAATAACAGATCTGTGCCACGGTGCCTGTTTTATTTTTATTTTTCATTTCGTTTTTTATTTTCAAGATAGGGTCTCATTTGAGCCCAGGATCACCTAGAATTCTTTATGTATTTTCAGGGTGACCTCGACCTCATAGCAATCCTCCTACCTCTACCTCCCAAGTGCTAGAATTAAAGGCATGGGTCATCACGCCTGGCTCTTTTTTCTTTCTTTCCTTCTTTCTTTCTTTCTTTTCTTTTTTGTTTTCAAGGCAGGGTCATACTCTAGCCTAGGCTGACCTGGAATTCTCTCTGGAGCCCAGGCTGGCCTCAAACTCACGATGATCCTTTCTACCTCAACCTCCTGAGTGCTGGAGTGAAAGATGTGTGCACCATGCCTGGCTTCCTTCCTTCCTTTCTTGCTTTCAAATGAGGGCATAAACTCCATGCTATTTGTAAAATTTATCATTGAAAAGCTAAGGGAGGGAAACGTACCCCAGGTCCCCGCCTGCCAGGATTAACCTATCTCAGCCCAGGGGACTTCCACCAGCAGCCAGCCACCTAGTCACTAAATGGGGCCAGATGTGCCCAGAGGTGGCCGTGCCCCAGACCTGCCTGCGTAGAATCTCTCATGGAATTGGTTTTATGGCCAGTTTATTTCCTAGACTCGTTTTAAAGAAAATCCCAGGGGAAGATCTAATGTCCTGGCCAGATCCCCCAGTCCGGCCCAATCTCTTCCCCAGCCCTGGCTCTGAGCTGCAGCCAGACTGGGGCGTGGTCTTGGGTACTTATACCAGCCAGGCTAGAGCAGAAGCAGTGGCTGGGCTGAAAGAGCTCCGCTAGGGACCATTGAGGTAATTGCTTTTGTGCCATTTTGTTTCTGAAACAGGATCTCATGTAGCCCAGGCTGGCCTCGAACTATGCAGCCAAGGACGGCACTGAATTCCCGATCCGCTTGAGTTTTGACATTATAGGCTTGGAATCTCTGCCACCTTGCTAAATAACCATGGGTTTCCTCCCAAATCCTCAATGCATGCTGGGACTGTGGCAGGGGCTTCCCCATGTCTCCAGGTTCCTCCCTGCAAGATGCGAGCTGAGTGCCCCAGGGGGACCTGGAGCAGCACCTTGACCAAGTGGCCAAAGCTGACACCAGGTCTGACACCATTGCATGTTGCACCACAGGACACCTTGCACGGAGAATGATGTGCCTGCTCTGGGGTCCTTGCAAGAAGCCCAGCCCAGACTGAGCTGTGAGGAGAGGCCCAGAGACAGTTTACAGAGCTGCTGGTCCGTTTGCTTTCCGGCTTGCCTGTTTCTGTTTCTGATCCTTCCTTCTCCTTACATTCTCCTCTCTGTCTTCTTTTCTTCCTTTCTGTTTTAAGTTTTTTTTTTAATTTATTTATTCATTTGAAAGAGGCAGAGAGAGAATGAGAATGGGTGCACCATTTCAAATGAACTCCAGACGCATGTGCCACCTTGTGCATCTGGTTTACCTGGGTCCTGGGAAATAGAACCTGGGTCCTTTGGCTTTGCAGGCAAGCGCCTTGCCTGCTAAGCCATCTCCAGCCTTCTTTCTTTCTTTCTTTCTTTTTTTTTTAATATTTTTTGGTTCATTTTTATTTATTTATTTATTTGAGAGTGACAGAGAGAGAAAGAGGCAGATAGATAGAGAGAGAATGGGCACGCCAGGGCTTCCAGCCTCTGCAAACGAACTCCAGATGCGTGCGCCCCCTTGTGCATCTGGCTAACGTGGGTCCTGGGGAACCGAGCCTCGAACCGGGGTCCTTAGGCTTCACAGGCAAGCGCTTAACCGCTAAGCCATCTCTCCAGCCCCTCTTTCTTTCTTTTTAAATATATTTTATTTATTTATTTGAGAGAGAGAAAGAGGCAGAAAGAAAGGGAGAGAATGGGCACGCCAGGCCCTCTAGCTACTGCAAACTAACTCCAGACACGTGTGCCACCTTGTGCAATCTGGCTTACATGGGTCCTGGAGAATTGAACCTGGGTCCTTTGGCTTTGCAGGCAATGCCTTAACCGCTGAGCCATCCCTCCAGCCTCTTTCTTTCTTTCTTTTTAAAGATTTATTTATTTGAGAGAGAGAAAAGGAGAGACAGAGAGAACTACCAAGCTTTGCAAGCAAGTATCTTTAACCACTGAGCAATCTCCCCAGCCCATCCAGCCCTCCTTTAAAAAAGTTTTTTTGTATGTTTGTTTGTTTTTCCAAGTAGGATTTCCCTCTGGCCCTGGATGACCTGGAACTCACTATGTAGTCTCAGGGAGGCCTCAGACTCACAGCGATCCTCCTACCTGTCTCCTGAGTGCTAGGATTAAAAGTGTGTACCACTACACCTGGCTTAAAAAGTAGGGTCTCCACTATGTAGCCCAGGCTATCCTTGAGCTCCCAGAAAACCTCTTATTTCAGCCACCTGAGTGCTGGGCTTATGTATGAGACACCACACCCATCTGAGGTATAGTTCTGAATTGCCAAAGTTGTGCTGGAGATGGTTTAGTGGCTAAAGGCACTTGCTTGCAAAATCTGACACCAGGGTTCAGATCCCCAGTATCCACATAAAGCCAAATGCACAAAGTGAGATGTGTCTAGAGCTTGTTTGCAGCAACAAGAAGCCCTGGTACACCCACACATGTTGTCTCTCCCAAGTAGTAAATTTTTATTTTTTATATATATTTTATTTTATTGTTTAATTTATTTCAGAGAGATACAGAAATAAAGAGGCAGAGAGAGAGAGAGAGAAAGAATGGGCACACCAGGGCCTCCAGCCACTGTAAATGAACTCCAGATGCATGTGACACCTTGTGCATCTGGCTTATGTAGGTCCTGGGGAATTGAACCTGGGTCCTTTGGCATTGCAGACAAGTGCCTTAACCACTAAGCCATCTCTCCAGCCCTATTTGTTTGTCGTTTCAAGGTAGGGTCTCACTCCAGCGCAGGCTGTCCTGGAATTCACTATGTAGTCCCGGGCTGCGATCGACCCTCCTACCGAAAGAGTAATGGGCTGGGGATGGAGCTCGGCGTTACAGCATGCCTGTGTGTGGAAAGCCCTGGTTTCCATCACCAGTACCACAAAACAAAACACAGCCTTGACGCGGTGGCTCAAGAGGCAGAGGCAGGATTACTATAAGCCGACATACATAGTGAAACCTTGTCTCAAAAACAAAACAAACGCCAGACACACACCTTTAATCCCAGCACTTGGGAGGCAGACGTAAGAGGATCACCATGAGTTTGAAACCAGCCTGAAACTAAATAGTGACTTCCAGGTAGGCCTGGGCTAGAGCGAGACCCTACCTAGAGAAAAACAACAACAAAAGCCAAGTATGGTGGTGCATGCTTGTAATCCCAACACTTAGGAGGTAGAGGCAAGAATATCAGGTGTTCAAGGTCATCCTCAGCAACATAGTGAGTTTGAGGCCAGCCGAGGCTACATTAGATCCTATCTCAGACAAAGAAAACAGCCAAACATGGTGATTTACACCTTTAATCCCAGCACTCAGAGGATCACCATGAGTCTGAGGCCGGCCTGGGCTACAGTGAGATCTTGCTTCAAGAAATAAATAAAAGCTGGGTTTGGTGGTGCACACCTTTAATCCCAGCACTCAGGAGGCAGAGGTAGGAGGACTGCCATGAGTTTGAGTCCTGAGACTGCATAGTGAATTCCAGTTCAGCCTGGGCTAGAGTGAGACCCTATCTTAAAAAAAAAAAAAAAAGGCTTGAGAGATGCTTAGCAGTTAAGTGCTTTCCTGTGAAGCCTAAAGGACACTGGTTCGAGGCTCGATTCCCCAGGACCCACATTAGCCAGATGCACAAGGGGGCGCATGCATCTGGAGTTTGTTTGCAGTGGCTGGAGGCCATGATGCACCCTTCTTTCTCTCTGTCTCTCTGCCATCTCTGCCTCTTTCTCTCTCTGTTGCTCTCAAATAAGTAAATTAAAATTTAAAAAAATCTGGAAAAGAGCCAGTATGGTGATACATGACTTTAATCTCAGCACTCAGGAGGCAGAGGTAAGAGGATCACTGTGAGTTTGAGGCCGCCCTGAGACAACATAGTGAATTCCAGGTCAGCCTGGGCCAGAGTGAGACCCTACCTTGGAAAAAAAAAAATTTAAAGGGCTGCTCAGTGGTTAAGGCACTTACCTGTAAAGCCTAAGGACCAGAGTTTGATTCCCCAGTACCCATGTAAAGCCAGATTTACAAAGTGCATATGAGTCTGGAGTTTGCAGTAGCTAGTGACCTTAGCGTGCCTATTCTCTCTGCTTGCAAATTTAAAAGAATTTATTTTATTTTTTTTTTAATTTAATTTATTAGTTTTCTTTTTAAATACAGGCAGTTTGGTACCATTATTTAGGCTCATCTGTGATTAAAAGAATTTATTTATTTATTGTTTGTTTATTTTTTCGAGATAGGGTCTCACTGTAGTCCAGGCTGACCTGCAATTCACTATGTAGTCTCAGAGTAACCTCAAATTCACAGTGATCCTCCTACCTCTGTCTCCCTAGTGATGGGATTAAAGGAGATTAAAGGTGTGCACCACCACGCCCAACTCAAAACAACATTTTTTTTTTACAAGGTAGGGTCTTGCTTTAGCCCAGGCTAACTTGAAATTCACTGTGTAGTCTCAGAGTGGCTTTGAACTCATGGCAATTCTACTTCTGCCTCCGAAGTGCTAGGATTAAAGGCGTATGCCACCACGCCCGGCATAAAAGAAATTATTTTTGTTGTTTAGTTTTTCAAGGTAGGGTTTCGCTCTAGCCCAGGCTGACCTGGAATTCACTATATAGTTTCAGGTAGCCTTGAACTCATGATGATCCTCCTACCTCTGCCTCCCAAGTGCTAGGATTAAAGGCATGTGCACCACGCCCAGCTCGAATTTCTTTCCTTTGAAGCAGAGTTGAAGGTTTTATTGAAAATAATTTAAATAGTTTTATTTATTTGTTTATTTATTTACTTGAGAGAGAAAGAGGCAGACAGAGAGAGAGAGAATGGGCACACAAGAGCCTTGATCTGCTGCAAACTCCAGACGCATAAGCCACCTTGTGCATCTGGCTTACATGGGTCCTGGGAAATCAAACTTGGGTCCTTTGACATTGCAGGCAAGTGCCTTAGCCACTAAGCCATCTCTCCAGCCCTGAAGATAGTTTAATACAGGTGTAAGCATAAGGATTAGGAGAAAGAAAAGTGCTCAGAAAGAGTGAAGGCACACCCAAGAGCATGGGTGAGGCCTTTTCCAAGGTTGCATAGGGAAGGAACAAATTACGCCCCAGTATGGGGGTGCATGTCTTAAGGGAGAGGCCAGCACCAGAAGCTTCCCTCTGCAACTGGAGGTGACCACTGGGAGACTCAAATCTCATCAAAGTGACAAGATGTGACTGTTGAGTGTCCAGCACTGATGAGACATCTTTCTTTTCTTTTCTTTCTTTCTTTCTTTCTTTCTTGTTCTTTTTTTTTTTTTTTTTTTTTGATAAGACATCTTGATCACATCCTCCAAGGCTCGGAGGAGGAAAGAATGAAAGAAGCAAAGGAGGGTGAGGAGAACTTTGCAACACTTTCGTCTAGACACAAGGTGGCCGTTGCATTCCTGACCAGCAGCTGTCATGACCTGTGTAACACCTGAACACTATTTAGCCCATCAACACTCTATCATTGATGGCAGAGGAGAGGAAAAAAACAAGATATCAGGTTGGGGAGGTGGCTCAGTGGTTAAAGGCACTTGCTTGCAAAGCTTGCCGGCCCAGATTCAGTTTCACAGTACCCACATAAAGCCAGATAAATAAATAAAATTTTCGGGGGGTCATTTTGTATGGTAGGGTCAACACTCGAGCTCAGGCTGACCTGGAATTCACTACATAGTCTCAGGGTGGCCCTAAACTCACAGCAATACTCTTACCTCTGCCTCCCGAGTGCTGGGATTAAAGGTGTACACCACCATACCTGACAATAAATTTTTATTGAGTATTTTTATTTTTATATGAAAGAGAGAGAGAATGGGCTTGCCAGGGCTCTAGGCATTGCAAACGAACTCCAGACTCATGTGCCACCTTGTGCATTTGGCTTATGTGGGTCCTAGGGAATTGAGCCTAGGTCCTTTGGCTTTATAGCCAAGTGCCATAACCACTAAGCCATCTCTCCAGCCCATAAAATATTTTATTTTATTTATTTAAGAGAAAGAGGCAGATAGAGAAAGAAAGAATTGGGCACACCAGGGCCTCTGATCACTGCAAACAAACTCCAGACACATGCGCCACCTTGTTCATCTGACTTCTGTGGGTATTGGGAAATTGAAACTGGGTCCTTTGGCTTTCTAGGCAAACACCTTAACTGCTAAGCCAAGTCTCCAGCCTCTGACAATAAACTTTTTAAGCCAGTTGTGGTGGTGCATGCCTTTAATCCCAGCAATCAGGAGACCGAGGTAAGAGTATTGCTATCAGTTCAAGGCCAGCCTGGAACTAAATAATGAGTTGCAGGTCAGCCTAGGATAGAGTCAGACCCTGCCTCAGAAAAATAAAAAATAAAAAAAAGTGTGTGGGGGGGAGGTAAGAAGGAAAAAAGGAAAGAAGGAGGGAGGGAAAGGCAATAACAGGTATGGGAGCTGTACCTACAGCTTACTCTGCTTGGGGTTTCCAAAGCTTCCCTGGGAAGATGCAGGTTTAATCAAGCGAGAACCTTTTGGCGGGGGCAGGGGTTGCTCTAGACCAGGCTGCCCTGGAATTTACTATGTAGTCTCGGGGTGGCCTCAAACTCATGGTGATCCTCCCACCTCTATCTATCTCCCAAGTGCTAAGATTAAAGGTGTGTGCCTCCATACCCAGCTTCTTGCAACTTTTGTCAGGTTGAAATTGTTTCCAAATAGATTCTTAAAATTCTGAAGAAAAAAAAAAAAAAGCCAGCTTGGTGATTCAAGCTTTTAATGCCAGCACTCAGTGTGCTGAGGTAAGAGGAATGGCCATGGGTTTGAGGCCAGTTTGGGCTAGAGTGAGATACAGGGGAGAAAAAAGTAAATAGGATCCCAACGTGGTGGTACACATCTTAAATCCCAGGAGGCAGAGGTAGGAGGATCACTGAGTTCAAGGCCAGCCTGGGACTATGTAGTGAAATTCAGGCCAGCCTGGGCTACAGCAAGATCCTCAAAAAAAAAAAAAAAAGTCAATAGGGCTGGAGAGATGGCTTAGCAGTTAAAGCATTTGCCTGCAAAGCCAAAGGATCCTGGTTCCATTCTCCAGGACCCATATAAGCCAAATACACAAGGGGGCACATGCATCTGGTGTTCATTTGCAGTGACTGGAGGCCCTGGGGTGCCCATTCTCTCTCTCTGCCTTTCTCTGTCTCAAATAAATAAATAAAATATATTTTTAAAAAAGGCAATAAATAAAAATAAAAAATAAGGCAGGCACTGTGGCACATGCCTTTAATTTTAGCACTTGAGAGGCAGAGATAGGAGAATCACTGTGAGTTTGAGGCCACTCTGAGACTACATAGTAAATGGACTGGAGAGATGACTCAGGGATTAAGGTGCTTGCCTGCAAAGCCTAAGGACCTAGGTTCAATTCTCTAGGACCCATGTAAACCAGATGCACAAAGTAGGGCATGTATCCGAGTTTGTTTGCAGTGGCCAGAGGCCCTGCACACCCATTGTCTCTGTCTCTCTTCTTTCTTTCTCTCTGCTTACAAATAAATAAATTAAAAATAGTTTGCTGGGTGTGGTGGCGCACGCCTTTAATCCCAGCACTCAGGAGGCAGAGGTAGGAAGATTGCCATGAGCTCAAGGCCACCCTGAGACTACATAGTGAATTCCAGGTCAGCTTTGGCTAGAGTGAGACCCTACCTCAGGAAAAAAAAAAAAAAAGTTGAAGCCAGGAGTGGTGGTGCATGCCTTTAATCCCAGCATTTAGGAGGCAGAGGTAGGAGGATCGCCATGAGTTTGAGGCCATCCTAAGACTACATAGTGAGTTCCCTGTGAGTCCTGAGCTAGAGTGAGACTCTACCTCAAACCCCCCCCCAAATTTATTTATTTGCAAACACAGGGATATAAAGAGAAAAGAAGAGCGACCAGGGCCTCCAGCCACTGTAAACCAATCCCAGATGCATGGACCACCTTGTGCATCTGGCTTTATGTGGGCACTGGGAAATTGAATTCAAGTCCTTAAACTTTGCAGGCAAACACCTTAACTGTTGAGCCATCTCTCCAGCCCAAGCATTTCTATTTAAAAAAAATATTTTTATGGGCTGGAGAGATGGCTCAGCAGTTAAGCACTTGCCTGTGAAGCCTAGGGACCCCGGTTCGAGGCTCCATTCCCCAGGACCCACATTAGCCAGATACACAAGGGAGTTCGGGAGTTCATTTGCAATGGCTAGAGACCCTGGTATGCCCATTCTGTCTCTCTCTCTGCCTCTTTCTCTCTCTGTCTGTCCCTCTCAAATAAATAAATAAAAATAATTTTAAAAAGCAAAAAAACTAAAAAGTATATTTTTATGTTTTTGTTTTGTTTTGTTTTTCAAGGTAGAGTCTCAGTCTAGTCCAGGCTGACCTGGAATTCACTATGTAGTCTCAGGGTGGCCCCGAACTCACAGTGATCCTCCTACCTCTGCCTCCCAAGTGCTGGGATTAAAGGCGTGCGCCACCATGCCCAATTTATTTTTATATTTTTATTTGCAAGGAAAGAGAGAGGGAGGGAGAAGTGGAGAGAGAATGGGCATGTCAGGGCATCCTGCCCCTGCAAATGAACTCTAGATGTGTGTGCCACTCCATGCATCTGGCTTTATGTGGGAACTGGGGAATCAAACCCAGATCATCAGACTTTACAAGCAAGTGCTTTAATTCCTGAGCCATCTCTCCAGCCCTAAATGATCATTTCTGCTTTAAAATTCTCGACTCATCCCAGTTCTACCTCCTGCAACTCCCCTCCCTGAGACAGACTTTTTCTCAGTGGATTGTCCTAAACTGTGCAGTGGCGAAGCCCAGTGACCAACATCTTGCTGCCTGTCCCCAGTTCCCACCTGCCATGTCCTGTGAGACCGTAGTGCCCCATTGACCCCACCCCCCAACACTGAGGTCCACCGATAGATACCAAGTAACTCTCTCAAGTGTTCAGGTGAGTGAACTTTGCTAGGTGGGCTCCAATCCAGTCGGAATTCCCAAGGCCACCGTAGCCCTGTGCCTGGCCCCTTGTCACCCGTTATCTCCCACCGCTCTCTTCCCTGACCCTGATCTCTGCTCTGGGTCCCCAGGGAAAGCGGCCTCCGGGTCTCTGGCTTTGAAGCGCCCCAGTCCGGCTCCCTCGGCACAGCCCTGGGATCTCCCTCCACCCCGGCTTCCAGTCCTCTGCCGCCGAAAGGTCTCGCTCAGGGTCAGCTCCTTCCAACCTCTCGGTCTGCGGTTCCCCTGTCCCTTCCCCCAGGTTGCGAGGCCATCATTTCTCTCCAAGTCTCGGTGGAATGTCAACCCTCCCCAGGACTCTGGAGGCCTGGGTGGGAGCTCCGCCTGCCTCTCAGCCTCCCCAGCCCTCATTCCATCCTGGCACTTCTGCAGGAAAGAAAGCAGCGTGTTTATTTAATGACTTGTTTGTGTTCTGTCTCCCCCACTCGAACATAAAACCCATGAGTGTAGTGACTGTTCACAGGGCCTCACACAGCCAGGCTCTTGGTGTCCCCCTGACTGACGGACTGCTTTCCTCACTGTGTGTCCCCCTGAGGCCGGCACTACTGTTTCCCCTGGTCGCCAGAGGCATAAACTGGGGCCTGGAGGACGGGAAGGCCTTGCTTGTTGCTGGCACAGGTGAAAGGTGACAGCGCAGGTCTACCTGACTTGCAGCATGAGCAGAGCCATGCTGACCAAGTCTGAGGCATGGACCTCAGGCTCAGCTCTGAGCTCCTGCCCTGGAGGCCCGTCCCATCCCTCAGGGCCTGGATGAAGTCATTCATTGGTCAGGGTCCATACACCTACTGTGTGGGCTGACTATAGGGGAACACAGTAGGCCTTCAGCCAGCTGGTAGCCAGCCCCCCAATGCCACCTCCCTAAATCCCTTCAGGGAGGCCCTCCACAATTTGGTGATTGTTAGAGAACTTTTTTTTTTTTTTCTCTCCTTTTGGGAGGAAAGCTGCAAGTCATTACGGGCTGCTCCCAGCCTGTGGGTCACCATTTCCTGTTTAGAAGAAAGACTCATCTCTCCTTTGGAGTACAGAGCTCCCCCACCCCCAGCCCTGACTCTGGCTGGGCTGAGAACCCCCGAGCAGCGCAGGCCGGACGCCTGCTCAGCTCCCCTCAGGAAGCTGGCACCTTTTGTGTTCAGAAAGGACACTCATTTTCTCCTGGCCCCAGGAGGCCCCCAGAGCTGAAATCACCACAGCCAACTAGCCAGGAGTGAATTACCCCAGCCCAGGTCCTCCCAGCCTCTGAGCAGGAAGTTGAGTGACCCCTACCCTTTGGCCTGGCTTCTCACCCCCTTGGCTCCAGCCAGCCCATTTCCTTGCATCAAAGGCCATTTGGTACCCAGCAGCCAGACAGAGGTGTGGGCCTGCCTGACAGGGAGGCCCTTGGGAACAGGAAGGACATCCTCTTTCAGCTGGGAGACCTGCCACTGCAGAGGCAGGCCACTTGGCCTGGCGAGTTGAGAAGGCTCAGGAACTGCGCAGTCTCCCCAATGCTCACCAAGCCGGAGACTCCCGTCCCAGGGTCCCTGACAGTAGAAGTCAGAAATATCTAAGCCCCAGAAATCCCTGGTCCCTTCCTCCCTTCCAGAACCTTTTATATGACTCACCAAGCAGAGACGTTTTAGTATATAAATTAACCACTTTATTGAATATCAATAAACTGTACAAATAACTATACAAAATGTTTCAATACAAAATGTTGTTTACAATATAAATACCAGTGTACCTTTAAAAATGTAAACATCTTCCTCCCAGGCCCGCCTATTGGGCCCCAAAATAGTTCTGGGAGACATATTGGTCAGGCAGAAGCACCCCACTTGGCCCCTAGCAAGGGATGGCCATCAGTCAGTCCCTTGAGTTAAACTGCCACTGAACACGTGTCCGGAAGACAAGATTCTCGAATAGTGGCCCAGGCCCAGGGGCACCTGGAGGTCTAGACACACCCCATGTCTGTCCAGCGACCAGCTTGAAAGGTCCCATGCACACATCTGGGGAGGGCTTATTGCATAGCTTTTCACACCTCCAGGAAAGCGACCTGAAGGTTTCTGGGGTGGGGGGTCCCGTGAGTGGGAGGGGGCATCCCAGTCAGTGGGTTGGCTTTTGTCCTGTGGCTCAGGCAGTGGTACCCAACTCTGGATACACACACCCACAGAGGCCTGGGGGGGAGGGTGCTCCCGAGCTGGCTGCTGGGAGGAATCCAAGGCAGAAGGCCCTGCGTACACTGTCTGCAGAAATAGGCACCTGAACAGCCGTGGAGCGAAGGAGAACCGGAAGTGGCCTCGGCAGAGTCCAGGACCCAAGCAGCCAGACACCGGGGCTCGGGAGGACGGGTCCTTCCTTAGGGAGCCAGGAAGCGCTGGGAGGGAAACGGGGGTGGCAGGGTCAGCGCGGGCCCCCGGAGCAGCCGGACTCTTGGTGCTTGTGGAGCAGGGACATCCGGGAGAAGGTCCGGGCACACGCCTGGCACTGGTACTTCTTTACGTCGGAGTGGGTCTGCAGGTGGGCGCGCAGGTTGGAGCGGTCAGCAAAGGCACGGCTGCAGTGGGAGCAGGAAAAGGGCTTCTCGCCTGCGGAGAGACTCGGGTGGTGAGCTCGGGAGGCTGCGACAAGGAAACGCCACCCTGCCCAGCCTCTGGAGCCCACGTAGCCAGGCCTTGGCAAACCAGGCAGCTTTGCTGCTCCCCGTGTCAGTGGCTACAGGGGCTTTCAAAGCCTCTGCCTGCTCCCCCAAGTCACAGGGGCAGTAACAGTCCTCCCCGTGCCACAGGTGCCTGTCACTTGACCCTTCTGTGGCCCTCATGTTACAGATGGGAAAACAGGCAGAGGCAGCAGGTTCAGGGTCACCCAACAGCCTCCCTAGCCTTTGACTTTAAACCACTGCACATACTGTGGTGTGGCCACATTATCAGTCCTGGAGTCCTTCCTTGATTTACTTTGTCTGGGACAGAGCTTAAGAGGTGGCCTGGCGAGGCCTCCCCACCCCCATCCCAGAGCTGGCCAGGCCTCTCCTCCTCTGCCACCAGCCCGTCTGTCCCCATCAGACCAGTTTCATGAGGGGAGGAGCATCTCCTGAGCTCACTCTGGGCCACAGCCCAGGGCCTGGGACCCCAAGGAGACAACAGACACTCGAGACCCTGGCAGCATCTAACCTGGCCAGGGCTGTGTCAAGAAGTCTTGCACGTACGCTGTGTGTACAGTAAGTGCTCAATAAGGGCTTGGAGGACAAACAAGCCTGCTCTACGAAATAAAAAGGAGCTGGGTGTGGTGCCTCATGCTAGGAATCCCCACACTCAAGGGGCTGAAGGAGAGTAATCAGCTCAGGTTTGAGGCTAGCCTGGCCTCCACAGTGAGACACTGTCTCAAACCAATAGGTGAGTCAAACACGTGCGGCTCTCCTACTAGATGCCAAGCACGCTCCCGTAGCGCTGCACAATCTCATCCTTCCTTCCTCTTCCCACCTCAGCCTGCGAGCTTACAGAGCACCACCCTTTTGGTAAAAGCCAAGTGCTGGAATTTATGAAAAGCTGGGAAGCGAATGATTCCATCAACTCTTGGTGAGAGGTGGAATGGAGTGGAGGGGTCCCAGGAGGGTTCTGCCACAACCACCCAGCAGGGAGTCACAGAGCCACAGCAGGCTCCATCTCAGGGCGTATAGATACATGGAAATCCGCCACGTGGCAGGGCAGGGAGTCCTGGTCCCTAGGGAAGGACGCCTCCAGACCTAAGGGGCTCCCGAAGAAGCTCCTCCACACTTCCCTGCTACCAAGCACCTATGCAGACCTAAGAGGAGAATCTGGGTCTATCTACCAGGTGGGGGTGATGACACCCACCCAAAGGCCAGGTGAAGCTCAGCCTACCACATTGTGATCAGAAGTAAACCGGAATACAAGAAGCAGGCATTATAGGACAAGATTGGGAGGCTGTGGATACAGGAAGAAAGGGAAGGAAGCATATCGCCTCCCCCCTCCTCACATGCCCCCATTCCCCAGACGACCGTGTTATGGTGCTCCTGGCAAGTGTGAAATCGGCACCAGGCTGGCGGGGACAAAGGCCGCCGAGGGGGGCACTGTACATGCGATACCCCCTGGATTAAAGGGGCCTGCCTCACCATGGGCCAGCAGCTGCGGCTGTAACAGGTGCTGGGCACCGCTGCCCCATGCACCTGCTCCACCCGTCCTGGCCCTACCCCCTGGGCCACCATTAAGACACACAATGGGAGCTCAGGAGGACAGGGTGGTGCATTTCAACAGGGTTTTGTCTGAGCCATGCCTTTACATTAAAATAAGGCCCATCCAAATGGAGGGCAGCCCCAGCACCCTGGAGCTTCAATCCTCCACAAGAAGAGCCCCTTAGCTGGGCAGCCAGAGGAATGGGCTGGGTAGCCTTAGTCACATAATAATGATGCCACCCCCCCCCCCCCACACCTCACTGGCCCTTGCTGCTCAGGGTTGCCCAAGACAGTAAAAAAATGCACAATTCAGCCTCCAACTGACTAGCCTCACCCCAAGGCCTGGTCATGACCCTTGACTCCTCAGCACTCTCTCCACGCATCACCCCTAAACAGCAGCCTCCGCCGTCCAAACTCTACACAGGGTGCCTGCCACCTCTCCTTCGTTTCCAGAAACTTTCCAACAGCCACTCCATGGAGCATGTGCTGTTATAATCCACTCAGAGATTAAATCACTTGCCCAAGGTCCCACAGTACAGAAACAAAACAAGGATCATCTGCGTTTTATTTCCAAGAGCTTCTCCCCGCACCAAACGTTGCTTTCACATGCACTTGCACTAAACCAAACCGAAACCCCCACGAGGTGATCGGACACACTTTAGAAGTGGGGAAACTGAGCCTCAGAGCGTGAAGTTCTCAGCTGAGGATTCAGGGCCAGATAGTCTGACAACACCCTGTTTAGCTGGTGAGAGCCTGGGAAGTTAAGTCTGTCTTGCTTGGCTAATGAATGTATCTGCCAAACATCTCCAAGGGGCCAAGTCCCTGAACCTCAAGTGGAAGTCTGGAGAACAAGAACTGCATGGCCAGTTCTAGGGGACACTCACCAGTGTGGGTGCGGACGTGACCCTGCAGCAGCCAGGGTCTGGAGAAGGCCTTCCCGCAGGTCCCGCAGACACAGGGCAGCGTGTGGCTGCGGATGTGCATCTTGAGGGCACCCAGGCTGAGGTACTCCTTGTTACAGTACTTGCAGTTGAAGGCCTTGCGAGACTGGGGGTCCTTGGCCACCGAGAGCCGGGCCAGCTGCTTGGGCAATTGGCCCAAGGTGGGGAAAACAGCGAAAGCTTCGGCCTCCAGGGAAGAGGCTGAAGAGAAGGAGGAAGGGGCCGGCGAGGGTGGGCTGGGTGGCTGGGAGCCTTTGCCACTGTCCTCGTCAGACAGGGAGGTCAGCTCTGCCGCCTTGGGGCTCTCCCGGGGCGGAAAGGAGGCCCAGGCAACCGGTTGGACGTGGGGCACCAGGAGCGAGTCCCAGATGAGGGTGGGCAGCGAGGCGGCCGGGTTGAGGACCTCGGGTGGCGGGATGGCCGCCAGCAGGTGGGCCTGGTCATAGGGCTGCTGGAATGTAAACTCTGCGGACAGACGGGATAGAGCTCAGGGTCAGACTGATCCAATCTCGCGCAAGATGAGTCCCAGAGCACCAAGGGGCCAGGGAGCCCAGCGAGCTAGGCTCAGCAGAGGGGCAGAAAGGTTAGGAGCGGGGTGGACCGACTCCTGCCCTCCCTGGGCCCCTCGCCACCCAGCGCCAGGACTGCCTCTCCACGAGGACCCCCCCAAACAGCTGGGGGGACCCCCTCCGCACCGCGCCCCTCCTCCCGCCCCTCCCCCAGCCCTGGACTCCGGACTCTCAGCGGGCACGGCTACACTCGCGGAGCTCCCCGCCCCTCCCGGCCACAGGTCCCCTCCCCGAGCCCACTGGCCGACCACCCAGCCTCCCCCAACCGCCAAGATCCGGGGCTCTGGATCCACCTGCCGCGTCCTCCGCGGAGCCTTCCTCTCACCCATCTCCTTACAACGTCCTTCGATTCTCAGCTAGCTCGGCCCCGGACCTCCTCGGGAGGTTCACCCCCCCAAAAAAAAAATACGCTGCCTACTCCCGTGTCCCCGTCTTACCCCCGCCCCCCAATCCTCCCCGAGGTCCGGCATCCCCTCCACTGACCCAAAGAAGAGTCCTGCAGCTCGCTGTAGTTGGGCTTCCGGCGGGGGTCGGAGGGTTTCCGAACGAGGAAGGAGCGCGGCATGGTGGCCGAGGAAGCCGGTGGGGTCGCCGGGTCGCGCAGAGAGCTCTACCCGCTAGGCCGGACGACGGCGCTGTGAGCCGAAGGGGCGCCGCCAACTCCATTAAATACGCCGACCTGGAGAGGGGGCGTGGCGCTGCGCGCGGGCCCCGCCCCTTTGTCAACGCCGAGCCAATCGCAGGCTCGCCTCCGCCGGAGGTCACGCCCCGAGCAGGTGCGCCCGGGGGGTTGGCGGGGGCCCGCGCGCCGCGTGGCGCTGGGAGCCGACCGCGGGCTCCTCCTCCCTTCCCGGCTGGGAACACAGCGTGGCTGGTCTCCGCAGCTGGCTGGCGGGGGCCCGGCCCGGCCCGGCCCGGCGAGGACGAGGAGGAGGGGGGATCCCCGCCCCCCGCGCCACCCCGAGGGACACCCGGCGCTGCCCGGCTCGGCTACCCTCGTCTGAGCGCCTCTGGTGCCCCCTGGCGGCCGCGCTGTCCGCGGCGGCTTTCGACACCTGACCTGCAGCAGCCTGAGCCTCGGCTTGGGGGGAGGCGAGGACGTGTCCTCGTGTGTGGCTGGCGGGCACAGAGAGGGGACGAGACAGACGCTGGGCTGGGGAGGACGCGAGGAGATGGACAGCCTACCTGGCCGCTGGCGACATAAAATGCTTTTTTTTTTTTTTTTTTTTTTTTTTTGCAATGCAGTCTGGCATAGCAAAAACACACACACACAGAGCATCGGTTGATTCACGTTGCAGATGTTTTCCGAGCTCCCTGGACGATCTGGGGGCTCGGAGTTCCTGGAGCTGGCGGTGGGGGAGGCAGCCGAAGTAAGCACGATTATAATGCAAAGGGAAGTGCCCTTTGATGGAGAGGTGCTGGGGAAGACGCTGGACGCTGTGACAGTCGAGAGAAAAGAGGCGGGTCACCTGACGGGGTCGTGGGCGACTTCCCAGAGGAAGTGCCACACCGAGGGGAAGACCCGAGGGAAGAAATCAGTAACGACCACAGAGCCTCGGAGAGCAGCTCGGGCGGCGGGGGGCGGGGAGGAGGTGGCGTGGGCAGGCCCGGAGAGAGAGGATTTGCGGTGGGGGACTTTGGACTTTGTTTCAAGGGCACTGGGGACCCACGGAAGGGTTTCACCTGTTTAGAAACCCCACTTCGGGCAGGTGGGAGAGAGAAGCAGCGAAGGGCAGGGCTGTGGCCCAGATCTTCACTGAGAACAGTGTGTCCTGTGTTGGAAGAGTCGCAGGTGTCGTGGGCGGGTGGGTCCAGGGAGGCCTGCCAGGCCCCAGAGTGACCACAGAAGTCAAGCCCACAAAACTGGATTTCATCTGCAACTGGGGGACTGTCAAAACCTCTGCGTCCCACTGACCAAAAAGAGCACCTGCGGGACTTATTGTCAGTCTTGGTCACTAGGTGCTGGGGAGAACAGCAGTGAGTAAAAAATCACCCTGTCCACAATCTAGCCGGTGAGTGGGTGGTCAGACCACAGGTGGCTGATAGAACTGATAGAACATGCTACCCTCCAGGTCAATTTAGTTCAATCATGGGTTTCCATCAGAGGGCCCCCTCAGAATCTTCCCATATCCCCTTCTCCCAAGTAAAAGCCGAAGTCCTTGCTTGCCAACTGTCCTTGCCCCCACTCCCCCACGGCGTGATGACACCTCCATTTCCTCTAGATTCCTCCAGCGCCACAGTCCCTTCCCACCACAGGACCATGGCACCTGCCCTCCATCTTCCTCTCCCCTTAAGCCGCTCTCCTAGATCTTCACCTGGCTCCTTTTCATCCTTTGTTGCAGCGGTAATTTCACGGACCCCTCGGCCTCATTAGAGAAGGGAGAAATGCAAATGAAAGCCCCAGGGACACGCCATTTCACACCTGCCAGAGGGGTCCAAAAAGAAAAGCCTGGTGACTGTCAAGTGCTAATGAGGATGTGAGGAACGGGGAGAGTGTGAATGGGTGAAGGCGCAAGGCCACTTGGCTGTGGCGTGACTAAGCTACCAACAGGTGACTCTGCTTTCAGTCCGTCTGTTCTTCCCAGGCTGACGGCCGCCCAGGGGTGCTCGGCCTGGTGCACGTTAGTTGTCCCCTGAGAGCTTCTAAAAACATGAAGTCTGCCTCCCCTCCCCACCCACAGAGGCATCCTGATTTAATTATCTGGGGTGGGGATGCTTCCGCATTAACAACAACAAAAAAAAAGCTGGGTGTGGTGGCACACGCCTTTAATCTCAGCACTGGGGAGGCAGAGGTAGGAGGATCATCATGAGTTCTAGGTCACCCTGAGACTCCATAGTGAATTCCAGGTCAGCCTGGGCCACAGGGAGACCCTACCTCGGAAAAACAACAACAACAACAACAAAAAAAAAGGACGGGCTTAGTGGCACAAGCCTTTAATCCCAGCACTGGAAAGGCAGAGGTAGAACAACCACCTTGAAACTACATAGTAAATTCTAGGTCAGCCAGGGCTAGAGGGAGACCCTACCTCAAAAAACAAACAACAAGCCGGGCGTGGTGGTGCACTCCTTTATTCCCAGCACTGGGGAGGCAGAGATAGGAGGATTGGGAAGAGTTTGAGGCCACACTGCGATTACATAGTGAATTCCAGGTCAGTCTGGACCACAGTGAGACCCTACCTTGAAAAACCAAAAATAAATAAATAATTTTAAAAAAAACAAAGTGGTACATGTATCTGGAGTTCGTTTGCATGGCTGGAGGCCCTGGAGTGTCCATTCTGTCTCTTTATATCTCTCTGCTTTCAAATAAATATTGAATAAAAAAATTTAGGAGCTGGGCGTGGTGGCGCATGCCTTTAATCCCAGCACTAGGGAGGCAGAAGTAGGAACATTGCTGCGAGTTCGAGGCCACACAGACTACAGAGTGAATTTCAGGTTAGCCTCGGCTAGAATGAAACCCTACCTTGTAAAACCAAAAATAATAATAATAATAAAAAAGGGAATAAATAGCAGGGCATGGTGGTGGCGCACACTTTTATTCCCAGCACTTGGGAGGCAGAGGTAGGAGGATCGATATGAGTTTCAAGTCAGCCTGACACTACATTGTGAACTCTAAGTCAGCCTGAGCTAGAGCAAGACCCTACCTTAAAAACAAAAACATTATTATTGCACACAAAACATTTAACATCAAGGAAGCCCCAGGTCTGATTTCCAACACCACCAAAAAAAAAAAGAGAGAGAGAGAAAAGTCACCCCTTCAAGGTAGCTTAGCCCAATGGGCTCAGCGCCACCTCAGCAACCCCTTTCCACACCAGGGAGTAAGGAGGTAGCCCAGTTTTTTTTTTCCGCTGAATGACTGTTTCCAGCTCCACCTCTTCTGGGTGAAGACCCCAGCTTCTCGGAGCTACTTTCCTCCACTGTGAAAACGAAGCCTGTAACCCCAGCACTTAGGAGTGAAGGCAGGACCCAAGAGGTCCAGGCTAGTTGACTGTTGGTGGTTTAGTTGTGATCACAGCTGCGTCCCAGAGTTCAAGGCTACAGCAGCAAGTTCCAGGTCAGGTTGCATGAGACCCTGCCCTGGAGATGGTAGACAGGTAAGCCCAGAGCCTCCACCTGTTGAAAGCATTTCTTACTCTTTTTCCTCACATTTGGGGCACCTGAGCCAGGCAAAGCAGCCTTCTCCCATGCGGGCTGAGATCTGACTGAGTTATTCCGGCAGTACCCCTCTGCTGTTGAGGCTGCCTCACTGGTTCCCTCCCTCTTCCTTGCCAGCTCCAGCCTCAGGTGCATCCCTCTCCCAGGGCTGTGGTCCTCCTCTGCCCTCTGGTGGTCAAAATGGCTCTCTGCGACTGTCACCAGCGCTGTTTGCACTGATAACAGGTGCACCAGCTGCACCTGACTTCTACATTATTTATTTTCTTTACTTTGGGGCATTTTTTTTTTTCTCAAGTCATGGTCACACTCCAACTCAGACTGACCTGGAATTCTTTCTGTAGCTCCAGGCTGCTGTCAAACCCATGGTGATCCTCCTCCCTCAGTCTCTCAGGTGCTGGGATTAAAGGTATGTGTCACCACGCCCAGTTTGCACCGGACTTTTAGATGGGTGCTAGGGATCCGAACTCAGGTTATTATGCTTGAGTTAAGTTATCTCCCCAATGCCCCATCTTTTTACTTATTTTAAGACTGTGTTACCCAGACTTCCCTTTAAATTTCCACTCTCCTGCCTCAGCCTGTCAAATAGCCAAGATTTTAGGCCTTTGGCCCCAGGCCTAACTCCATGAATCTCTGTGTCTTTTATTGTGGGGTTTGGGTTTTTGTTATTTAGCTGTAACAAAAAATATTTTATTTGTATTTATTTATTTGAGAGAGAGACACACACAGAGACAGAAAGAAAGAGAATGGGCGTGCCAGAGTCTCCAGCCACTGCAAACAAACTCCAGATGCATCCGGCTTACATGGGTCCTGGGAAATCAAACCTGAGTCCTTTGGCTTTGTAGGCAAACACCTCAATCATTAAGTCATCTCTCCAGCCCAACTTTTTTTTTTAAAAATATACTTTTAACACTCTTTATTTCATTATTTATTTATTTGAAAGAGAACCAGATAGCAGGGTGTGGTGGTGCACGTCTTTAATCCAGCACTTGGGAGGCAGAGGTAGGAGGATCACTGAGAGTTCAAGGCTACCCTGAGACTACATAATAAATTTCAGGTCAGCTAGAGTGAGACCCTACCTGGAAAAGCCATAAAGAAAAAAGAATGAAAGAGAGGCAGATAGAGGAAGGGAGAATGGGTACACCAGGCCCTCTAGTTACTCGAGGTTTTTTTTTTTTTGGATGAGCTCTAGATATATGCACCACTTTGTGTGTCTGGCTTACATGGGTCTGGGGAATTGAACCTGGGTCCTTTGGCTTTGCAGGCAAATGCCTTAACTTTGAGGGTAGGGTCTCACTCTAGCCCAGGCTGACCTGGAATTCACTATGTAGTCTCAGGGTGGCCTTGAACTCTCAGCTATCCACCTACCTCTGCCTCCCGGGTGCTGGGATTAAAGGCGTGCACCACCACGCCCGGCTGTAACGCTCTTCTTGCCTCAACTTCTCAAGTGTTAGGATTACAGGTTTGCACACCTAGCACCTGATTTATTTTGTTTATTTGTTTTGGGTACTTGGAATTGAACTCCAGGCTTCATTAACATGACCTATACCACCAAACTTCACCTCCAGCCCTCCCTTAGGACTCTGTTAGGCTGCAGGATGTTTTTTGTTCAAGGTAGAGTCTCCCTCTAGCCCAGGCTGACCTGGAATTCACTATGGAATCTCAGGGTGGCCTCGAACTCATATCAATGCTCCTACCTCTGCCTCTCGAGTGCTGGGATTAAAGGCATGCACCACCATGCCTGGCCTAGGATTTTTTTAAATCATTTTTTAAATACTTCTGTTGTTTTTAATCTTTTTTTTTCTTTTTCTTTTTAGTACTGGGGATTGAACCAAGAATCTCACACATGGTAAACAAATGATTTGCCACTGAGCCGTATCCCCAGTGCTTTCTTTTTCTTTTCTTTCAATTTTTATTTGTTTGCACACACATGTACATTTGTATGTGGACAGGGAGAATGCCAGGGCTTCTTGAAAACAAATGCCATACCCTTGTGTCACTTTTTTAGCACTTAATTTAATTAATTTTCTTTTTCGAGGTAGGGTCTCACTCTAGCCCAGGCTGATGTGAAATTCACTATGTAGTCTCAGGATAGCCTTGAAATCATAGCAATCCTCCTACTTCCGCCTCCAGAGTGCTGGGATTAAAAAAGTGTCACCACGTCCAGCTTTAAATATATGGATATATAATATTGCTGTGGTGCCGGGTGTGGTGGCGCATGCCTTTAATCCCAGCACTTGTGAGGCAGAGGTAGGTGGATTGCTGTGAGTTAGGGGCCGCCCTTGAGACTACATAGTGAGTTCCAGGTCAGCCTGGACTAGAGTGAGACCCTACCTCAAAAAACAATATTGCTGTGAATTCCAGGTTAGCCTGAGCTAGAGCAAGACCCTGCTTCAAAGTATATATATATATGTTATTGAGAGAGAGAAATGGGCATGCCAGGGCCTCTATCCACTGCAAACAAACTCCAGATGCATGTGCTATCTTGTGCATCTGGCTTTATGTGGGTCCTAGAGAATAAATAAAACTCAGATCTTTAGGCTTTGCAGGCAAACGCCTTAACTGCTGAGCCATCTCTCCAACCCCCTCCCTTTTCTTTGAAGACTGGGCTGACGTGGAACTCACTTGTAAAAGGTGTGTGCCACAATGCCCAACTTGATCACAATTTTTTTAAAAAACATATTTTACTTATTTATGGATGAGAGAAAGAGCCTGATAGAGAGAGAATGGGCATGTCAGGGCCTCCAGCCAATGCAGATGAACTCCAGATGCATGTGCCACCTTGTGCATCTGGCTTATGTAGGGCCTGGAGAATCAAACCTGGGTACTTAGGCTTCACAGGCAAGTGCCTTAACCATTAAGCCATCTCTCCAGCCACAACTTTTTTTTTTGGGGGGGGGGTTCAAGATAGGGTCTCACTCTAACCCAGGTTGACTTTGGAATTCACTCTGATGGCTTAGCAGTTAAGCGCTTGTCTGCGAAGCCTAAGGACCCCAGTTCGAGGCTCTATTCCCCAGGACCCACGTTAGCCAGATGCACAAGGGGCCGCATGCATCTGGAGTTCGTTTGCAGTGGCTGGAAGCCCTGGCGCGCCCATCATCTCCCCCCCCACTCCCCCCTCTCTGTCACTCTCAAATAAATGAATAAATAAAAATGAACAATAAAGGCCTGTGCCAGCATGCCTGGCTATGTAGCTCTTTTGGTGAATGACTTTGTACTGCCCACCCCAAAGTGATATTGATACATTTGTCTCAATGTCCTCCAGAAGAGGTTGTTACGGTAGCACCTTCTTTCAAAATTTAGCCGAAACAAGTTATTGTCTAACTTTTTGTTGTTGTTGTTGTTTTGAGGTAGGGTCTCACTCTGGCCCAGGCTGACCTGGAATTCCCTATGGAGTCTCAAGGTGGCCTCGAACTCATGGCAATCCTCCTACCTCTGCCTCCCAAGTGATGGGATTAAAGGCGTGCACCACCACGCCTGGTTAATTTTTTTTTTTTTTTAATTCTTGTCCAGCTGATAAGGACAATCTGTTTTCCTCTTTCCAATTTCTCATTCTCAAGAACTGTCTGTTTTCCCAGAGCAGTTTTTATATATTCTAAAAACCACTTCCGTTTCAGTGTATTCTAAACTGTTTGGCAAGTCCTGTTGGTCTCCAAGTTGATGAACTTCTTTTTTTTTTCCCCTCTTTTGGGGAACTGGGATTTGAACTGAGACTGGGGTTACAAGCCTAAACCAGCAGGACTAACTATGAACTTCTAGTTTCCAAAATCCCCATTTATTTGGCTAACTGGCCTCTAGATGATTAGCTCGTGAGTCAGAGAGGAAGTCAGTGAGAAGGGAAGAGCTACCCTTGACTGGAAGGACATATTTATTGTCTCTGGAACTTTCAGGGACTGAGTCAAGCCTCAACTTCCCCCTTCATCCTAGATTGAGAGAACAGTCTGTCCTCCAGTGTCTCACACTTGCCTTGCCCAGCAGCCTCTGGCCAGGGATACAAACTGCTCCCAAGGGAGGCTTTGGGGTCAGGGTCCATGTGCTTTGGGCCTGGCCCAGAGCAAGGAGAGCCAAGATAAGATGGATCAGCCATTCCCATTCCCTGTTTCTCAGCACCTGCTATGTGGAGGAGGCCCATTCTCGGCAGGTTCCTAGAACATTCTAGAGAAGTTCCAGGGGGATCAGTTACCGCAGGACAGAGCCACCTGCCAAACAGGAGGAAGCTCAGCCAGGACGTCATCCCAGTAGGCCACAGGCCGCATGAGTATCAGGATAGCCCAACATGTTTGTAGATGACGTCATGTCGTACTGGCAGACTGTTGGATGTCCCGGAGGAGTGTCCAATAATGAGTTTAGATATAATGAATATGCAAGTATCAAAGTTCACTTAAAGACAAAAGGAGGACTGAGGAGATGGCTTGGCGGTTAAGGCACTTGCCTGAGAAGCCTAAGGACCCAGGTTGGATTCCCCAGTACCCATGTAAGCCAGATGTACAAGGTGGCACATACATCTGGAGTTTGTTTGCAGCAGCTAGAGGTCTTGGTGTGGCCATTCCCTCTCAAATAAATAAATAATTTTTTTTTTTTTGTTTTTTTTGTTTTTCGAGGTAGGGTCTCACTCTGGTCCAGGCTGACCTGGAATTAACTCTGTAGTCTCAGGGTGGCCTTGAACTCACGGCGATACTCCTACCTCTGCCTCCCAAGTGCTGGGATTAAAGGCGTGCGCCACCACGCCCGGCTTTTTTTTTTTCATTTTTAAGTACTTTATTTGCAAGCCGAGAGAGGGGAAAAAAGAGATAAAGAAGGAGAGAAATGGGCACATCCCAATTGCTTTTTTCAAGATAGGGTCTCACATTAGCCCAGGCTGACCTAAAGCTTACTCTGTAGTCCCAGACTGGCCTCAGACTCAAGGCACTCCTCCTACCTCTGCTTCCCAACTGCTGGGATTAAAGGCACATACCTAACACACACACACACACACACACACACACATATGTTTTTCAAGGTAGGGTCTCACTCTAGCTCAGGCTGACCTGGAATTCACTATATAGTCTCAGGATGGCCTTGAACTCACGGTGATCCTCCTACCTCTGCCTCCCAAGTACTGGGAAAATATTTTTTTAAGAGGAGAAGGACTGGGGAGATAACTTAGCAATTCAAGGCACTTGCTTATAAAACCTACCAGCCCTGGTTCAATTCCCCACTATCCACATAAAGCCAGATGCACAAAGTGACACATGCATCTGGAGTTTAAGGTGGCAAGAGACCCTGGTGTGCCCATTCTCTTTTTGTTTCTCTCTATATATATCTTCTTGCAAATAAATAAGTAAATTATTTTTTTTCTTTTTTTGGTTTTTCGAGGTAGGGTCTTAATCTATCTCAGACTGACTTGGAATTTAGTATGTAGTGTTAGGGTGGCCTTGAACTCACAGCAATCCTCCTGCCTCTCCCTCCCAAGTGCTCAGATTAAAGCTATGTGTCACCATGCCTGGCTTAAATAAATAAATTTTTAAAAATTAAAAAAAAATTATTTTAGTTTTTCGAGGTATAGGGTTTCGCTCTAGGCCAGGCTGACGTGGAATTCACCGTGTAGTCTCAGGGTGGCCTCCAACTCAGGGCAATCCCCCTACCTCTGCCTCCTGAGCACTGGGATTAAAGGCGTGCACCGCCACACCCAACTCACAGTGTTAATTTTTAAGAGGATAACAGAAGTCCATCCCAGAGTGCTTGTTAAATAAGTAACAATTGATGAATGGAATTTTTATCTTTTATTTATTTATTATTACATATGGACACATTTTGAATGTAAGCATCACATGTTGGTATCATCCTTTCCCTCCTCCCTGCCCCTTTTCTGAAGAGGTCTTCCTCATTGGGGATGCAGGTCAACCCCATGGGATTTTGGGTCATGCATTATGGGATCACCAGTCAATTATGGGGGAGAGGCAATGTCTGTGCAAAATGGATGTAATCTTTTTAATTTTTTTAAATTTTATTGTTTTGTGTTTTTCAGGTAGGGTCTTGCTCTAGCCCAGGCTGACCTGGAATTCACTGTGTAGTCTCATGGTGGCCTTGAACTTACGCGATCTTCCTACCTCTGCCTCCCAAGTGCTGGGATCAAAGGTGTGGACCACCACGCCCAGCACCCAGGCCAATTTCTATCTGGATGATTGCATTGTAAGCAGTCCTACCCTTCCTTTGGCTCTTACATTCTTTCCATAACCTCTTCCACGATGGACCCTGAACCTTAGAAGGTGTGATAGAGATGTTTCAGTAATGAACACTCCTCTGTCACTTCTCAGAACTATGGTGCCCTTTAGGTCATCCCAATGGTCACCACCATCTGAAAAGAGAAGCTTCTCTAACCAAAAGTGAGAGTAGCATTAATATATGGTGTGAACATTAAGTAAAGTGCTTACAGGGCAGTTTGGTGAGCATAATACATGCATTTAGCCAGACAAGAGCAGGTGTTACACTCCTAAGGCTCATGACCTCCCCCCACGATAGGCTTTTGGTTAGGTTTTCAGTACCAGGCATGTATTCCCTCCCATAGAATGGCCCTCTAGTCCAGTTAGAGAGCAGTTGTTTTCCTCTGTAGCAGACATGTCACTACTACACCCTTTCGGTCACTTAGCCTAGCTGGCCAATCTTAAAGCCTGCAGTTTCACAACTTTTTTTTTTTTTTTTTTTTTTTTTTTTTTTTTTTGCCTGGCTTAAGACACTTTTCTTTTTTTCTTTTTGGTTTTCCAAGGTAGGATTTCACTCTAGCTCAGGCTGACCTAGAATTCACTCTGTAGTCTCAGGGTGGCCTCAAACTCACGGTGATCCTCCTACCTCTGCCTCCCGAGTTCTGGGATTAAAGGCATGTGCCACCATGCCAGGCTCACAACATTTTTAAAAAGATTTAAAAACAGAACTGTCGGGCAAATCCTGGAGGCTGAGGAGACCTTTGCGAGAGCCCTCAGAACCTTCTGAGGAGGGCAGTAGACCGGGTGGGGAGGAGTAAGCTTTTTCTGAGGAATGCAAACATTTTACTTATATATGTTTATATCACCATTTCAAGTGATAGGTTTTTTCAAAACCTATCTTATTTACTTACCTATTAGCAAGAGAGAACGAGGCAGATAGATGAGACAGAGAGAGAGAGAGAATGGGCATGCCAGGGCCTCCAGACACTGAAAACTAACTTCAGATGTATGCGTCACCTTGTACATTTAGTGCTATATGGGTACTAGGAAACTGAACCAGCACCCTTAGGCTCTGCAGGCAAGCACCTTAGTGGATGAGCCAGCTCTCCAGCCCTCAAGTGGTATACCTTCTTTTCCTTAGTGTTATTATTGTTATTTTGTTTTTCTTTTCAATGTAGGGTCTTGCTGTAGCCCAGGCTGACCTGGAACTCCCTATGTAGTCTCAGGGTGGCCTTGAACTCACAGTGATCCTCCTACCTCTGCCTCTTGAGCGCTGGGATTAAAAGTGTGCACCACCATGCCTGGTTTGTTTCTTGTTTTTACTAAGTAGAAAGTTGTATGGCTACATCATATGTTAGTACCATCAAAGTGATACTCTTTTTTTTTTTTTTTAAATTTTGAGGCAAGACCAATAGACTTGTCTTTTTTATGCAAGAGAGAGAGAAAAAGAGAGAGAATTGGCACACCAGGGCCTCCAACCACTGTAATAAAACTCCAGACACGTGTGCCATCTTGTGTGTATGTGTGACCTTGAACACTTGCATTATGTTTGTGCATCTGGCTTACATGGGACATAGAGGGTTGAACATGGTTCTTAGGCTTCAAAGGTAAGTGCCTTAACCGCTAAGCCATCTCTCCAGTCTCTTGAAATGCTTTTAAAAAATACTTTTAAATTTTTGTATTGTTTTATTTTTATTTATTTGAGAGACAGAAAGAGGCAGAGAAAGAGAGAAAAATAATGGGTATACCAGGACCTGTGGCTGCTGTAAACAAATTCTAGATGCATGTGCTACCTTGTGCATATAGCTTATGCAGGACCTGGAGAATTGAACCTGGGTCCTTAGGTTTCATAGACAAGTGCCTTAACCACTAAGCCATCTCTCCAGCCCCTAAAATACTATTTATTTATTTGAGAGAGGGAGAGAGAGAGTGAAATAGAGAGACAGAGAGAGAATAGGTGTGCCAGGGCCTCCAGCCACTGCAAAGGAACTCCAGACACATGCACCACTTTGTGCATTTGGCTGACATGAGTCCTGGGGAATAATCTGGGTCCTTTGGCTTTGTAGACAAGTGCCTTAACCACTAAGCCATCTCTCCAGCCCTTAAATACTTTTTAAATTGGTTACTTTATTTGCACATGTTGCAAACTGGCTGATAGCACCTTGGAGAAAAGGAAGGTGTCCCAGCTCTAGTGGAGCATGTACCTGCAGGATACGACCTCCCACCTGTGTCAACTGGGAGGGCCCAGAGAGGCCACCTGGATGTCGCTAAGGTACACAGTGCCCTTCCCCCAGTCAAGCTGGGGACAATTGCATGGCGGCCTCTTGGTACTGGCTCCCGCATGCTATCTCCAACCAACCCGAAGATGCTCACACCTGGGCCGCCTGGTCCTCAGCCTGGGTGGGTACAACCCTCCCCAATGTTCCTAACAGAAGGCTGAATCTTTCCAGGGGTTTCTTTCTCCCCCTCAGACAACCAGCTTTCCAACCTTTAGACTGTTGCACAGTTCTGAGCCACAGAGGATATGAGCTACTAGCAAGGAGGAGATGCCAGGAGGAGCCAGAGCTCAGCATGTCACTCACAGGGTCGTGGTCAATCCCCAGACTCCTCTCCTCACCACCACCCCGCCCAAAAGACGACAAAGTTGAGCAGCGTGTGGTCGCTCACCTATATAATCCCACCATGTACATGCAGGAGCATCAGAAGTTCAAGGTCATCCTTAGGTTCATAGTCATATGAGGCTAATCCTGGCTACATGAAACTTTGTCTCTGGGGGAAAAAAAAAAACCAGAAAGAAGGAAATTAGGGCTGGAGAGATAGCTTAGCAGTTAAGGCGCTTGCCAACAAAGCGAAAGAACCCAGGTTCGATTCCCTAGGACCCATATAAAGCCAGATGCACAAGGGGACGCATGCATCTGGAGTTTGTTTGCAAGTGGCTGGAGGCCCTGGTGTGCCCATTCTCTCATTATCTGTCTCTCTCTCTCTCTCTCTCTCTCCCTCTGTCTCTTTTTCTTCTCTATCAAATAAATAGATGAAATTTAAAAATTGTAAAAAGAGCCAGGTGCATGCCTTTAATCCTAGCATTTGGGAAGCAGAGGTAGGAGGATCACTGTGAGTTTGAGGCCACTCTGAGACTACATAATGAATTCCAGGTCAATCCTGGGCTAGAGTGAGAACCTACCTTAAAAAATAACAACAAGGGCTGGCTTAGTGGTTAAGCACTCACCTGTGAAGCCTAAGGACCCCAGTTCAAAGCTCGATTCCCCAGGACCCACATTGGCCAGATGCACAAGGGGGCGGACGCGTCTGGAGTTCATTTGCAGTGGCTGGAAGCCCTGGCATGCCCATTCTCTCCCTCTCTCTCTGTCTCTTTCTCTCCCTCTCTCTCTCTGCCTCTTTCTCTGTCACTCTCAAATAAATAAAAATGAACAAAAAAATTTTTTTAAAAAGAAAAATAACAACAAAAAAAATTTTTAAGGGCTGAGGAAATGGCTTAGTGGTTAAGGCACTTGCCTGTGAAGCCTAAAGACCCAGATCTGATTCCTCAGGACCCATGTAAGCTGCACAAGGTGGCACATGCATCTGGAGTTCGTTTGCAGTGACTGGAGGCCCTGACACACCCATTCTCTCTCTCTCTCTCTGTCAAATAAATAAATAAAAATAAAATATTTTTTTAAAAATTTAAATAAATTATAAAATCTGAGCTGGAGATATGCAGGCACATGCCTGCAAAGCCTAACAACCAGGGTTCGATTCCCCAGTATCCACATGAAGTCAGTGGCACATGTATCTGGATTTTATTTGCGGCAGCTAGAGGCCCTAGCATATTCATTCTATCTCTCTCTGCTTGCAAATAAATTAATGAATTTTTGTTGTTGTTGTTGTTCATTTTTTATTTATTTAAGAGTGACAGAGAGAGAGAGTAAAAGAGGCAGATAGAGAGAGAGAGAATGGGCGCGCCAGGGCCTCCTGCCACTGCAAACGAATTCCAGACACGTGCTCCCCCTTGTGCATCTGGCTGACATGGGTCCTGGGAAATCGAGCCTCGAAGAACTGGGGTCCTTAGGCTTCACAGGCAAATGCTTAATCACTAAGCCATCTCTCCAGCCCCTAAGATTTTATTTATTTATTAGAGACAGAGAGAGGGAGAGAGAGAGAGACAGAATGGGTGCACCAGGGCCTCCAGCCACTGCAAATGAACTCCGGACACACGTGTCACCATGTGCATCTCTGGCTTACATGGGACCTGGAGAATCGAATCTGGATCCTTAGGCTTCACAAGCATACGCCTTAACCGCTAAGCCATGTCTCCAGCCCCCCCCCCCACAAATTTCCAAAGGAAAAATAGTGGCTTTGCAAGGGACAACCGTAACACACTGCATTTCAGCCATTCATCACGGGACAAACCGCTCCTAGGACACCACACCCCGTGCGCTTATCCTGCAAGCTGAACTGAGCCCAGAACAGCCCAGTGTCTTCCAAAGAGTCAAGCTCTGAGTAAAGGTGACCAAGGGCAGCCAGGCAGCTCTAGGTCCCACTGGTCATGGGCGTGGCCACGCCTCCACCGTCTCTGGCCAGCCAGGTGGAGGGATCAGTTGGGTTGTCATCCACGTCTTGCGGTCCAGCAACTGTACTCCCATGAGTCCTTGCACACGGGGCTCTGGCCTCACCTTCAGCCCTATCTGCAGGGTGTTTTCCTCGAGTTTCTTAGTCGTCTTCCTGCCTGGATTCCTATGGTCTGGCTGTTGGGGATTCTATGGACAGCAGCTCCCTAAGTGTCTTATGCCTCCCTTGGGCCTGGCCCTCTTATCTCTCTCTCGGGCCCTGCCTCTGGGTATCTTCCTGACCCTCACTGTCCCTCTTCGGGTGTGTGACTCTGGCTATCTCTGCAGACTCTCTTATCTGTCTGGCTCTTAGTCAGCCAGATGCAAAAAGTGGCACATGCATCTGGTATTCATCTGCAGCAACAAGAGACCCAGGTGTGCCCACACACACGCACACAAAATAATTTGTTTAAGTGTTCTAGCCAGGTGTGGTGGCACATTCCTTTAATCCTAATGCTTGGGAGGCAGAGGTAGGAGGACTGCTGTGGGTTTGAGGCCACCCTGAGACTACATAGTGAATTCAAGGTCAGCCTGAGCTAGACTGAGACCCTACCTTGGAAAACCAAAAAAGAAAAGTGTCTTAAGCCAGGCATGGTGGTGCACGCCTTTAATGCCAACACTTTGGAGACATAGGCAGGAGGATCACTGTGATTCCTGAGACTACATAGTGAATTTCAGGCCAGCCTAGGCTAGAGTGAGACCCTACCTACCAAAAAAAAAAAAAAAAAGAAAGACCAGCACTCGGGAGGCAGAGGTAGGAGGATCACTGTGAGTTCGAGGCCACCCTTAGACTACATAGTGAATTCCAGGTTAGCCTGGGCTAGAGCGAGACCCTACCTCGAAAAACCAAAAACGAAAACAAAAAAAGAAAGAAAGAAAAAGTATTTATTTTAGACAGATAGAACAGGGCAGAGAATGGACATGCTGCCAAGGCCCCTTAGCAGTACAAATTAACTCCAGAAACAGATGCCATTTTGTGCATCCAGCTTTATATGCATATTGGGGAGTTGAACGCAGGCCGTCAAGCTTTGCGAGCAAGTGCTATTAACCGCTGAGCTGTCTCCCAACCCCGAGAGGCCTCAGCATGCCTGGTATGCCCATTCTCTTTTTGTCTTCCTCTGACTGCCTCTCTTTCTCTCAACTAAATAAATTAAATTTAAAAAATATTTTTATTGCTGGGCATGGTGGCACACGCCTTTAATCTCAGCATTCAGGAGGCAGAGGTAGGAGGATCGCTATGAATTGAAGGTCAGCCTGGGACTCCAGAATGAGTTCCAGGTTAGCCTGGACTAGAGTGAAACCCTACCTCAGAAAATAATTTTTTAAATATATTTCATCTCTTTATTTATTTATGAGTAGACAGAGTGAGAGATAGAGAGACTGAGTATGAATACACCAGGGCCTTTTGCCACAGTAAACAAACTCCAGATGCCTGTGCCACTTTGTGCAGCTGGCTTTATGGGGATCCTGGGGAATTGAACCTGGACGAGCAGATTTTCCAAACAAGCACCTTTAATGAATAAGCCATCTCCCTAGCCCACATTATTATTACTATTTTTAAAATATTTAATTAATTATTTATTTGAAAGAGAGAAAGGCAGATAGAGAGAATGGGCGCACCAGGGCCTCTAGCCACTGAAAATGAACTCCAGACGAATATGCCACCTTGTGTATCTGACTTATGTGGGTATTGGGGAATCAAACCCGGGTCCTTAGGCTTCGCAGACAAGTGCCTTAACTCCTAAACCACTCTCCAGCCCACTATTTCTTTTTAAGGTAGCATCTCACTCTAGCCCAGGCTGACCTGGAATTCACTCTGTAACAAACAGTCTGAGGCTAGCCTTGAAGTTACAGTTATTCTCCTGCCTCTGCTGGGATTATAGGTGTGTACCTATTGGCCAGCTTTTATTTATTTATTTTTCTTTGAGAGAAACAGGGGGGGAGAGAGAGAGAGAGAGAGAGAGAATGGGCGCGTCAGGGCATCCAATCACTGCAAATGAACTTCAGATGCATGTGCCCCCTTGTGTATCTGGCTTATGTGGGTCCTGGAGAATTGAACCAGGATCCTTTCGCTTTGCAGGCAAATGCCTTGACTGTGAAGCCATCTCTCCAGGCCCATGCCCAGCACTTATTGAATCCTGGCTTTATAAACAAGTGCCTACAACCGCTGAGCCACCTCCCAGCCTCATGTTTGTTTTTATTTTTACTTATTCTTTGTGTGTGTGTGTGTGTGTGTGTGTGTGTGTATGCATGTGACACAGGGTCTCATGTAGCTCAGGCTGACCTCCAACTCCCTAAATAGAAGAGTATAACATTGAACTCTGACCCTCCAGCCTCTGCCTTCTGAGTGCTGGGATTACAGGTGTGGCCCACCATGCCTGGCCTGTTATTTTCTTTGATGTATGTGTGTGTGTGTGTGTGTGTGTGCAGAGGTAATTTCCCTGTGTGCATGCAGAGGCCAGAGGAAGAGGTCAGCTCTCCTCCTGGTCTCTCCTCTGCTTATTTCCCTGAAACAGAGTCCTTCACTGAATCAGGAGTTCCTCATTTTTTGGTTAGACTGACTGACCAGATTGTCCCAGCAATCCTGTCTTTGTCCCTCTTCAGTACTGGGCTTACAGGTATATGTGGTTGTGTCCAGGTTTTGATCCCGTGTGGAGATAGAACTCGGTCTTCTTCAGTCTTCCTGCCACAGCCAAGCCACCATGCCTGGCTGGCTGATAATTTTTAGAGCTGCATCACCTTTTTGCTCTTTTTTTTGTTTTGTTTTGTTTTTTTGTTTTTCTAGGTACGGTCTCGTTCTAGCTCAGGCTGACCTGGAATTCATTATGTAGTCTCAGGGTGGCCTCGAACTCATGGTGATCCTCCTACCTCTGCCTCCCGAGTGCTGGGATTAAAGGTGTGGGCCACCACGCCCAGTTACATCACCATTTTTTATTTATTGGTGTATTTGAGAGAAAGATAAGAGAGAGAGAGAATGGGCACATCAGGGTCTCTAGCTATTGCAAGAAAACTCTAGACACATGCATCACTTGTACATCTGGCTTTACCTGGGTACTGGGTAATCAAACCTGTGTCCTTACATTTAGCAGGCAAACACCTTAACCATTGAACCATGTCTCCAGCTCTACATCACAATTTAAAAAATATATTTTATTTGCGGCTGGACAGATGGCTTAGCAGTTCAGGCACTTGCCTGCAAAGCCTAAGGACCCAGGTTCAATTCCCCAGGACCCATGTAAGGCAGATGTACAAGGTGATGCATGTGTCTGGAGTTTGTTTGCAGTGGCTAGAGGCTCGGGCACACCCATTCTTTCTCCCTCTCTCTCTCCTTCTCTCTCTATCTGCCTCTTTCTCTCTGTCTCTCAAATAAATTAAAATGAAATTTAAAATTTTTTAAATATTTTATTTGGAGGCTGAACATGGTGGCCCATGCCTTTAATCCCATCACTCAGGAGGCAGAGGTAGGAGGATTACTGTGAGTTCAAGGCCAGCCTGCGACTACAGAGTGAGTTCCAATTAGCCTGGGCTACAGTGAAACCCTGCCTTGAAAAAACAACAACAACAAAATATTTATTTGACAGAGTGATGGACAAGGAGAGAGAATGCGGGCATCAGGACTTCCTGCCTCTGCAAACAATTGGCAGGCACATGCGCCACTTTGTACATCTGGCTTTTTGTGGGTATTGAGGTATCAAACCCAAGCTTGCAGTCTTTTCGAGCAAGTACTACTGAGCCATCCAGGTGGCACAGAACTTAGTATGTACCCTAGGATGACTTGGGACTCCTGTATCAACTTCCAAAGTGCTGGGATTAGCCTGGCATGGTGGCGCACACCTTTGGGAAGCAGAGGTAGGAGGATCACTGTGAGTTCAAGGCCACCCTGAGGCTACATAGTGAATTCCAGGTCAGCCTGGACTAGAGTGACACCCTACCTCGAGAAACCATAAAAAGGGCTGGAGAGATTGCTTGGTGGTTAAGGCACTTGCCTATGAAGTTTGAGGACCCAGGTTTAATCCCCCAGAACCCACATAAGCCAGATGCACATGGTGGCACATATGTCTGGAGTTTGTTTGCAGTGGCTAGAAGCCCCGGTGTGTTCTCTCTCTTGCCCTCTCATAAATAAAAATAAAAATAAAAATAAAAATAAAAATAAAAGCCAGGCATGGTGGCGCATGCCTTTAATCCCAGCACTCGGGAGGCAGAGGTAGGAGGATCACCATGAGTTTGAGGCCACTTTGAAATTACATAGTGAATTCCAGGTCAGCCTGGGCTAGAGCGAGACCATACCTTGGAAAAAAAAAAAAAAAAAGAAAGAAAAGAAAAAGAAAAAGAAAAACCACATATACACACACGCACGTGCACAAAACCACCTCAACATGCTGGGATTATACCATGACCAGCCATATTATAATTTAGCACTGGGAATATTTGCCTCACATCCTGTTTCTGTGTGTGTGTGTGTGTGTGTGTGTGCGTGTGTGCACATATTTCATACACATACCCCTGCACTGCTTTTCCTGAACCAATTGGGAGTTAATTAAGGAGCTCAAGGCCTTTAAACCCCGCTGGGATAGCCTCACCCATATAGCTGCTAAAAACAAGGCATTCTGTTACGTAACTATAATATAATTTCTACCACAGTCCATTCTTTCTCTCTCTCTCTCTCTTTTCCTCTTTGGTTTGTTTTCAGCGTCTCATGTAACCCAGGCCAGCCTAGAACTCTCTCCGCATCTCAGAACGACCTCCTGCCTCAGCATCCCAAGCACTGGGTTTACAGGTGGAAGCCACCCATAACTCGTTGGAACCAGTTTCTGAGCAAGGCCCAGCATGAAACAAAGAACCTGCCAGACCGGGTTCTGGTCGGATTTCAGATACGGTGTATGCTTGGTGCAGTCTTATGCTAAAATTTATTTATCTCAAATTCTAATTTCATTGAGAAACTGTATTTTAATCTGGCAAGCCTATCTCTAAGATAAGTGAGGAAAGAAAGATGTAGTCTGGAAAGGGGCTCCTCCTGAGGGAGGCAGCCCAGAGCAGATGGGTGTATTTTTCTTACACAGGAAGAGACTTCCCTGGGATCACACAGCCAGTGGTGGCAGGGATAGATGCCACCCAGGCTATGTCTTGAAGTATTTCTTTTTTTTTTTTTTTCTTTTTTTTTTTATTAAATTTTTTTTTAAATTTTTATTAACATTTTCCATGATTATAAAATATATCACATGGTAATTCCCTCCCTCCCCACCCCCACACTTTCCTGTTTGAAATTCCATTCTCCATCATATTACCTCCCCATTACAATCATTGTAATTGCATATATACAATATCAACCTATTAAGTATCCTCCTCCCTTCCTTTCTCCGCCCTTTATGTCTCCTTTTCAACTTACTGGCCTCTGCTACTAAGTATTTTCATTCTCACACAGAAGCCCAGTCATCTGTAGCTAGGATCCACATATGAGAGAGAACATGTGGCGCTTGGCTTTCTGGGCCTGGGTTACCTGACTTAGTATAATACTTGAAGTATTTCTTTTTCCTCAGGTAGGGTCTCATTCTAGCCCAGGCAATTCTTCTTCTTTTCTTTTTGAAAAATATTTTAGAGAGAGAAAGAAGGAGAGAGAGAGAGAGAGAGAGAGAGAGAATGGGTGTGTGCAAACTCGAACTCCAGGTGCATGCACCACTTTGTGCATCTGGCTTTACGTGCGTAGGTATTGGGAAATCAAACCAGGGTTGTTAGGCTTTGCAGGCAAGCACCTTAACTTCTGAACCATGTTTCCAGCCCTTTTTATTATTATTATTATTTTTTTAATTTTTATTTATTTTTTAATTAATTATTTATTTATTTATTTATTTTTGGTTTTTCAAGGTAGGGTCTCACTCTGGTCCAGGCTGACCTGGAATTAACTATGTAGTCTCAGGGTGGCCTCAAACTCATGGTGATCCTCCTACCTCTGCCTCCCTAGTGCTGGGATTAAAGGCATGCACCACCACGCCCAGCATCTTTTTATTATTTTTGTTTTGATTTTCCAAGGTAGGGTCTCACTCTAGCTCGGGCTGACCTGGAATTCACTGTGTACTCTCAGGGTGGTCTCGAACTTGTGGCAATCCTCCTACCTCTGCCTCCCAAGGGCTGGGATTAAAGGCATGCACCACCACACCTGGCCTCTTTTTCTTTTTCTTTTCTTTTTTTAATTTTTATTAGCATTTTCCATGATTATAAAAAAAAAAATCCCATGTTAATTTCCTCCCTCCCCCCCACTTTCCCCTTTGAAATTCCATTCCTCTTTTTCTTTTTAAACAATTTTTGTGCATCTCCTGGCAAATTGAACCTGGGTCCTTTGGCTTTGCAGGCAAATGCCTTTACCGCTAAGCCAGCTCTCCAGACCAGGGGTAGGAAGGATTTTTTAAGGGAGGGTCTTGCTGTAGCCCAGGCTGACCTGGAATTCACTCTGTAGTCTCAGGCTGGTCTTGTTCCTTCTACCTCTACCTCCCTAGTGGTGGGATTAAAGGCCTGTGCCACCACTCCAGGCTTTTTTTTTTTTTTTTTTTTTTTTTTGAGACAGGTTCTCACTATGTCGACCAGGCTAGTCTTAAACTTGTGACATTCCTGCTTCTGCCTTCCAAGTTCTGGGATTATAGGCACATCTCACCATGCCCAGAAATAATTTGTTGTGATCTTCACTAAAAAATATGAAAAACACACTCTTTTTTTTTTTTTTTTTCAATTTAGGGTCTTGCTGTAGCCCAGGCTAACCTGTAATTCACTATGTAATCTAGTCTTAGGGTGGCCTTGAACTCATGGCAACCCTCCTACCTTTGCCTCCCGAATACTGAAATTAAAAGTGTGTGCCACCACTCCTTGCTTTGATTTTAGGGTCTCATGAACGCTAGGTAAGCTCTCTACCACTGAGCTACATTTCCCAGACCTCTGTTATTTTATTAATTATTGGTTCTTTTCCACGCAGGGTCTCTCTCTAGTCCAGGTTGACCTCAAACTCATGGCATTTCTCCTACCTTGGCTTCTCACATGCTGAGATTAAAGGTGTGTATAATAACCACATTTGGGTCCTCCTCATTTCTTTCTTTCTTTCTGTTTTTAGACTGACCTGGAATTCACTTTGTACTCTCAGGGTAGCCTGGAACTCATGGAAATCCTACTTCTGCCTCCCAAATGCTGTGATTAAAGGCATGTGCCACCACACCTGGCCTACCTCATTAAAAAAAATATATATATATCTTTTGGGCTGGAGAGGTGGCTTAGCAGATAAGGTGCTTGCCTGTGAAGCCTAAGGATTCAGGTTCAATTCTCCAGGTCCCATGTAAACCAGATGCCCAAGGTGGCATCAGGAGTTTGTTTGCAGTGGCTGGAGGCCCTGGCACACCCATTCTCTCTCTTTGTCTTTAATAAACAAAAATAAATATTAAGCTGGGCGTGGTGGCGCATGCCTTAAATCCCAGCACTTGGGAGGCAGAGGTAGGAGGATTGCTGTGAGTTCGAGGCCACCCTGAGACTACATAGTGAATTCGAGGTCAGCTTGAACTACAAGTGAAACCCTACCTCAACAAACCAAAAAAGAAAAATAAATAAAAAGTTGTATATTAAAAACATTATTTATTTTTACTTTTGGTTTGTTGAGGTAGGGTCTCACTCTAGCCCAGGCTGACCTGGAATTCACTGTGCAGTCTCAGGGTGGCCGTGAACTCATGGCGATCCTACTTGTGGCTTCCTTAATTCTGGGATTAAATCGTATGCCACCACACGAGGCTTCTATTTTTTATTTATTTGAGAGAGAGAGAGACAGAGACAGAGACAGTGAGAGAGAGACAAAGAGAATGGGTGCACCTGGGCCTCTGGCCACTGCAAATGAACTCCAGATACAATGTGCCACATTGTGCATCTGGCTTATGTGGATCCTAGGGAATGGAACCTTGGTCCTTTGGTTTTGCAAGTAAAAACTCCTTAACTGCTAAGCCATCTCTCCAGCTGCCACCTCATTTAAAAAATTATTTATTTGAAAACAGAGAGAAAGATAGAGAGGGAGAGACAGATAATGGACACACCAGGGCCTCTAGTCGCTGCAAACTAACTTCTGATGTATACACTACTTTGTGCATTTAGTTTTATGTGGGTGCTGGGGAATCAATCCAGGCTGTCAGGCATTGCAAGCAAGCACCTTAACTACTGAGCCATCTCTCCAGCCCCAACTCTTTTTAAAAAGTTATTATTTTTTATTTATTTGGCAGAGAAAGAGGGAGAGAGAGAAAATGGGTGCATCAAGGCCTCCAGCCACTACAAATGAACTCCAGACACATGCGCCCCCTTGTGCATCTAATGTGGGTCCCTGGGGAATCAAACCTGGGTCTCCTGGCTTCACAGGCAAACGCCTTAACTGCCAAGTCATCCCTCCAGAACTCCCCCCCACCCTTTTTGAGACAGGGTGCACTGGACTTATAGCTCACTGATGTCAGCTACTCCTAGGCCTGTCTCAGCCTCCCCAGGCAGCGCTGGGATTGCGGATAAACACCATCATACTTGGCTTCCTCCCCACTCGCGCCAGGGAGGATCTTGCTCTAGCCCACCCATCAGCATCTCCAAGGGTGGAGCCTGAGGATTCACTTTGCAGCCAGTGCCTCCAAGCTAGTCAGCTCTCCAGGCCTAGCCTTGGTTAACACCTCACTTAAGAGCCGTGTTTACCTCTCAAACACCCATAAGCCAGCACCAGAGGTTCCAGCAATGGATGAGACTTGCCGGTGGTGACCGGGTGGTTCTAATCTGTGGTGCTGGTACTGGGGCCCCCCTGCCCCCTGCCTCCTGCTTTCAGAGTGCCAAGATGACAGGTGGGCACCACACCTGGTTTACACAGCGCTCGAGGTGAGGTCAGACCCAGGGCTCTGCGCATGCTTGGCAAGTTCTTTACCAAGAGCAACATCCCCAGCCTTTTCTTTTTTTCTTTTTTTTTTTTTGGTTTTTCGAGGTAAGGTCTCACTCTGGTCCAGGCTGACCTGGAATTAACTCTGTAGTCTCAGGGTGGCCTTGAACTCATGGCGATCCTCCTACCTCTGCCTCCCGAGTGCTGGGATTAAAGGCGTGCGCCACCACGCCCGGCTCCCAGCCTTTTCTTTTTCTTTTTTTTTTAAATATTTTTTTGTTCATTTTTTATTTATTTATTTGAGAGCGACAGACACAGAGAGAAAGACAGAGAGAGAATGGGCGCGCCAGGGCTTCCAGCCCCTAACTCCAGACACGTGCGCCCCCTTGTGCATCTGGCTAACGTGGGACCTGGGGAACCAAGCCTTGAACCGGGGTCCTTAGGCTTCACAGGCAAGCGCTTAACCGCTAAGCCATCTCTCCAGCCCATCCCCAGCCTTTTCTGTGTGTGGGCACAAGCAGGCCACCATGGGCATGCGGAGGTCAGAGGACTCGTGTGCAGTAGCTGGTCCTGGCCTTCCACCTAGCCTGAGCCAGGGTTTCTCTTTCTGGATTTTCACCATTGATGTCACCAGGCTAGCTGGCCCGCAAGATTCCACTTGTCTGTAGATGCCCTGGCATTATTACAGATGTCCACCACAGCATCTGGCCTTTATGTGAGTTCTGAACTCAGGTACTCATGCTTACACAGAAAGCTCCTTTTTTCTAGAAAATTAAGATAAGGGTTTTTTTTACTACAAAAATATTGAGGAGCCAAACTAATTTTCTGACCATATCACTCCTTACTTTAAAAAAATAAAAAGTTTTATTCTATTTTATTTATTTGAGAGTGACAGAGAGAGAATGGGCACGCCAGGGCCTCCAGCCACTGCAAACAAATTCCAGACACATGCGCCCTCTTGTGCATCTGGCTAACATGGGTCCTGGGGAATCGAGCCTCGAACCAGGGTCCTTAGGCTTCACAGGCAAGCACTTAACTGCTAAGCCATCTCTCTAGCCCACTTTTTTTTTTTTTAATACTCCCAGTATATTTTTGTTGTTTTTGGGTTTTCAAGGTATGACCTGGCTCTAGCCCAGGCTGACCTAGAATTCACTGTGTAGTCTTAGGCTGACCTTGAACTCACAGAGAATTTACCTCTGCCTTCCAAGTTCTGGGATAAAAGGTGTGCACCACCACTTCTGGTTTTTCAGTGTACTTTTGTCTTTTTATTGGTTTTTCAAGATAGGGTCTTGTTCTATCCCAGGCTGACCTGGCATTCACTATCTCAGGGTGGCCTTTATCTCACAGCAATCCTACTATCTCTGCCTCCCGAGTGCTGGGATTAAAGATGTGTGCCACCATGCCTGGCTTTTCAGTGCATTTTTAAAAATTTTTTTGTTTGTTTGTTTATTTATTTGAGAGCGACAGAGAAAGACGGGGTTAGGGGGAGAGAGAGAGAGAATGGGTGCTCCAGGGCTTCCAGCCACTGCAAATGAATTCCAGACGCGTGCACCCCCTTGTGCATCTGGCTAATGTGGGTCCTGAGGAATCGAGCCTTGAACTGGGGTCCTTAGGCTTCACAGGTAAGCACCTAACCACAAAGCCATCTCTCCAGCCCTTTCAGTGTATTTTTAACATGCAGGTCTCTTATGATGAATAAGGCTTCATAAATCACTTTTTTTTTTTTTTTTTGGTTTTCCAAGGTAGGGTCTCTCTCTAGCCCAGGCTGACCTGGAATTCACTATGGAGTCTCAGGGTGGCCTCAAACTCATGGCGATCCTCCTACCTCTGCCTTCCGGGTGCTGGGATTAAAGGCGTGCACCACCACGCCTGGCAAAAATAAAGTGTTTTTTAAAATAAAAAATTTTGAAAAGATAATTTGCAGAAAAAGTGATTTATGCTGAGCATGGTGGTGCACGCCTTTAATCCCAGCACTCAGGAGGCAGAGGTAGGAGGATCACTGCAAATTCGAGGTCAGTCTGTAGTCCAGAACCAGCCTGGACTAGAGTGAGACCCTATCTCAAAAAAATATTTGGGGCTGGAGAGATGGCTTAGCGGTTAAGCGCTTGCCTGTGAAGCCTAAGGACCCCGGTTCGAGGCTTGGTTCCCCAGGTCCCACGTTAGCCAGATGCACAAGGGGGCGCACGCGTCTGGAGTTCGTTTGCAGAGGCTGGAAGCCCTGGCGCGCCCATTCTCTCTCTCTCCCTCTATCTGTCTTTCTCTCTGTGTCTGTCGCTCTCAAATAAATAAATAAAAAAATTTAAAAAAAATATTTGGAGTGAGTGCAAGAGGCAGGCAGACAGAGAATGGGCACACCAGGGCCTCCAGCCACTGCAAACGAACTCCAGACACTTGCGCCACCATGTGCATCTGGCTTACGTGGATTCTGGGGAGCCGAACCTGGGTCCTTAGGCTTCACAGGCTAGGGACTTAACCACTAAACCATCTCTCTAGCACTTTTCTGCGTCATCTTCAACTCAGTACTGGGATGAAACTGTGACAGGGAGCCTCACTTAAACTGAAGCTGACCACACCCTCCGAACCCCCATGGCTTATGCCTCACCGAAAAGAAAGGCAAGTCCTGCCGGCTGCAAGTCCTCCCTCACCGCCTCCCTCAGCCCACGCCTCCAGCTGCAGAGAGAGAGGGAGGGAGAGAGAATGGGCATGCTAGGCCTCCACCACTGCAAATGAGAACTCCAGACGCATGCACCCCCTTGTGCATCTGGCTTACGTGGGTCCTGGAGAATTGAACCAGGATCTGTTGGCTTTGCAGGTAAATGCCCTAACCACTAAGCCATCTCTCCAGCCTCTTTCTTTTTTTTAATTTATTTTTTAATATTTTATTATTATTATTATTTATTTATTTGAGAACGACAGACACAGAGAGAAAGACAGAGGGAAAGAGAAAGAATGGGCGCGCCAGGGCTTCCAGCCTCTGCAAACAACTCCAGACTCGTGCGCCCCCTTGTGCATCTGGCTAACTTGGGACCTGGGAAACCGAGCCTCGAACCGGGGTCCTTAGGCTTCACAGGCAAGTGCTTAACCGCTAAGCCATCTCTCCAGCCCTCAATTTATTTTTTATTAACTTCCATGATTGTAAATAATGTCCCATGATAATTCCCTCCCTCCCCCCACTTTCCCCTTTGGAACTCCACTCTCCATCATATCCCCTCTCCCTCTCAGTCAGTCTTTTATTTTGATGTCGTGATCTTTTCCTCCGATTATGATGGTCTTGTGTAGGTGATAACGTCATGGATACCCAGGCCATTTTGTGTCTGGAGGGTCTTTTTAAAAATTTATTATTTACTTATTTTTTTGAGGTAGGGTCTCCTCTAGCCCAGGCTGACCTGGAATTCACTATGCAATCTCTCAGGGTGGCCTCAAACTCACAGCGATCTCTACCTCTGCTTCCCAAGTGCTGGGATTAAAGGTGTGCGCCACCATGGCCAGCCCTGATGCCACTTTAAAAAAATTTTATTTGAGGGCTGGAGAGATGGCTTAGCGGTTAAGCGCTTGCCTGTGAAGCCTAAGAACCCCGGTTCGAGGCTCGGTTCCCCAGGTCCCATGTTAGCCAGATGCACAAGGGGGCACACGTCTGGAGTTCATTTGCAGAGGCTGGAAGCCCTGGCGCGCCCATTCTCTCTCTCTCCCTCTATCTGTCTTTCTCTCTGTGTCTGTCGCTCTCAAATAAATAAATAAGAAATTTAAAAAAAAAATTTTGAGAGACAGAGAATGGGCATGCCTGGGTCTCCAGCCGTTGCAAACAAACTCCAGACACATGAGCCACCTTGCACATCTGGCTTACATGGGTCCTAGGGAACTGAACCTGGGTGCTTTGGTTTTGCAGGCAAGTGCTTGAACTGCTAAGCCATCTCTCCAGTCCTCTGTGCCACTTTCTTGACCTGCTCTGGCACTACCAGGTATTTCCTTCCCGGAAACAGCCTCAAGGAGCCAGGCACAGACTGCAACTTCCTGACTGGGAACTGGAGTGCAGGGCTCGACACGTGGCAAAGGTAGGCCTTGTGGGAGTGGCGATGGAGAAGAGTGACTGTCAGCCGGGAGGTCGGTAGTTTTTCCTGGTCCCTCCATGACGGAGTAAAACGACAAGGCAGAGGCCCAGGCGGAGAGCAGAGGCAGTGGGTGATTGGGCCGTGTGTGGGGACCAGAGCATCCCAGTGTACTAACACAGTCCTGGGGTCTTACCAGACATCAGTGGCCCACCCCAGGACAGTGCAGCCCCGACTGTGCCTGGACTCAGGGCCGCTAATGGACCTCTGAGCAACGAGCACAGGGCCGAGGCCTCCACGGGCAGCACTGCCGCCCAGCCCGCCGAGGAAGGGCTGTACGCAGTCTCCAGAGGAGGCAGGCTGGGCGGCCCAGCTGGTGGAGCTTAAGGGCTGAGAAGGCAAGCTGACTCAGGGCAGACAGGAACTTGCCACTGGAGTAACCACACTGGCCAACTTCAGCGAGTGTTCAATGAAAACACACGACAGCCTAGCAGCTGGTAAATTAGGAAATTTATTTATATTTATATTTCACCTTTAAACCCAAAACATAAAAATCTCACTTTCTGGAAAATCATCGTATTAGAAATACATGAAGTGCACTTAACACGAGGATCTATGCTTTAGGTGCCCCCGCAAGATGGGCGTGCTCTCCTCCTCAAACGAAGGTTTGGGCAGACTTCCCTCCAAGCTCCTATCGAGACATGATCTCAACTCAGGGAGGCCTGAGCAAACCTGTTCCAGAAATTAGAGGAAGCGACCTTAACATCTGACTCCTTCTAAATAATATTACACGAGAAAAATCTTGTGCCCCGCATGGGCCCAGCCTCTGGTGATCAGTAGGCATCTGACCTAGGTTTTCCCTGGCAGACAGACAGACAGAAGCCCACTACTGCTGGCAGTCTCAGGGAAAAAAAAAAAAAAAAAAAAAAGCCTCCACAGTCAGACTAGACACACAGGGCATGAAGAACAGGGTAGACCCATCAGAGGACCATTGAGTACAGACGGGTGGACAGCTGTGCCACGGGCTCTGTCAGTGTTGGTTAAACACAGGGAGGGAAGGAACATCAAGCCTCCTGAGCTATCGCGGAGCTTGTCACTGCTGGTGGGAGAGGAAAACGGTGTGAGTCTCGCTCTCCCAGAGCCTCTGCGCTGCAAGGCAGTGTTTTAAACGCAGACCTACACACTGCAGCGTCAGAAAGAATTCACATGTGACAGGAGAGTAATGTTCAGCTTCATCCATGTCACCAAGCAACAGATGAAAGGACCAGTGGTCACCAGAGCCCCCAGCCTCCTTAGTCCCTTGAGGCCTCCTGATCACCCTTTCGAACAAGAACATAAGCAGGGAAAAAAAAAAAAAAAAAAAAAAGAACATAAGCAGAATCCAGTAGACACACACTCACACTCGACCCTAAAAACCTGAAAACACATTAGTTTGAAAATCAGAACCAGAAAGTTGTGGCCCTCCACCTCTGAGCTGATCTCTCCCTACTTACAGATAACGCATTCCAACTCCTAATACTTCTAATAGAAATACATGCTGATAGTTTGTCCTAAAAAGGCACCTGCAGGCATTTCAGATGGAACCGGTTTATTCTACGAGTGTGCAGGAGGCATGGGAAAATACGACTCAGAACCTCAGCACTGCTACGGAAAACCACACTGTCTGCTCCAGAGGACTCGTGAAGTGTTCCTGGAATGCTGCCAAAGGCCCAGACAGCGGCGCAGCAGAAGCCCTGGAGAGCTGACTCCTGGGGGACAAGGGCAGGAGACGCCACCATTTCCTTGTGCTATCATGACCTAGTGAAGGTCCCGATGGCTCAGAGGATCTGAGAGGAATACTGGACAGGGAAGAACAGGAAACAAGGACACGTGGAGGTCGGGGCTGGAATCTCTTCCAGAAGAGGCAGCGCAAACTCTAGGAAGTGCCTGAGGACCAGACTAGACCATGTGAACAAACAACTAACAGTGGGGAAGAGAGCCCAAAGGGAAACAGGGTTCTGACTTAGGAGCCAGTTCCTGTGTGGGGTGACCCTGTCCCGTGCCACGACTCATTTCCAGGTCTGCAGCAGGGTGAGGCATAGCTGTCAACGGCTTCACACTTAATGCGCGCGTGCTGGAAGCTCTGGAACATGGGCGGGGGCGGCGGCTCACTGGTCGAGGATGGAGCGCTGGAGCACCTGGTTCATCACGTCCTCTTCATCCACGTCGTAATCCTAAGGCAGAAAGGACACACATATCTCAACAACTGGCAAGATTCACCTAGAAATGGGGTCTGAAGAGGGCTGTCAGGGGTCCCAGCCCATGCTAACAGTGTAGCTGGCAGATTACCTCATGAGTGACTGTCACCTCATCCTTAAAGCACAATTCCTCCCTCCAATGGGCACTAGGGGGCCAAACAGTATGTGGCGCCTCACAGCCCAAGCACTCAGCAAGCTCAGTTTAGCTCAAACACAGACACACATGTTCTCAGCTGGCTAAGCACTGGCTTCCATGCCCAGGGAAGACCAGGAGGCACAGCAGACCACAGAGAAACTACACTTCTCTAATAAGGCAAAGTCATCCATCTGGGCCATTTTACCAATTACATTCACCCTTATAGCATTAGTGAAAAGGATAATTATCCTGAAGTCTGAGTTTCAAGCACTGAGAATATTCTCTACTTCTCTACTATTTATTTAATTTATTAGCCAGGATTGGCCCCAAAGTTCTGATATTCCTTGCCTCCACCTCCTAAGTGCTGGGATTACAGGTGTTTGCCACCACACCCAGCTGAGTATAAACATTCTTTTTTTTTAATTTTATTTTTTTAAATTTTTATTAGCATTTTCCATGATTATAAAACAATATCCCATGGTAATTCTCTCCCCCCCACACACACTTTCCCCTTTGAAATTCCATTCTCCATCATATGACCTCCCCATTATAAACATTCTTTTTGTTGTTGTTGCTTTGTTTTTTTTTGAGGTTCGGTCTTGCTCTAGCCCAGGCTGACCTGAATTCACTATGTAGTCTCAGGGTGGCCTCAAATTCGGCGATCTTCCTGCCTCCCGAGTGCTGGGATGAAAGGCGCGCGCCACCACGCCCGGCGGTTGTGATTTCACTGTGTGTGGTGCTCAGGCGTTCCACTAGCCACACCCCAAGCAGTGCCTTCCGTCCACCTAACAATCAGCATGCTGTGTCAGCTGGTCAATTCTTGTAAGGGTCATCTGGATCTGTTGTCTGGTCTTCATGGAGCCAAGGTGAATTCAAACTAGCTCCGTACCAGGCAAAAATTACTTATGCCAGACGAAGGGGGCCAATTTACACAGAACAACAGCTCCCCCAGTCTGTCTAGAAGACTGTCAGGTCATCTTAGGTCCCACCCTGGTACCTGCCCAGTCACAAAGACACACAGTGCACAGCTACGTTCCGGGAACAGGGCCACCAGGCCCCAACTCACCACAAAGGTGTCGTAAGAAAACTGGTGGCGGCGCTGAATGTGCTCTATGAAGTTGGCGCTGCGGTAGTCGGGGTCTCCCCAGGGCATCGAGGCGCATATTGGACAGACCTTTCAACGAGGAAACAAGGCGTCAGGTATCCGATGCCTGAGCTTGTCCAGCTTTCCGTGGCTGCTGACCTCCTTTCTCCCAGAACAGCTTTCCTGACCCCCCAGTACAGGTCCTGGTCACTTGCTATGCACGGGAAGCATCCCAGAACAAGTCAGATGACACCTGGGTGAGGCTCTGGTGCCCCCTTCTGAAACCTACTGCAGCCACATGGTCCACTGTGTGAGAGCCTGCACTAACAAGAGGACCCCGGAGCTGACAGTGACTACGCACATGATGGGGCTTGGGCCAGAAAGGGACCTCGCAAAAGCTGCTCTGAGCCCAGCAAGGAGGGGCGTGCCTGCGCGCCAGCACCGGGCAGCGGCGGCAGCGGCCCTGCAGTGCAAGGCCCGCTGGGGCTGCACAAGCCTGGGCGCGGGCTCGGCTCAGCGCAGGATGCCCTGCGTGTCGCCCATCCCATGCCCCCCAGCTCCACAAGGCAGCCCACGGGAGCCGGCACGGCTCAGATGAGGACCCTGGGAGCTCGGCAGCAGCTCCTCCCACGCTGGGGGTGAAGCTTCCTTTTCCTAAGCTGGTACGGACTTCCCAGGTGCCTCAGGGCAGATCCTGAGCAGTGGTGCCTGTAACCTGACAGAGCAAAGGCTTATGGGAGACTTGGTCACGGTGGCTGCATCTCATTCCCAAATGACCCCCAAAGAAGTGCACATACAGAATATGGTGACGTCATCTTGGCAAACATGTCACCTTGTGAATCTAGGTGGACACGTAAGACTATACTGTTCTTTGTCTCTTTTTTCCCTAAGTTTGACTTTTACCCATTCAAAAAATCAAAATAAGCCAGGCATGGTGGCACACGCCTTTACTCCCAGTACTTGGGTGGTAGAGGTAGGAGGATCACCATGAGTTTGAGGCTGCCCTGAGACTACATAGGGAATTTCAGGTCAGCCTGAGCTAGAGTGAGACCCTAGCTTGAAACTCCAACAAAAATAAAATAAAAACAAGTTCTTACCACAGACTTGGTATCTGTGCTGTGAGACAATCTGCAGTGCTCCACAAGTCCTTCCTGGTCAAAGTTCTTTTCGGGACAGTAAGGACAAGGAAAGGTGTACCGGTTTGGGACGTTTCTGGGAAAGGAAAGACTTCAGGAGTAACTCCCCAGTGCCCTCCCGGGACTCTCCCTCATGAGGACAACTCTGATCATCAGAGTTCGACATTGACTCAGGCCTGACACAGCAGGCTGAAGAGCCTCCCCCACCCCAAATGCGTGCCACGTCTAAGCAGCATGACAAACTGCCCACGTACTTTCGCCAGCGCCTGCGCCTAGGCCCTTCAACATGCGTGCCCAGCACCCTTCCAGCAAAAAATGAATCCCAGCCACGGGGTGACTGACGCCTCACCTTGGCTGAAGAGACGCATCCTTGGTGGTCGCCTTCACGCCCTCCATGATGTAATTCTGATACTTGGCACAGGTAGCCACGTGGGCCCGGATCTTAGACAGGAAGAACTTGAAGAGAAAGAGAGGTGCCTGAAGTTAGTGAGGAGCTTCTAGCAAGCAGTCCCAAAGGCAAGATGAAAGCTAATACACGTCACCTGCTGAGCAAGCCCACCCTCCTGACTGCACCAGTGGCAGAAGCACGGCTGTTGAAAGCTCCTCACCAATGCCAAATAAAACACAAGCTTTATTTCCGTATGTTGGGTGTCTAAAGTAAAAAGCTGCCATTGGGTATGGTGGTTCATGCCTGTAATCCCAGCACTCAGAAGACTGAGGCAGGAGAATCACTGTTCCAGGTCAGCCTAGGCTAGAGTAAAACCTTGCCTTGGATAAAAAAGAGCTGCAGCGTTGTTTCTGATACTTCACTCAACCAAATCTCACCTGTGTCCACTCTAATAGACCTCTCCTAGAGGTGCACTTAACAAGCTGGACATGACAGTGCACACCTTTAATCCCAGCACTTGGGAGGCAAAGGTAGGAGGGTCACTGTGAGTTCAAGGCCAGCCTATGACTACAGAGTGAATTCCAGGTCAGCTTGGAATAGAGTGAGACCCTATCTTGAAGAAAAAAAAAGTGCGTCAGGCGTGATAGCACATGCCTTTAATCCCAGCACTTGGGAGGCAGAGGTAGGAGAGTCACCATGAGTTCGAGTCCACCCTGAGACAGAGTGAAACCCTACTTCAAAAAAAAAAAAAGGGGGGGGCAACAGGAGGTTGGGAAGATGGCTCAGCATTTAAAAGGTGCTTGCTTGGGAAACCTGCTGGCCTGGGTTCAGAAAGTGGCATAAACATCTGGTGTTAGTTTGCAGCGGCAGGAGTCCCTGGCATGCTCACATACACACATACAAATAGGTAGAAGTGCAACAAAAATTTCAAAAAATAAAAATGCAGGGTCGGGTGTGGTGGTGCATGCCTTTGATGCCAGCACTTGGGAGGCTGAGGTAGGAGGATCATTATGAGTTCAAGGCCAGCCTGAGACTACATAGTGAATTCCAGGTCAGCCTAAACTAGAGTGATACCCTACCTCGAAGAAAAAGGAAAAACACAGAAATATAGTATTATCCCAATATACAAAATAATACTATATATTTGTATAAACCTTACATCTATGTTTGACTAAGGCTAGAAAATGTCAGGCAGCTCTTTAAATTTAACCACTTAAAAAAATAAAAGTAAAGCCAGGCGTGGTAGCTCACACCCTTAATCCCAGCACTCAGGAGGCAGAGGTAGGGGGATCACTGTGAGTTCGAGGCCACCCTGAGACTCCATAGTGAGTTCCAGGTCAGCCTGGACTAGAGTGAGACCCTACCTCAAAAAACCAAAAAATAAAAATAAAAATAATAAAATAAAATAAAAGTAGCCAGGCGTGGTGGCACACACCTTTAATCCCACCACTCGGAAGGCAAAGGTAGGAGGATCACCAAGAATTCCAGGCCATTCTGAGACTACATAGTGAATCCCAGGTCAGCCTGAGCTAGTATAAGACTCTACCTTGAAAACAAAACAAAACAACAAAAAGTGGGCTGGGTGTAGTGGTGCATGCTTTTAATCCCAGCGCCTTGAGACTGCAGTGAATTCCAGGTCAGCCTGGGCTAGTGAGACCTTACCTTGAAAATCCAAAAAATGGACTGGAGATGTTAATGTGCTTGCCTGCAAAGCCAAAGGACCCAGGTTTGATTCCCCAGGACCCACATAAACCAGATGCACAAGGTGGCACATGTGTCTGGAGTTCATTTGCAGTGGCTAGAGGCTCTGGCATGCCTATTCTTTCTCTCTGTCCCCACTTTTCTCTGCTCAAATACTATTTTTAAGTGATTTTTCTGCCTAAGCCTCCTGGTGGGGATGTAAGTGTGCAGCGCTGTGACTTGCACTAGCAAACCAGACTTCGGAAGTGCTGTCTGGGCAGCTTCATTAGTTTATATTTCTGAACAACCTGGAATCAAAATGGTAATGGGGGAGGCTCACAAGGCCCCGCCCTCCTGGCAGCTAATATACTTGGTGTTGCCACTTGGGGAATTGTCTGTGCTCAGGGAAATACGCCTCACTCATGCAAGCAAATCTACTCATGGGGTCACCAAGAAGAGAAGAGAGACATGAAGTCGAAGCGGGACTAGCTGGGAAGTGGAAGGAGTCACCAGGAGTGGGAGGGAACAGGAGGTAATGGGAGATGAAGGATTGAAATACACTTTATTTATATATACACACACACACATATATGCAAGACATCGTCGAAAAATAGTAAAATTGTGCTGCAACAGATCTAAAAGTTTCAAAAAGAAAGTAATGATTTTAAAACCAGTTAGGGGTGTGTACATCTGGAAAATGTAACTTGTACAGTAAATACAGCTGACCATATGGTGACCGCCCCACATGAGGCACTCTAGATGTCGGTGCTATTATCACCATCACAGGAGTTCAGGTTCTCCTTCCTATCATGACCCCTGTCAAGAGCTAAACACTGAACCATCACACTTTCTAACTCTCATGACAGATGCTGAAGTTTCCTGTTGACTTCACTGTGGAAGATGTTTGCTGAGTACATGCTAAGACAACACCCCGGCTCCCAGACAGTGACTGAGTCAATGACTATATACTTAAATAATAATAATAATAAAAAAGGCTGAAGAGATGGTTCAGCAGTTAAGGTGCTTGCCTTCAAAGCTAGTGACCCAGGTTTGAGTCCCCAGTACTCATGTAAAGCCAGATGCACAAAATGGCACATGCGTCTGGAGTTCGTTTGTAGTGGCTGGAGGCCCTGGCATGCCCATGCTCTCCCTCTGTCTCTGACTCTTTCAAACAAATAAATAAAAATAAAACTTTTTAAAAACTATACCCAATGTTTGAGAGGAAAAAATAAGCTATGGAAGGCCTTGAACTCTCTTATCTTGCTTCTACATCCCTATCTTTGCTGAGATTACAGGCAGGAGGAGCCACCATACCCTGAGTCTTTCATAGAAGGAAAAAATAGGTTAATTGATTTCTATGGCTTTCCAAAGTAAAATATGTAATTCACTAAAGCAACTCATGAAAGAAAGCAACATAAGCCAGTAAGGTTGCCACCAGAGCAGCCAGCCATGGGCACAGGTAACTGGCATGCACACACGCCTTCTCTCGCCATGCTCTAGCTGCAGACAACAAGCCAGCAGCTCTGCAGCGCTCACGGGCAAAGACAGGACTCGTCCGGGTGACTTCCACATACATCCTTACGGCAGCCATGGCAAGAAGTCTCTGTGCTCTCGATCTGCCGCTCGAGCTCCACGGCTCGGACGCCAGGTGCCAGAGCGCTGCGGCACACCCCACAGACAGGCTTCTTCGGCTTCAGACACTCCTGCAGGCATGCAGAGCAAAAGCTAGAACAAGACACGGAGAACCTCGTCATGCATCGTGGGGACAGGACGACCACTGACAAGCAAGGTTTCAAGGGACACGGATGAACAATGGATTATAACCTTCTCTTCCCTGCCCCCAACTCCAACAGGCAGGCCTCCTGGGACAACAGGCTGAGGGTGTGCAGAACACACAGGTCCAGCGACACACACCGACTACCGTGCCGCACAGCGAGGGGCTAGGGCTGAGCCCTCCATCTTGGCCCATCACTGAGGGGCTGTCTTCTCCCCTGGGGCTGCGGATATTAACTCTCACCTGGAGGACTATGGTTAAGTATGAGGCACAGTGTTGAGTGCACACCTAATACCCGGTCCACACAAAGTGCTACCAGTGGAGGGGAGGCAGCCAGTGAGGGGACACAAAGACAAGAGAACCAGCTGTGAACCAAGACCAGGGTTGGTAGCCTTCAGAGACAGCCTCCAGCATCAGCCTTCAGAGTGCAGTTGGCAGAGGAAGGGAAGACTATTCATTCCAGGCCCTCAGGCTTAGCCCCGGGATGTACTCCAGGAAACAAAAATCCACCCCTTTTCCTCAAAAGCAGTAGCCAGAGGATGTGGAAAAGTAACTATGGCATGTTCTAGTAGGGAAAGAGTGACAGGAAGATGCAGTGAAACCTCACAAATGACAGACAAGGCACTGTGAAGCTGACAGACTGAGGCAGTGTGACTTGCTCAATTTGGAGAAGTCAAAGGTGGCAGTTTCCACCCTGAAGGCTAGGCAGGTGGTGATGCTGAGAAAACGGTATACAGAAGGAATGGGTACCAGGCATGAAGACCCCTTGGGCTACTTACCCAACCTAACAGTTTAAGGCAGGATTAACAAAATCGGCCAGAAGAGCTCTCAGAATATATAATTAAGGGTCATCTGCAGTTGACTAAATTTTTACTTTCTCTAAGATAATTTTTCTTCATCATTAAATTTCAGACCAGGTTGGGAGCTCTGAGGGCAGAGTCGAGAGCGACGTCTCTGTCCTCATGATGTCATTGTCAGCTGAGGAAATAAAAGCTGTAAACTTCATAGTGACAGCTTCTTGGAGGAGGTAACACCAGAGACCTGATTATGAAGAAAGTCACAGGCCTGGAGGCGGGATGCTACAGGGAGATGAGCCCAAACTCAAAGGAGTCTCCCAGGGGCAGAGAAGGCCTTTGGGGCTGTGCAGCAGGCAGGCAGACCACACAAAGACAACAGCAATGGGGTAGGGCCTTAGGTCATCATTGCCTCACCTAGATCCTAAGAGCCAGGTATGGTGGTGTGCCCAGTTAATCCCAGCACTTGGGAGGCAGAGGTAGGAGGATCTCTGTGAGTTCAAAGCCACCCTGAGACTACATGGTAATTTCCAGGTCAGCTTGAGCTAAAGTGACACCCTACCTCCAGGGGAAAAACAACAACCCCAAGGGGCTGGAGAGATGGGATGGCTTAGCGATTAAGGGGCATGCCTGCAAAGCCTAAGGACCCAGGTTCAATTCTCCAGGTCCCACGTAAGCCAGATGCACATGGTGCACCCCCATTCTCACTTGCTCTCTCCCTCTCTGTTTCAAATAAATAAAAATTTAGGGGCTGGAGAGATGGCTTAGTGGTTAAGTGCTTGCCCATGAAGCCTAAGGACTCCAGTTCGAGGCTCGACTCCCCAGGGTCCATGTAAGCCAGAAGCACAAGGTGACGTATGCATCTGGAGTTCATCTGCAGTGGCTGGAGGTCCTGGTGCACCCATTCTCTCTCTCTCTGCCTCTTTCTCTGTTACTCTCAAATAAAACAAAAATAAATCTTTTAAGAAAAATCCCCAGAGTAACACTAGAGAACACAGAGCATGTCAGACAGGCAATGGGACCAAAGCAGCTCCTATCGTACATCATTCTTCGCTGTCAGTGTATCTGGGGTGGACTTTCAGTTTCTACTTCCTACTAATGGGCACACTTCTGCTCAGCCTTCAGATGCTCCACCCTGTCAACGCTGTGGTGAAATCCCCTGTTCTTAGGAGAGCTTCCCAGCCCTTCCCCAGCTGTATACACTTGACTGGGCAAGCTGCAGCCACTCAAGGATTCGAAGTTTTATAAAAGTCAAATGTGAGCTGGAGAGATGGGTCAAGTGGTGCAAGCTTGATGACCTGGATTCAATTCCCCAGCACCAAAATAAAGTCAGATACACATGGCAAATGTGTGTGGATTTCATTGCAGTGACTAGAGGCCCTGGAGCTCCCATATCCTCTTTCAAATGAATAAATGAAAATACTAAAAAATAAGTCAGCTGGGCATGGTGGTGTATTCCTTTAATCCCAGCACTCAGGAGGCAGGGGTAGGAAGATCATTGTCAGTTTGAATGCACCTGAGACTACATATTGAATTCCAGGTCAGCCTGGGCTACAGCGAGACCCTACCTCGAAAAACCATGTCAAACGTCCCAGTCAGGGTTTCTCAAGTTTCCCAGGACAAATGTAATGAATTAAGCAGGTTGGGGCTGGGAAGATGGCTCAGTGGGGTTAAAGACATTTGCTTGCAAAGCCTAATGGCTGGGGTTTGATTCCAGACTCAAAATATGGTAGGAATGTTTGCAGTGGCAAGCGGCCCCGGCATGCATGTCAAAACATACACACACACACTCACACAAAATCAAGCAGGAAGAGCAGAAATCACCTGGCTGGGGTTAGGGAAGACGTCTGTGACCCTTACCAAAGAGTCTCTGTCCCCCATCCTTCACTCTGCTCTGCAGGGCTGAGCAGAGAAAACGAGCAAACTTCAAGCCCAGTACTGCTTCTTGCCCTCTGAACTAGGAATGTTCAAGCAACTTCCTATGTGGCTGCTGTTTACTAAAGTTTTTTTTTTTTTTTCCGACGTAGGGTTTCACTCTGGCCCAGGCTGCCCTGAGATTCACTATATAGACTCAGGGTGGCCTTGAACGCAGGGCGATCCTCCTACTTCTGCCTCCCAAGTGCTGGGATTAAAGGGCATGGGCCAGCACGCCTGGTTTAAGAGTCAAGTCTTTTTACAAAATGTTCCTACCCCAACCACAGAGAAGGGCTTCATTCCTGCTACACACTCCCCAATGAATATTCATTGGTACTTATAACCAATTTCCTGAGTTGTAAATGCACGCTGAGGGCAGAAATCACCCCTGTCAAACCCTGCAACGTAGAAAGCGTGCAGGACCCCCCCCCCCCCCAGTCAGTAGACGGTGGGGCAGGAGGAATATGGACGCACCCTGCGCTGGGCACTGGGGCACACTAAGGGGTCCCTGGTGTCACAGCAAGGGCTGTTGTTCCAGGAAAGCGACGATGCCTCAGAGGAGAAGTGAAAGAGGTCAGTGAAACTGGGACTTGAGCTTGAGAAGGATCCGGGAACGGTGGTGGGGGAGGTGAGGATGAGTTTCTTCGGGCTGAACCACGCTGGAAGGAGTTCAGAAATCAACAAAACGCCACCAGCAGCGCGGCTCCAGGCAGTGTCCCCGGGCTGGAGCAGATGACACTGGCGATGCCAGCGGGGACAGTGAAGGCCTGCACCAAGCGGGCCTCAGTCCTCGCTTCTGCACCTGGAAACAAGTCCAGGGACCCGAGGAGCCCACAGGGGGCCGGCGGTGGGGGTCACCACGCACGATGCCAAGGTGACAGGAGATGACAACTTGCAAGAAGCGGGTGGTCAGTGACGTCGGGCGACGGAGCGCGGGCTTCCTGCCGAGGTGCCTGCGCTGGGAAGCGGCCACCGTTGCCCCCGGGCTCTGGAACGGCGGGGGTTCCGAGGACAGCCTTCCGTTGCCCCGGGGAGGCGCACGCGGGCAAGAGCCAACCGCGGCCGCCGGACCCGGGACCCGATCCCCGGACGCAGCCGCCGCGGCCTGGGCCGAGAGCCGGACCGACGCACCCGGACCCACCGCGGCCCCGCTCCTCCGGCGCCCGCCTCCCCTTCCCACCCCTGCCAGGCCCGAACCCGCCACTCACACGTGTCCGCACGGCACCTGCACCGGCTTCTCGTACACCTCCAAGCACACGGGACACGTGAAGCGGCTCAGCGGGTCGGCGGCGTCCGCAGAGGACTTCGCCGACTGCGGAAGGCCCGCGCCCGCCCGCGGATGCTGCTGCTGCTGCTGCTGCTGCTGCGCCGCCATCTTGCTACCGAGCGCCGCGCGACGCCGCAGGAAAAGGCGAAGGGGCGGGGCTGGTGGCTGCGGCGCACGCGCGAGGAGGCGGGGCCAGGGCTGGGGCGGGTCTTGTGGGCGGGGCTAGATGTAGAGGCTGGTGGGCGGGGCTTGCCGCTCTGCCAACAAATTTAACTTATTGTCACCTTTCCGGGTTCTTTTGGGGGGGCTGGTTTCCAGGTGGGATCTCACTCTAGCTCAGGCTGAGATGGGATTCATTATGGACTCTCAGGGTGACCTAGAACTCATGGCGATCCTCCTCCCTTTGCCTCCCGAGTGCTGAGATTAAAGGCGTATAACACCATGCCCTGCCCATTTTTTTTTGACACCTGAGTCTATGGGGGACACACATTCAAACTACCACAGCTAGCTTTCTTCTCTGAAATTATTATTTTATTTATTTATTTATTTATTAGAGACAGCAAGAGAGAGGGAGAGAATGTGTGCTCCAAGGCTTCTAGCCTTTGCAAATGAACTTCAGACGCATGCACCACTTTGGGCACCTGGCTTATGTAGTTCCTGGAGAGTTGGGTCCTTAGGCTTCCCAGGCAGGTGCGTTAACCACTAAATCATCTCTCCAGACTCGGGGTTGCTTTTCTTTTTTGGCGGTGGGTAGAGGGGGGAGCTTCGAGGTCGAGTGTCTCTTTAGCCCAACCATCTCTTTTTAAAAAGAATTTAAACCAGGTATGGTGGTCAGCACGCCTTTAATCCCAGCACTTGGAAGGCAGAGGTAGGGGGATCATGGTGAGGTGGAGGCCAGCCTGAGACTGCATAGTGAATTCCAGGTCAGCCTGGACTAGAGTGAGACCCTACCTTGAAAAGCAAAACAAGAGAAAAGAATTTAAGGCTGGAGAAATGGCTCAGCGGTTAAGGCATTTACTTGCAAAGCCCAATAGCCTGGGTTCAGTTCCCCAGTAACCACTTAAAGCCAGATGCACAAGGGGCACACGCATCTGGAGGTCCTTTGCAGTGGCTAGAAACCCTGACATACCCATTCTCTCTGTCTCTTCTATTTCTCTGTACTTGCAAATAAATTTTTATTTATTTATTTATTTATTTGAGAGTGACAGACAGAGAGAGAAAGAGGCTGCTAGTAGAGAATGGGTGTGCCAGGGCCTCTGGCCACTGCAAAGGACCTCCAGATGCATGTGCCCCTTGTGCATCTGGCTAACGTGGGTCCTGGGGAATCAAGCCTCAAACCAGGGTCCTTAGGCTTGACAGGCAAGCACTTAACTGCTAAGCCATCTCTCCAGCCTGCAAATAATTTTTTTAAATCTTATTTTATTTTTTCTCAATTTTTTAAAACATTTTCCATGATTATAAAAAAAATCCCATGGTAATACCCTCCCTCCCCCCTTTTCCCCTTTGAAATTCCATTCTCCTTCATATCCCCCCTCTATCTCAATCAGTCTCTCTTTTATTTTGATGTTGTGATCTTTCCTTTATGTTGGTCTTGGGTAGGTAGTGTCAGGCACTGTGAGGTCATGAATATCCAGGCCATTTAGTGTCTGGAGGGAGCACGTTGTAAGGAGTCCTACCCTTCCTTTGGCTCTTACATTCTTTCCGCCACCTCTTCTGCATTAGACCCTGAGCCTTGGAAGTTGTGATCAAGATGTTACTTGGTACTCTGGTCACTTCTTTCCAGCACCATGATACCTTCTGAGTCGTCCCAAGGTCACTGCCATCTGAAAAGAGAAGATTCTCTACCCAAAGTGAGAGTAGCATTAATATAAGGGTATGAATATTAAGAGAAGTGCTTACTGGGCAGTTTGATAAGCATAGTATATATATACTTATCCAGACATCAGCAGATGTTACACCCCTAGGGCTCATGACAACCCCTGTTTTAAGTTTTCAGTATCAGGGATGTATTCTTTCCCTTGGAGCCGGCCTCCAGTCCAAGTAGAGGGCAGTTGGTTTCTACCATGACAGACATGCCACTATTGCACCTGTTGGCTCATTTGGCCTGGCTGGCCAAATATAAGGCTTGCAGTGTCCACTGTTGAGTATCTTCACTGGTGGTATCTCTTTCTCCCATTGAACTGCATGCAGAATGGCTTCTTCCAGCTTTCTGTCAGCTGGTCTACATGGAGGAGGTTATCAGCTCAGTTCCAGCAAGATTTCTCAGTGGCCTTGCAGCCCAAATATGTGGAGTCTTCAGCAATAGGGTCTTACCATCTATTCCTGGTGGGAAACCAAGGACCTTGGCAATGGCCTATAATGTTTTGGGGGCATCAGGGACCTCCCTGGCCAACAACTCACTGGAAGGTATCCCATCTCTGGCACTGAAAATTTTCTGGCAATGATCTACGGCTCCTGAGTGTTCCATTGTCCAAAATTGGAGGATTCCATATGATTTATTTATATCCTCTTAGATTTTGATTAGTCCTCCCCGCAAATAAATTTTTAAAAGGCCAGGCATGGTGGTGCATACCTTTAATCCCAGCACTTGAGAGGCAGAGGTAAGAGAATTGCTGTGAGTTCGAGGCCAGCTTGGTCTAGAGGGAAACCCTACTGCCTTGAAAAACAAAACAAAGCTGTGTGTGGTAGTGCATGCCTTTAATCCCAGCACTCACTCAGGAGGCAGAGGTAGGAGGATCACCATGAGTTCGAGGCCAGCCTGAGACTACATGGTGAATTCCAGGTCAGCCTGGACTACAGTGAGACCTTACCTCCAAAAACAAAAACAAAACAAAACAAAAAAAAAACCAAACAACAACAATAAAAGGAGCATACACCCCTGGGTTTACTTTTCAGGCTAATAGGGAGATGAGCCAGTGGTTAAAGGTGCTTGCTTACAAAGTCGGCTTGGCTTGCATTTCATTCTTCAGCATTCATATAGACGAGGATTCACTTCCCTAATGTGAACCTCATAAGCCAGAGTTCAATTTCTTAGTGTCCTCAGAAGGTCAGATACAAGTAGTGCATGCATCTGTAATCCCAGTGCACCTCTAACAACAGGAGGTAGAGCCAGGAGACCCTGGAGCCCATGATCCAGCTGGCCAATACTGTTCTTTGCAGTGGCAAGACACCCTTTCTGAAAGACAGTGGAGTACAGACACCTTGACCTTGTCCTCTGACTGCCACATGTAGGTCCATGACACATGTCCCCCCCAAACATACACACAAGATAAATGAACAAAACAATTGTTTTAAAGCGGGGATGATGGCGCACGCCTCTAATCCCAGTACTCGGGAGGCAGAGGTAGGAGGATTGCTGAGAGTTCGTGGCCACTCAGAGACTACATAGTGAATTCCAGGTCAACCTGAGCTAGAGTGAGACCCAACCTCGGAAAAACAAAAAGTAAAAAAACAAAAAACAGCCAGTATGAGGGCTGGAAGTATGGCTTAGCAGTCAAGACGTTTGCCTGCAAAGCCACAGGACCCAGGTTCTATTCCCCAGGACCCATGTTAGCCAGATGCACAAGGGGACACACGTGTCTGGAGTTTGTTTGCAGTGGCTGGAATCCCTGGTGCGCCCATCCTCTCCCTCCCTCTCCCTCTCCCCCCCCTTTCTCTGTCACATAAATAAAAATATGTATGGTGGCACACAATTTTGTTTTGTTTTTGAATTCACTCTGTGGTCCCAGGCTGGCCTCCAACTTACAGTGATCCTCCTACCTCTCCCTCCTGAGTGCTGGGATCACAGGCTTGGGCCATCATGCCTGGCTCCTTTTTACTTTTACAAAGTTGTTATTTTAGGGCTGGAGAGATGGCTTAGCATTTAACCACTTGCCTGTGAAGTCTAAGGACCCTGGTTCAAGGCTCACATTCCCCAGGACCCATGTAAGCAAGATGCACAAGGGGGCGCACGTGCCTGGAGTTCGTTTGCAGTGGCTGGAGGCCCTGGTGGGTCCATTCTCTCTCCCTCTCTCTCTCTCTCTCTTTCTGTTTGTTGCTCTCAAATAAATAAATAAAAATGAACAAAACAGATGACAAAGTTGTTATTTTATTTTGTTTTCTTTTTGTTGTTGTTGTTTTTTTGAGGTAGGGTCTTGTTCTAGCTCACGCTGACCTGGGATTCATTATGTAGTCTCAGGGTAGCCTCCAACTCACAGCGATCCTCCTACCTCTGCCTCCTGAGTGCTGGGATTAAAAGCACGTGCCACCATGCTCGGCTTTGTCTTTTTTTTTTTGTTGTTTGTTTTGTTTTGTTTTTCTTGAGACAGAGTCTCACTCTGTATTCCAGGCTGGTCCTGAACTTGTGGAGAATTCTGCCTCAGCCTCCTGAATACTGGGATGGATTAGAAGTGTGAGCCATCACACCCCACTTGCTTTTTATTTTGAGGCAAGGCTAAACTGAAATTAACTCTAGTCCCTCGCTGGCCTCGAACTCACAGTGATCCTCCTATTTCTGCCTCCCAAGTGCTGGGATTAAAGGCATGAACCACGGCGCCTGGCTGGCCTTGATCTTTTGGTCCTCCTGCCTCAGCTTTCCGAGTAGTTGGGATGACAGACGGACCTGCATCACCAAGTTCAGCCAGATACTTTCATCTTGATTTCAGCAGGTTCTTTCCACTGGCCAATATAATGGGGAGTGAGGAAGGAGAAGTTCCTACCTGTTCCACTAGGGGGCACACAGGTATCACACAGATGCATCTCAGGTGTGGACACCCCCTCCTTTCCCTTTCTCTTGAAGCAAACGAGCACCTTTAACGGCTGAGCCATTTCTCCTCTTGTTTTGTTGCTTACTGTATTTAGTCTGGAAATAAAAATAAATCAGTCTTGGCTGGGAAAAAATTTAACAGGAAGACGCTGATGTGTTGATGTCCATTCAACCAATAACCTCCAGAAGCCAAGTACCCAGGCTCTCCTGGGAATGTTTCCAGCACTGAGGGGGGAGACAGAGGGAGACACATTACCCGACATGCAGCTTCTAGGGCTGGAATGGTGTTTGCCTGGCATGCACCAAGCTCCGGGGGAACTGTTTGTTATTTGCAAGTAGAGAGAAAAAACGAGAACGGGCATCTGGCTTCATGTGGGTACTGAGGAATTGAACCTGGGACTTCAAGTCTCGCAAGCAAGTGCCTTTAACTGCTTGTCTCCAACCTGGGCCTTTGAAACTAAGCATTGGGACCCGCACTGCAACCTTAGCATTTGTGAATTGGAGCCAGTAAGATCAGGAGTTTGAGGTTACCCTCTTCATCTACATAGTGAGTTGGAGTCTAGCCTGAGCTATGTGAGATTGTCTCAAACCAACAAAAAGACAACTTCAAAAAAGTCAGGCATGGGGCTGGAGAGATGGCTTAGTGGTTTTGGTGCTTCCCTCCAAAGCCAAAGAACCCAGGTTCAATTCTCTGGTACCCATGTAAAGCCAGATGCACAAAGACGGTGCATGTGTCTGGAGTTCATTTGCAGTGGCTGGAGGCCCTGGCATGCCCATTTTCTACCTGAGTGTCTCTCAAATAAATAAATAAATACATAAATGAAGGGCTGCAAAGATAGCTTAGCAGTTAAGGTGTTTGCCTGCAAAGCCAAAGGACCTTGGTTCAATGGTGCACACCTTTAATCCCAGCACTTGGGAGGCAGAGGTAGGAGGATAGTCATGAGTTTGAGGTTATATATTCCAGGCCAGCCTGGCCTAAAAATGAAACCCTACCTTAAAAAAACCAAAATAATAGTAATAAATAAATAAATAAAAAATAAGCTGCTTCTTGCTAGATGTGGTGGTATACACCTTTAATAACCATAGAGTGAATTCCAGATCAGTCTGGCCTAGAGTGAGAACCTACCTCAAAAAAAAAAATCAAAAAATAAAATAAAATAAACTATAAAATTGCATTTCATTTGGGCTGGGGGATGTGGCTCAGCATCCATGAGGCCCTGGGTTTGAGCCTCAACCCTGAAAAACCAACCCTTGATAGGTAGCTTGTGTTGACAGTTCATTCCATACTACGTATTAGATCATCCAACTGTGGATGTTGACCTGAGATAGCTTGTTACACAGATGGGAAATGACAGAGCTGGTATCTGAACTCAGGCCCTTATGCCCCAGAGCCTGCTTTGTCTTCCTGGCCCTGCTGTAGAACAAAGAAAGCCTGAGTGTAGTTTCCCCCTGCTTGCTTCCAGAGGCTGGGAGGGTCAAAGGTGCTTGTTCCTGCCAAAGGCCTTTTTGAAACCCAGTGTTTGAAGAGACTGCCCAGCACACACCAGGAACCATGAGCTCAGGGTACAGTTTCAGGGCAATAAAGTACCTTACAAGAGCGATCCAAGCATGTGGGCTGTGACTCCCTGGAGGTGGGTTGGGCAGGGTGGGTCCCATTAATAACAAGCAGGAGTTAGTTACCTTTGGACTCATGGGTGGAAGGAGGACAGCAAAGGGATCGGCAGGTGGGTTTATATTTAGGGAAAAGAAGGGAAGAAAACCTTTCTTCCTGGTGGTGCAGAAGTCTGACAGCTGCTTTCTTTGGGGTGAGGAGCCTTCCCCAAGCCCTGCCTCTACCCATGGGGAGGGTCAAAATTAATGCATACTTTGAAGCCAGATAGACTCCCTGGCCTCTGGCAAATTTGGTTGCAGAGCTATAAAGCTAATGGAAATGACTACAGCCTGCAGCTGGCTCACTCCTTCACATGCAATGGGCCAAATTCTTTCCTCGTGTTATCTCACAGTGTGCCAAACAACATTATAAGGCCTGGAGTATGGCCCAGTGGGTAGAGTGTTTGCCTAGCGTGTACAAGGCCTTGGATTCAATCCATGCACTGCCTACAAACCTGCCAGAAGGGCTGGGAAATGGCTTAGTAGGGAATCTGCTTGCCTCATAAGGGTGAGGACCTGAGTTGACTCCCAGAACCTACGTGTGGTGATTTGATTCAGGTGTCCCCCATAAGCTCATGTGTTCTGCATGCTAGGTCCCGAGCTGGTGGCAGCTTGGGAATTAGAGCATTCTGGAGGTGATGTATTGTTGGGAGTGGGTTTATGGGGTGTTATATAGCCAGCTTTCCTTTGCCAGTGTTTGGCACACTCTCTTGTTGCTGTTTTCCACCTGGTGTTGGCCAGGAGGTGATGTCCACCCACTGTTCATGCCATCATTTTCCCTGCCATTATGAAGCCTCCCCCGAGTCTGTAAGCCAGATGTATAAGGTGGCAAAGGCACCTGGAGTTCATTCTTAGTTTGTTTGTTTTTTGTTTTTTCAAGGTAGGGTCTCACTCTAGCTCAGGCTGACCTGGAATTCACTCAGGGTAGCCTCGAACTCATGGCAATCTTCTTACTTCTGCCTTTCAAGTACTAGGATTAAAGGCGTGTGCCACCATGCCCAGTATAAATAAATATTTTAAAGGTGTTTTTGTTTGTTTTGTTTTATGATGTAGGGTTTCACTCTAGTCCAGGCTGATCTGGAATTCATTATGTAGTCTCAGTGTGGCCTTGAACTCATGATGATCCTCCTACCTCTGCCTCCTGAGTACTGGGATTAAAGGCATGTACCAACACGCCTGGCTAGCCATAGGCTAGTACCAGGCAAGAATTCCCTCCCGTGGGGTGGGGCTTTTGCCTTGGACTGCTTTCTTCTTTCTAGCTGGAAAGAAACTCACATGTCCACATCACTTGACAGGTCTCCTCCACATGCACTGTAAGGGACCACATCTCGTGCTCTGAGCTCTTCCACTTCTCATGTGCTTGGGACCTACTAGTCCGAATGATAAGGCTTCAGTTATTTTTAAAATTTTATTCTCTCTTATGCTTACCTACTACAAATATTTTTATTTATTTGCAGGCAGCGGGAGATAGAAGACAGATAGAGAGAATGGGTGCGCCAGGACCTCCTGCTGCTGCTAATGAATTCCAGATGTGAGGTTTTATCAAGTCCAGGCTGACCTGGAATTCAATCTGTAGTCTCAGCATGGCCTTGAACTCACGATGATCCTCAAAGGTAGGGTTTTGATCTAGCCCAGGCTGACCTGGAATTCACTATGTAGTATCCCATGCATGGGTCACCTGGCTTATGTGGGCCCTGGGGAATCAAACCGAGGTCCTTTGGCTTTGCAGGCAAGTACCTTAACTTGCTAAGCCATTTCTCCAGCCCAGGGACGTCTTATTAAAACTACCACATGCTGTTTTAACCTAACATTCAATTTGACTTGATCTTGGGACCATATCTCTGAGGAAGAACATTTGCATGCATGAGATTCTGGATTGAATCCTTGGTATTGTCAAAAAACCATACCCCACCAATGAAATAGCACTCAGAACCAAACATGGTGGCTCATGCAGTTAATCCCAGTGCTGGGGAAACGGAGGTAGGAGGATCACCATGAGTTCAAGACCAGCCTGGGTTACAGAGAGAGTTCCACGTTAATTTGGACTAGTGAAACCATAACTCAAAACAAAACAAAAACTCACAAAAAAACTCACAAAACGAAACAAAACCCTGACACTGCTAGCCATGGTGATGCGCCCCAGGGCTACACCTCAGCCTAACGGTGGAGCTCAGTGGTAGGGTGTTTCCTGAGCACGCAGGAGGTTCTGGGTTCAATCCCCAGCACCACAAAAACACAATGAATGAGTGAGCAATCAACCAGTCAGTCAGTCACTTGGCATGTTGTATGTCCTCAGCGGAGGCTCTGGTCAGAAGCAAGCATCACTGAGCCAGGCATGGTGGCACACACCTTTAATCCCATCACTGGGGAAGCAGAGGTAGGAGGATCAACATGAGTTCAAAGCCACCCTGAACTAGATGGAGACCATTCCTCAAAAAAAAAAAAAAAATGGGGGGGCTGGAGAGATGGCTTAACGGTTAAGTACTCGCCTGTGAAGCCTAAGGACCCCAGTTCAAGGCTTGATTCACCAGGACCCATGTTAGCCAGATGCACAAGGTGGCGCACGTGTCTGGAGTTCGTTTGCAGTGGCTGGAGGCCCTGGCGTGTCCATTCTCTCTCTCTCTCTCTCTATCTGCCTCTTTCAAATAAATACATTAAAAAAAAAAAAAAAGAGGCCTGGAGAGATGGTTTAGTGGTTAAGGCACTTGACTATGAAGGACCCAGGTTCACTTCCCCAGTACCCATGTAAGCCAGATGCACAAGGTAGCACATGTGTCTGGAGTTTGTTTGCAGTGGCTGAAGGCCCTGGTGCGCCCATTCTCTGTTTCTCTTTCAAATAAATAAATAAATAAAAGATGGAGAAGGAGAAGAAGGACGAGGAGGAGGAGGAAGCAAGCAGGCATCATGGAGCTCTGGGGCACAGGGTGGTGTCATTGTCAGGCTGTAGATGTTAGTGTGCAACAAACAGATTCCCTCCTGTCTTCCTGGTAGATTTCTATGTCCTTTGCAAGTGACGTAGACTGCTTACATGTCTCTCCCACTGCAACACGAGTCGACTGCATGTTGCATTAGGGACCGTGATGCAACGTGTGATTCTGTGCACTTTGCATGTTTCTCTGACAGACGCCAAGAAAGTCGATTGCTGGGCCACGGGGTAGCTTTTCTATCTCCGTCACTTTTTGTTCTGTGTACATCTATATTGTTGGAAACATGTGCTACTTTTCTGACTTAAAAAAAAACACACCTAAAAAATAGAAAGAGGTAGGTAGACTGTTGGCTCTTGGAACGTGGAGGTGCCTGTCACTGTCACATGACTGTTATATAATCTGCCAACCATTATGTAATAAAAGCTGGAAAAGATGCTCCCATGGTTTCCACATCAGCAAGCAGAGAAAGTCTATGTTTAAACGATGAGAAACAAGCAGCAGGCGTGGTGGCGCACGCCTTTAATCCCAGCACTCGGGAGGCAGAGGTAGGAGGATCACCATGAGTTCGAGGCCACCCTGAGACTCCATAGAGAATTCCAGGTCAGCCTGGGCTAGAGTGAGACCCTACCTGGAAAAACTAAACCAAATAAAATAAAATAAAAATAAAAGATGAGAAACAAGCAGCTGGGTAAGGTGGTTCACTTGGGAGGCAGAGGTAGGAGGATCACTAAGCATCAAGGCCAGCCTGAGACTCTATAGTGAACTGCAGGTCAGCCTGGGCTGGAGTGAGACCCTGCCAGGAAAAACCAAAGGGGGAAACAAAACGATGAGAAACAAGATGAGCTTGGTGGTTCACACTGGTCAGCTCAGCCCCAGGGAGGCTGAAGTAGGAAGAGAGCTGAGTTCCAGGTTCCTCTTGGATAAAGCCCTGCCTCAAACAATAAAAAAGATGAGAAATAAGGCTCTTTTTGTCAGACTTTGGTTCTTTTCTTTTTTTTCTTTTGATTTTTTGAGGTAGGGTTTTGCTCTAGCATAGGCTCACCTGGAATTCACTATGTAGTCTCAGGCTGGCCTTGAACTCACAGCAAACCTCCTACCTCTGGCTTGTGAGTGCTGGGATTAAAGACATACACCACTATGCTCCTGGTTCTGTTCTCTTTCCTTTCCTCTCTTCTCCTCCCCTCCCTTCCCTTCCCCTCTTCTTTCTTTTTTTCCCTTCCCTTTCCTCCTTTTCTCTCTCCTCCCCTCCCTTTCTTTCTTTCTTTCTTCCTTTCTCCCTCCCTCCCTCTCTCTCTCTTTCTTTCTTTCTTTCATTTTTTCCCCAGGTAGGGTCTTACTCTAGCCCAGGCTGACCTGGTTCTTTTGATAGAAAATGTCACTAAGTTTCTCACTACCAGGGCTCTCCTCCTGGTTATTACAGAACCTCACGTGAAAATACAAGCTTGTAATACTTGCTTAGAGATTTTATTTATTTATTTTTTGAGGAGGGCGGATTTTTGGGACAAGGTCTCAAGTAGCCCAGGCTGAACTTCTTATATAGCTGAGGCTGACCCTGCTTTTTCTTTCTTTCTTTTCTTTTTTTTTTTAAATTTTTTATTTATTTATTTGAGAGTGACAGACACAGAGAGAAAGAGAGAGAGAGAGAGAGAGAGAGAGAGAGAATGGGTGCGCCAGGGCTTCCAGCCTCTGCAAACGAACTCCAGACACGTGCGCCCCCTTGTGCATCTGGCTAACGTGGGACCTGGGGAACCGAGCCTTGAACCGGGGTCCTTAGGCTTCACAGGCAAGCACCTAACCGCTAAGCCATCTCTCCAGCCCTTTTTTGTTGTTTTTGAGGAAGAGTCTCACTCCAGTCACCTGGGACTCATTCTCTAGCCCCAGGCTGGTCTCAAAATTGTGGCAACCTTCCTACCTCAGCCTAGGACTACAGGAGTGAGCTGTTCCCCCTGGCTGACTGAGAACTTAGGATTCTCCTGCCTCCCCACGCTGAGTGCTGGGTTCTGACGCATACAACACGGCTTCGTTTTGTGATGCAGACATGGTCCAAGTGGGGCACTCAACTGGGAGCCACGGATACACAGCGCCCTGAACTTGGGCAGTGACAGGTACGGATTGCTAGTTTCTCCAGCGCTCTTCCCAAAGTACTACCAGGGTGGTGGCCACTCAAGGGGCAAACCTTGCAGTCAGAGACATCAGCTGGGAGCCTCCAGATCAGACATGCCCTGGCTTCCAGGCAGGCAGAGATGAAGAGCCAGGGTCTGGTGGGGTGTCGGCACGTACGCGTGTGTGATCTGCCTCGCTGAGGCAGAATTGTAACAGTGTTGTGGGGAACCGGAAGAAGAACGATCTTGACCTTCGCCTGGAGGAATCAGAGGACTTCAGCAGGAAAGCCAGGAATGCAGGAAGAGCGAAGGCATGGGAAAGACATCCGCATGGAGGCCTGGGGTGTGCAAGGGCAGCATGGTGGGAGGGGGAGGAGTGAGTAGGTCAGTCTCTCGATCTAGTCTAATTTATTTATTTATTTTTTCCTGAGGTAGGGTTTCATTCTAGCTCAGGCCGACCTGGAATTCACTATGGAATCTCAGGGTGGCCTCAAACTCATGGAGATCTGCCTACCTCTGCCTCCCGAGTGCTGGGAGTAAAGGCGTTCACCACCATGCCCGGCCTTTTTTTTTTTTTTTTTTCCCTTCTGTTTTTTTTTCGAGATAGGGTCTTTCTGGTCCAGGCTGACCTGGAATTAACTATGTAGTCTCAGGGTGGCCTCGAACTCATGGAGATCCACCTACCTCTGCTTCCCGAGTGCTGGGATTAAAGGCCTGCGCCACCACCACACCCGGCTTCTTTCTCTCTCTCTCTTTCTTTCTTTCTTTTTTTTTTTTTTTTTTTGGTTTTTCGAGGTAGGGTCTCACACTATTCCAGGCTGACCTGGAATTCACTCTGTTGTTTCAGGGTGGCCTTGAACTCACAGTGATCCTCCTACCTCTGCCTCCCGAGTGCTGGGATTAAAGGCGTGCGCCACCATGTCCAGTTTCTTCCCTTTTTTTTTTTTTGAGACAGGGTCTCCTGTAGTCCAGGCTGGCATGGAACTCAATATGTAGTCAAGGATGGCCTTGATCTTCTGGAAAGGAGCTACGCTCACGTCTGTACCACCCACGTGACCTTGAACTGATTGATCTTCCTGCTTCCATCTCCCAAGTACTGGGATTTACAGGTGTGCCATCACCTCGCTTGGTTTATGCACCGCTGGGCACGGGGGGGGGGGGGGGGACCAAACTCAGGCTTTCAAGCATGTTAAATAGGCCCTATCTACACAGCCTGGACCTCGGTTTTCAAAATTTATTATTTGTAAGCAGGGAAAGGGGGGGGGGTTGGGGGAGAAGAGAAGGTAAGAAGGCAAGGGCCTCTTGCTGCTGCAGATGAAGTATAGAGGCCAGTGCCACTTTGCATTTGATTTTAGTACTGGGAGAATCGAATCCCCGGATCTGCTGTTGCAGGCTTTGGAAGCAAGCTCCTTAAAGCTGAGCCATCTCTCCAGTCCCATTTTTTAAAAAAATATTTTATTTATTTATTTATTTATTAGAGACGGGGGGGGGGTAGAGAGAGAGAATGGGCACTCCAGGGCTTCCAGGCATTGCAAACGAACTCCGGATGCAATGTGCCACCTTGAGCATCTGGCTTACGTGGGTCCTGGAGAATCGAACCTGGGTCCTTAGACTTTGCAGGCAAGTGCCATCTCTGCGAGAGTCCCGTGGTTTTCTCGAGGCAGGTTCTCACTCTAGCCCAGGCTGCCCTCGAACTCACAAGTGATCCTCCTACCTGAACCTCCCGAGTGCTGGGATGATAGGAGGGAGGCGCCACGCCCATGCACAACCCTCTCTTTCTCCTTCCAGTCTCGCGTGATCTCGGCATCACACTTGCTCTGCCTGAGCCTCGGCCTTTCCGTCTGTAAAATGGGGGTTCTGAGGACCCGCCCCGCCGCGCGCCGCCGGGAAGCTCAGCTCGCCGACCCACAGGACAGCCGGCAAGTGTCGGAGGTGGAAAACCAGCCGTCTCCATGACGACCCAGCCCGCCGCGGGCTCGGGGCCGACGGGCGCGCGTCACTTCCGGCTCGTTCCGTTCCGGGTTCCCCGGCCAGTCCTCGGCCTCGGGCTGCTGGGGTGGCCGCGCGGCTTCCGCGGCCCGGGCCTCCCGCGCCCTCCTCGCCGGCTCCTCGCCGCCCGCGGGCCCCGGGCTCCCCCGAGACCCGCGCGCAGCCGCCGCCCGGACTCCCTTCGGACCCGCCTTCCCGAGCGGCGCCACTTCCGCACCGAGTGCTTCCGGGTCGCTCCCCGACGACTCCGGCTACTGGTCTCGGTCCCGAAGCCGGCGGCGGCGGCGGCCAGAGCCCCGGGCCAGGCTCGGGCGGCGGCCGCGCTCCCGCTCGTTTCTCCAGCCGCGCGTCGGGGGCCGCAGCCCGGAGAGCGGCGGGAGGCCGCGGAGGAGCCGGGCGGCGGCTGTCTCCGGGCTCGGCGGCGGCGGCGGGGACCCCTCGCGGCCCGCCAGGCCCCGGCGGAGCCGAGCTCTCGGCGCCCGAGCCGTACTCCTCCGCGACCGCGTCCCGGGAGCCTCCGTCCGACCCGGGAGGGACACGCCCTCGTCGGCCGCCTGCCCAGCGGGAGGACACCCGGATCTCTCCGGGAGGCAGGTACCTACCGCGCAGTGACCACCCCCCCGGGCTCGGTCCACTCCCGAGTGACCTTGGACAAACGTGACTTCACCCAGGAGCCCCAGGATGCAGGGCACCGGCTGGCGAGCGCCGACGGGCGGGGAGGGGACGAGAGGACGCAGGGGATGCTCGGTGCCCGGCTTGCAGCAGGTGTCCGAGAAATGATAAATGCTGGGTCCTGGCACCTGGGGCGGAACACCGTGGTAGGTAGAGCTTGCCTGGCACGGGCGGAGGCCCTGGGTTCCGTCCCCAAGCAAAAAAGACCCCAGGCCCTACGTAGCCATACGGCTTTTATGTTCACCACCGATGTGGCTTAGAGCAGCAGAGAGACCCACCTGCGAATGTCCCCCGTGTCTTGCTGGGGGACCCAGCTCCCTTCAGAGGCCCCACCGCACCCCCAGAGGTAGCTGCAGTGTTGGGTGGCGGGGAAGCCTGCTGCCATCACGGCTCAGGTTTATTTTTTCAGAGCTTTGGAAGATGTGAGTGGACCGTACGGGTGTTGATGTCTCTGCTTGGAACGAAGGCATTAGAGATGGGGCAGGGGGTTGGAGTTGTCTCCCTCTCCCTGTTTTGGAGGCTGTTTCTGGACCAGGGATGTGTAAACCTGTAGAATGGGGCCCTGGGACCAAAATAGCACCTGCCTGTGCAGGGAGGGGGCGCTTCAGATGCTGGCATGGGGAGCATTTCCGCCCAAATGGGCCAAGCAGAGGTAGGTAATGCCAAGCTAGTGCTTTGCTCCCTGAAATCATATTCCGGTTCCACTCTGCGGAACTGTGAGATGTTTAAACATAATGCTTGGAAAAGCCCTTACCTTCCTGACCGCACGCAGCCTATGTCTTCGTTGGTTTGCTTTACAAAAGGTCCAGGTATGGGTGCAGGAGGTGCCACCAGGACCGTTGGCACTGGGCATCCGCCTGCTTTATGTATTCAGAGTATTCTCAGAGCTGTTCTTTCCCCTTCCCTCCCTGCCCCCCCTGCCCCACCTCCCCCAGGCTGGCACAGCTTGGCGTTCCAGTCTTTGGGTTGCTTGGAGAAATTCACAGCTTCTGTTGCTGAGCTGTCTTGCTCTCCTGTAACCAGGCTGTGTTTTGCAGAGAACGTGTTTTTTGTTGTACTTGCAGTGTGCTGGGAATAAATTGCTGGCTGTGTTCAGAAAAGACACCAGCTAGGACCAGCCACAAGGCAGCCTGTGTGCTCAGGAAACGTATTCAGGAGGGATGATGTAACTCCTCACTGTGGGCCAGTCTCGGGCCAGCGTCTCTCTTTGGCCCACGAGGCTTCATCACAGAGAGGGCGGCTCTGCCCAGCCCATTTGGTGTGGGAAGATGGCAGTTTTGTTAGAACCGAGCTCTGCTCCTCAGGCGCAGGGTGTTTTGACTGACCAAGCCTTTCTAGTAGCCCTACCCAGTGAATGCGGCAGGATGGCTTTGCCTAGGGGCAAATTCAAGTTCAGGTCCCAGGTCCTTCCTAGCCTGGTGACCTGGTGCAGCTGATGTGCCCTGTGCCTCCTCGGTTTCTTCTTTAATGTTGGGCTTGTCTCATGGATTTCATTGATTTTTTGTTGTTGTTGTTGTTGTTTTTTAAAGCAACAGTTAGCAGAGGGCCCACACATTCTAATCCTTTGGTAAATGGTGGCAGTAAATGAGTGAGTAGGAGAAAGTTGTTGCCCAGGGCTATCGGCCCATTAGGCTCTTCTGGGGAGATTACTCAAAAGCCCACCCTCAGTTTCCTAAACTGGTGTGAGCACGAAATTAGAAATGCAGTTGAAGTGGGACCCCTGAAGCTTAGCACATTGCAGGGAGGCCCCTCTGTTATATTTTAACTTTTTCTTTCTTTTTAAGTTTGAAGAGACTTTATTAGATTAAGAGAGGGAGAATGAGAGTATGAAGAGCTCTTGCCCATGAGAAGGCAGGAGGGGGGCAAAGTTTCCTCTTTCTTTTCCTTGAGTTTTAAAAAAAAATTATATTTTTATTTTTTGAAACAGAGACAGAGTGAGTATGGCTGCGCCAGGGCCTCCTGCCACTGTAAATGAACTCCAGTTTGTGTATCTGGCTTTATAGTGGGTATTGGGGAGTTGAACCTGGGCTGGCAGGCTTTGCAAACAAGCACCTGTGTAACTACTGAGCCATCTTTCCACCCATCCACCCTTTTTTATTTTTGGTTTTTCGAGGTAGGGTCTCTAGTCCAGGCTGACTTGGAATTCACTCTGTAGTCTCAGGGTGGCCTTGAACACTTGGTGATCCTCCTACCCCTGCCTCCTCTATGCTGGGATTAAAGGCGTGCGACACCATGCTGGGCTGTAACCCCCCCCTTTTTTTTTTTGTAACCCCCTTTTGAAACAGGATCTCCCTCTAGCCAAGGCTGGCCTTGAACTCCAAGAACCTTCCAATCCAATCTTTTGATGCTGAACAACCACTGGAGCCTTTCTCTCTCTCTTGTTCATTTCCTTTCTTTTCTTTTTTCTTTCTTCTTCTTTTTTTTGGTTTTCTGAGGTAGGGTCTCACTCTAGTATAGGCTGACCTGGAATTCACTCTCTGCCTCGTGAGTGCTGGGATTGAGGTGTGCGCCACTACGTCTGATTTCTTTCTTTTCTTTTTTTTTTTTTTTAAACATATTTTATTTATTTGAGAGAGACAGAGAAAGAGGCAGGAAGAGAGATAGATAGATAGAGAGAGAGAGAGAGAGAGAGAGAGGGAGGGAGGGAGAGAGCAAGCGAGCGAGCACCAGGGCCTCCTGCTAGTACAAATGCACTCTAGATACAGACATCATTTTGTGCATCTGGTTTTACATGGGTACTGGGGAATTGAACCTGGGCTGTCAGGCTTTGTATGATTTCTTTCTTTTTTGAGAGAGGGTTTTGCTCTAGCCCAGGCTGACCTGGAATTCACTATATAGTTTTGGGCTGCATGTGAGTATTGGGGAATTGAACCCAGGCTGTCAGGCTTTGTAAGCAAGCACCTCTAACAAAGTGAGGCATCTTTCCAGCCCCTGTGCTCCCTCCCCTTTTTTCCCTTCTCCCTTGAGTTCCTAGGTCAGTTTGAGATTTTGTTTGTTTGTTTGTTTGTTTTGGAGATGGGCGACTCTGCAGCTCTAGCAAACAAAAAGAATCTTCTTGCCTGCTCCAGCCTCCGAGAGCTTCATACCCAGCTTCAAAGACCCATTTCTGCATGAGAGTCCCACACTCCTTATGGTTGTGAGCAATAAACAGAGGTGTGTGGAGTGTGGTAAGATCACATCACCAAGCCACACCTCTGAGCTGGAGGGTGGCTCACTTAAAAAATGTCAGCTGCAGGGTCTGGAGAGATGGCTTAGCAGTTAGGTGTTTGCCTGCAAAGCCAAAGGACCCAGATTCGACTCTCCAGGACCCACGTAAGCCAGATGTACAAGGGGGTACACACATCTGTAGTTCATTTGCAGTGGCTGGAGGCCCTGGTGTGCCCATTCTCTCTCTACCTACCTGCCTATTTCTTTATTTCTTTCATGAATAAATAAATAAATAGTCAGCTGCAGCTGGGCGTGGTGGCACATGCCTTTAATCCCAGCACTTGGGAGGCAGAGATATAAGGATTGTCGTGAGTTCGAGGCCACCCTGAGACTACATAGTGAATTCTAGGTCAGCTTGAACTGGAGTGACAACCTACCTTGAAAAGCCCCCCCCCCACCTCTCCCCGCAAAAAAAAGGTCAGCTGCTTTGAGCTCAAGGCCAGCTTCCTTGGAGAAAAACTGAAGAGTCCTTGAGGAGAGGCATGGGATTCTGGGATTAAAGGCATGGGTTATCACACCCAGCTAAAATAGACTTACATGGTTCTTAGATGTACTAAAAACCAATCTCTGGGACAGAAGCAGGAGGGAGACTTCTCTTGGCTCAGTAGAACAGCAGCAGATGCATGTAGCATTGCTTATCAGAGCTCTCGGGAGGCAGCGTGTGTCTCTTGTTGGAACAGGCAGATTTCCGTAGCTGCTGAGCTATTACGGTTTATCTGAGATTGGTCTGTCTTCTCCACCGGCCCGTCCACCTCCCTGCCTGTTCCTGATCATACACTGGCCAGGCAATTGGTGGGTGCTGCATAAACACGTGCCAGAAGACTCACGGGTTGGTCAGAGGTGCACAGGCTGACCTGGAACTCCAGGTAGCCCGTCACGCTATGTTTAAATCCCTGACCTCGCTCCTGGGAGTCCTGGAGGCCTCAGTGAGAGTTGAAGGTTGCCACCAGCTGTGTCAATCCTTTTGTCATTCATTTCACTGACTGTATGACATAGTGTTCTGCACCCTAGCCGGACCTGACCCTAGGAAGAACAAGGCAAGACAGACCTGGCTTTGACCTTGTGGAATATCCAGGTTATGGGGAGACTGAGGCACCTAAAAACTGATAGTCAAGTTGATGACAGCAGGTGCAGCTGTCCCAGGAGAACATGGCAGTGAGGGACTGGGAAGGTGGAAGGTGTCATGATGAGATGTCAGAGTGGCTCCCTGAAAGGTGACATTGGAGCTGAGGTAAGCCAGCGATGGGAACATGGGAGAAAGAACATGTGCAGAGGTCCTGGGGCAGCGCATGCTCACCACAGTTGAGGCAAAGGTTCGTGTAGGTGGAGGGAAGACTTAGGCGTAGAGGTGCGCAGGTGAGTCACCACAGCTCTGTGGTGACCTTGAACAGGAAGAAGGTGGACGTTCATCTGGGTGGCCTTGCCTGGTGCTGTGCTCTGAAGCCAGGGTGGCCTGCAGTGTGTAACGGGTGCCTCCCATGGGCTACACAGCTGTATGAATTTTGGCCACCTCCAAAACTAGCCCAGCGGGCTGTGGACCTCCAAGGTAGAGGGAAATGCAGGCCAGCAAAGCCCTGTGGAGGGGACAGCAGCCAGTGTGGTCCCTGTTCCCCTGGCTTCAGCTGTTCAGTGGCTCCACTGGCTTCTGAAAGAAATATGAAGGGGGGTCTGTGTGGTGTGCAGGCACGTGTGCACGGAACCCGAGTCCCACACGCGGAAGTAGACACTCTTCACTGTGCAACACTTCCAGTCTCCCACCTCCCCCCACCATTGCCCCTGCGGCACATCTTGCTGCCTGGGCCTTGTCAGCCTCCTTTTGTTAGTGCCAGGCTCCTTCCTGCCTCAGGAAAGCTGGGTGTGGGGGGTGGACATGGGCTCTGGCCTCAGCTGTGGTGCTGGGTGACGTTCTGAGTGGTTCTGTCTCTCCGCTCATGGTAGCTGTTAGGGAGTAAGCCAGTTTGAAGCACTCTGCTGCCAGCTCGGCCCCTCGGTCTTTCATGTTGAACTCTGCTTGCAGCTCCCCTAAGCTTCCCTTTTCAGAACCAAGGGCCCCCACCCTGAACTTTGCCCCCAGGAATGTCAGCTGTGATTTCATCTTGAGCTTAGGGCCAGGCCTGGCTTGTTTTTGCCGTCAGCTTGTCCTTGTATGTGGTCACAGCTGTGCTGGGCATGAGAGCACACATGGGGTCCCGGGCCAGCTCTGGTCATCTTTCTGCCTCGGTGGGCAGAGTCTGGGTTGTGGACCACTCAGAGTAGTGATGGCTTCTTGTTTCACCTTCCAGAGCATTCCACTGGCCCATGGGCAACATGCTAGTGCTTTGCTTGCCGTGCCCACCTCCAGCCCTGGAGCCATGGGAGAGATAAGGTAGCCCCTGGGTCCGATGGGGAAGCCCAATTCAATGGATACGAAGTACAAGGATGACTTATTTCGGAAGTACGTGCAGTTCCATGAGGGCAAAGTGGACGCCACCCCCGGCAAGCAGCGGCCTGGCAGCGATGAGTACCTGCGCGTGGCAGCCGCCACCCTGCTCAGTCTGCACAAGGTGGATCCCTTCTCCCGGTTCCGGCTGATCCAGTTCTATGAGGCTGTGGAGAGCTCCCTGCGCTCACTGAGTCGCTCCAGCCTGCGTGCCTTGCACTGCGCCTTCAGCACGCTCGAGACGGTGGCCATCAACCTCTTCCTGTACCCTTGGAAGAAGGAGTTCCGTAGCATCAAGGTGAGCTCCACCACCTTCCTGCCTCTCCCATGCCTCCTGAGAGGGCTCATGCCCCTCTGCTCGCAGAACGCCCCGACTCTGAGCATCTGGCAGCTGGTGTGGACTAAGGTCCCAGTGGAGGGTGAGGAAAGGCAGTTATAGGGAAGATCTGAGCCCTCCATGGAAGGGAGGGAGGACATAGAAACTGCATTAAAATAGGCCAAAGGTTGCCATGTTCCTTTTTTTTTTTTTCTTTTGTGGTGCTGGGGACTCACACGTGCAAGGCAAGTACTTTACCACTGAGTCACATTCCCAGCCTTCGTGTGTTCTTGAGACCTTCACAGAAGGCCAGAAAGAGATACGACCAGGGGTTATGGGGCATGTTGTCCACAACCCCACCCCCCAGCCCTGTACTCCCCACATTCACCCATTTCTTTGTGGAGCAGAGCTCTTGCACAAAAAGCTGGTTGTCCCTCCCTAGGGGCAAATGTGTTTCCTTGCATGGCACTGAGCTTTCAGGGTACTGTCACCTCAGAAGCCTGTCTGCTTCCCATTCCCTGTCTGCCTGCCTACCCTGCCCCATACTGTTTTTTATTATTTATTCATTTGGGGGAGAGAGAGAGAGAGAGAGAGAGGGAGGGGGAGGGGGAGAGAGAATGGGCACGCCAGGGCCGCCAGCCACTGCAAACTCCAGATGCGAGTGCCCCTTGTGCATCTGCCTTACGTGGGTCCTGAAGACTAGAATCGGGATCCTTTGGCTTTGCAGGCAAACGCCTTAATGCTAAGCCATCTCTTCAGCCCTCCTCCATACTGCTTTAACAAACAAGCCCCTCTCTCCTGTCTGCTTCCTCCCCTAGACCTACACAGGCCCTTTTGTTTACTATGTCAAGTCCACATTGCTGGAGGAGGACATCCGAGCCATCCTGAACTTCATGGGCTATGTGCCTGAGCTGGGGACTGTGTACAGGCTCAAGGAACTTGTGGAGACCCTGCAGGTGAAGATGGTCTCCTTTGAGCTCTTCCTGGCCAAGGTGGAATGTGAGCAGATGCTGGAGATCCACGCACAGGTGAAGGACAAGGGTTACTCAGAGCTGGATGTGGTGACTGAGCGCAGGAGCAGCACCGAGGATGCACGTGGCTGTTCAGATGCTCTGCGGCGGCGGGCCGAGGGCCGGGAGCACCTGACCACTTCCATGGCCCGTGTAGCACTACAGAAGTCAGCCAGCGAGCGGGCAGCCAAGGACTACTACAAGCCCCGCGTGACCAAGCCCTCCAGGTCAGTGGACGCCTATGACAGCTACTGGGAGAGCAGGAGGCCACCCCTGAAGGCCTCGTTGAGTCTGCGCAAGGACTCCCTGGCCACAGATCTGGGAGACGAGCTAAAGGACGAGATCATCCGCCCATCCCCCTCTCTTCTGGCCATGTCCAGCTCGCCCCATGGCAGCCCGGATGCCCTCCCATCCACTTCCCCAATCAATGGCCTGGGTCTGCTGCGTAGCACGTACTTCTCTGCGCAGGGTGACTTGGATCTGTACACAGACCCAGAGCCCAGGGCCACGTGCCGGAGGCAGGACGCTCTGCGGCCAGATGGGTGGTTGGTCAAAAATGATGCCCACCCCTTCTACCACAAGCGCTCACCCCCTGCCAAAGAGTCTGCCCTCTCCAAGTGCCAAAACTGTGGCCTGGCCTGTAGCTCCTCCCTCTGCCAGCGCTGTGATGGTCTGCTCGCCTGTTCCTCGGCCTCCAAGCCCAGCGCCTTTCCCAGCAAGGCCTCTGCTCATGACAGCCTGGCTCACGGGGCACCTCTGCGGGAGAAGTACGCGGGCCAGACTCAAGGCCCCGAGCGGCTGCTGCCTGCCCACTCTAAGGTCAAGCCGCCCTCCACAGCCACCTCCCGCTGTGGCTTCTGCAACCGCGCAGGTGCCACCAACACCTGCACCCAGTGTTCAAAAGTTTCCTGCGACGCCTGCCTCAGCGCCTACCACTACGACCCCTGCTGCAGAAAGAGTGAGCTGCACAAGTTCATGCCCAACCACCAGCTCTCCCACCTTGTGTACAGATAGACCCACCTGGCCTTCCGCTACAAGGGCTACACCGCTGATGGCTGGGCGTTGACCTGAAGCAGAGAAGGGAAGGGCACTGTCATGCTCACGTGGGAGTTCACGTATACTTCATCTCAACCAGTGGCGGCTTTGTCATGTGACCAGGGACAGGGTGGCACTTTCATTCAGATTCCTTTCTGCTCATCTCCATGTCTTATTTGGGTTTGGTTTCCTGTAGAGGATGTTAGTTTCTGGGGCTCTTGCCACACCTACCCTTCTCACTGGACTGGGAAGGACCCTTTGGGTCTCCTCCACATGCCCATGCCCATGCCCACTGGGAGTGGCGAGCAGAGGCCTGTTGGCTTGTGAAATGAGCCCTCCTGCCACACTGGGTCTCTGATGGCTCACCTCTGTCCATCCTGTTCCCAAATACAGGGGATCCCCAGTGAGATGCCCCACTCCAATTCTGCCCCTCTGTGTGTCGGGGGAGCCAAGTCCAGTATTAGCTGGGTGCCATCTTGCCAATATGGCTCCGTGAAGCCAGCCCATGGCACTGGAGAGTTTCACTCTGCACATTGGAAAGGACTCCACAGCAGGACCACTTCCTCCTGCTGTCTGTTTGCACACGCCCATCTGCTGTACTATAGAGATTTTGAGATTTATTTTTTTTCAACCTGCTATATGTCTCCAAGTGGTTAAAGAAATTAATGATGCAGCTATTTATAAAGATGCCCTGGGTTCTTTAGTCTCCCAGGGAGGCCTTGTGCCCTAGGGTGTCCTCCACTAGGGTGGAGTGGAGAGCTTTGGGCTGGGGACTAACAGAGCCCACGTCCCTCTTTTTTGTCAATGGAGAGCTACTGTCTTCCCTACAGTAAATACTATACACCTACCTCCAGTGTGCACGCGGGGTTAGCACTGGCACCTGCAGATTGATGATCCGGTGACCGTGTGGGGCTGTCACCCCTGGGATCTATAGCCCTGGTCCTTGGTGCCTGCTGAGCGTGAACCTCACACTCCAAACCTCAAGTCTCGATTCAGAAGAAAGATCAGGCAGGGTTCCCACCTCCTATCTCAGCCCTCCTTACTGGCTTCCAGAACTTGTTGGCAGTCATTTTGCACTAGGAGTGGGCAGAGATGGCTTCGGCCTATCAGACAGATGCCCCTCCAGTACTCAGCGAGAGCCTCCATCCTTCCAAACCGGAAGGCCCCCATCTCTTCATGTAAATTACCGACCTCTGGATTTTCCTTTTTGGGGAGCAGAGTAGGAAGAATTTGAAAATGCTGCTTCCTGTGAACTGATAACATTTAGCCATAAGTGTTTGTGATGTACACTGTTAAGGGATTTATGTGCAAGTGGATTTTCCTGAGAAAGAGGTGTTTAGCTCTTGAGCGGGTTTGAATCTGGCTGAATCCTGAGGCCACTGTGAATTTGCTGATGTTCTTCCAACTCACTTGAGTGATTTTAAGATCTCCAAATCTTCTATGGCTGTTTTATATATCCCTGGTAGATCACATGTAGATGTACAGTGTGTATATATAAGGCTGAATTTCAACCACCTTTATTACTGAGACCAGCCTATGGGGCCTTCATCTCACATTTCCAACCTGGCAACACCTGGCCCACTCCCAAGAGCTCTAGTTTTCTAGTTTTCCATTTCCAGATTGCTCCAGCATTACAGTAACTTACCCAACCTGATGCCACGGAGTTTAGCGTGGGCAGAAGCAGGAACGGCCGCGTCGTCCTGGGAGGAAAGTGCAGTGTACTTAGGACGCAAGATGCTGTGTGCACGCTGGAACGGGAAGTGCTGCCCCGCTCACGAGGTGTCTGATCGCAGGGCCACCGCTGATCAGAGTTAAGTATTAAGTATACGCTAACTTAAATGCTGGTGTTTTGCATTTGATTTCTACAGAGTTGAGATGTTAAGAGATGATTTTAAATAATAATAAAGTGTCTTCCATTGTTACCTGAGGTGCTGACAGTTTTGTCTTCTGTCCTCACTCCCCTTAGGCTTGCCTTGCTCTGGCTTAGGGCTTTACTAAACAGTTCATTTTTAATTCCTTCAACCCACTTAGCTGCTGAGGAGGGAGGTCGGGGCAGAGCATCCTCGTGTGCGCAGTGCTGGGTGGAGCTCGGGCCTGGCACGGGCTTGTGGATTGGCAGGTTGCCTGGCAACACGCTAGGCCAGTGCTCACGCTGAGCTCCAGCCCAGCTCCACTGCCTTGTCTTTAATGAAAGGCACAAGGGCAGTGTTCAGCAGGCTCTTTCCTAGCTTTCATTTAACTGCTTTCTAGCAAGCCATACCACTTTACTGTCAACAGCAGTGAGATCTCTTTCAAAATTGATCTGGGCTGGGCGTGGTGACGCACGCCGTCGACCCCAGCACTCGAGAGGCAGAGGTAGGAGGATCACTTGTGTGTTTTGAGGCCAACCTGGGACTACATAGTGAATTCCAGGTCAGCCTGGGCTACAGCAAGACCCTACCTTGAAAAACAACAAAACTTGATGTGGGAGTAACTCTGTGGTAGAGTATGGCGGGGATGTGATCCCCAGCACCAAAGGAAAAAACGTCGTCAAATCAGCTTAAGGGACTTTGTGTTTGCTTTGGTTTTGGAGGCAGGGTCACTTGTAGCTCGGGTTGACTTGGAATTCACTGTGTAGCCAAAGTTGGCCTTAAACTCAATCCTGCCTCCATCTTCCAAGTGCTAGAATCACAGGCCAGCCTATGGCTGAGGTCTTGAGGGTGAGGAGGGCAGCTGGGGCTTGGGCTGGCCTTGCTTTCTGTACCACTGGGACTTTGGTGTCCACTGCGCTGACACTGTCGAGGCAGCCCAGCTGTTGGGAGCTGTCAGCTCTCCCTGAGTACTGGCTGAGCAAGTGAGCACCCAGGCCCTAGCAGACCCAGACCCAGACGTTTAGCTGTGTCCAGCAGATGGCATGGCCAAGAAGCCGAGCAGCTCAGGATCCAGAGGGGTGGATGGAGCAGATGGCTTCATTTGTGTATGCAAATGACAGGCATGTTTAACCATCACCAGACTCACCAGCTGTGTAGCATCCTGGGCTGGCAACTTGAATGCCAGTCTGTGGCACCCACATGCCTGCTTTCCATTTTGGAAGGCTGGGAGCTGTGGTTATAGATGTGAACCCTTCTCCCATTTAGTTTTGTTTTTTTGAGGTAGGGTCTCACTCTAGACCAGGCTGACCTGGAATTCACTATGTTGTCTCAGGGTGGCCTCAAACTTGGCGATCCTGCTACCTCAGCCTCCCGAGTGCTGGGATTAAAGGTGTGCTACACCACTCACGGTTCACTCTGTAGTCTTGAACTCATGGAGGTTCTCCTACCTTAGCCTCCCAAGTACTGGGATTAAAGACCAGCCTCAGGCACACAGCAAGTTCAAGGCCAGAATGGGCTATATGTGACCAAAAACCAAACTACAGTCTAGTACTATTGAGCTACCAGCGGTGATAGCATAAAATGGTGGCATGCATTCTTAGTTTTTCCTTTTTTTTAACCTACAATGAGTTGATGCCTCAGAATCCAAAAGCGTGTGTATATAATCACACACATGTACATATAGCCAGACATGGTAGCAC